>NW_011494942.1:9258355-9280851 GCF_000754665.1 Bison bison bison | reverse complement strand
TTGACAATTAACAAAACAATAGAGTTCTAGGCCTCCCTTTGCCAGAGGTGCAAATTGATAATCAGGCTCTGTGGAAAAGCTGGTTGTTTCTATTTAAAAGTTATCTTGAGATGAAGGCTCCCCAAGGAAGAAGAAAATAAGAATATGACCAATTTTGTTAAGTAGAGCATCCAATCTATGATGATATTATAATTCTACTGCTCTCTGCAGTTTATAGTTGAAAAATCACAGCCAAAAGGGAGAGGAATGTGTGAATTCAGTTTCTCTATGTACTTAACAGCACTACTTTGCACACTGATTGGTGATTCTATTCAGTGTTCTGACCTTTACTTTTAAGGTATTAAATGGTATGGGACCTGGCTACTCAAAGAATCTAAATACTTAACCGTCTCTGTAGGGCTACACTGTGCTGTGTGTGTGTTTGTGAGTTTCCATGGCAGTGTCTCTGTACACTCAACAGTCAGCTTCTCTGATTTTCTATTCCATTTGATTTTATCTGCTCCTTTGTAGTTGTTGACTTGATCATTGGCTTATGTTTATTTTGCCTTTGGAAGTCTCTTGCTATCTTAAAAAGTTGTATGGGTGTGTATGTTTAACTTGTTATTTCAGTAGATATCCTACAGTCAATGTTTATTTGTTAAGTGTGTCCGAGTGTCAGGTACTATGCTGGATATTATAAATAGAAAGATGATAAAAAAAATTGTCTACATGCTCTAAGCTCAAAAGAGAGTGAGATGTGAAGTAAGAACTCCTCCCTCCCTTCAACAAGCATTCAGTGAGCATCTAGCATAAAGTGAAAGTGAAAGTCACTCAGTCTTAGACTCTTGGCAACCCTATGGACTTATGTATAGTCCATGGAATTCTCCAGGCCAGAATACTAGAGTGGGTAGCTTTGCCCTTCTCCAGGGGATCTTCCCAACCCAGGGACTGAACCCAGGTCTCATGCATTGCAGGCAGATTCTTTACCAGCTGAGCCACAAGGGAAGCCAAGGAATACTGGAGTGGGTAGCCTATCCTTTCTCCAGCAGATCTTCCCGAGCCAGGAATCTAACAAGGGTCTCCTGCATTGCAGGCAGATTCTTTACCAACTGAGCTATCAGGGAAATCCCTAGACAGTGGTAAACAAGAAAGACACTACTGTCCCTTCCAGAGCCCATTTCTTCCATTTGATCCATTTAGTACTCAACATTTATTGAGACAGGCTCTGAGAATTCCATGGACAGAGGAGCCTGGTGGGCTGCAGTCCATGGAGTTGCAAAGAGTTGGACACCACTGAGCGACTAACATTTTCACTTTTCTGTGCCTGTAAGCATAAAAATATATACAAATATATACATGAAAAAAGCATAGGCTTTGTCCTTTAGGAGTATGATATTTTGGCTGATCTTTCTAGGCTTCAGTTTCTTCACTAATAAATAGGAAAAATAATACCTCCATCAGAGGATGCTGGTGGGGATGATGGTAGAGACAGTGTGTATGAAAGTTCCTAACCCAGTGTGTACTTATATAGTATGTGCTTAAGAAGTTAACTGAATTCTCTTGTTTCAGGAAAGTTGTATACTGTGAATAATATGACAATTTTAGAAAAAGGGCAAAGTAAGGAAGAGGTTTGTTATATCCTGCAACAGAGATTTTATTTATTAACATTCATAGTTTTGACTATTCCCATTAGTCTCTGGAACTCTGTGATGTCACATTGTTATTGTAAATTTTCCTGACGCAAACACCTGAAATGTGCTTTGGAAGCCTCAGAGACTGGAACTAGTGGGAACATGGTGTAGCACGGTCGTCACAAATCTGAGCCCTGGTGTCAGGAACACCTGGTTTGAGTTCTCCACTGCACACTTGGACAGTCTTTGCAAACTACAGCCTCGTCATCTGAAGTTGGGGGAGTGAAACCTGTCTAAAAAATTGTGAGAGTGCTGTGACATAAACAGGTGACATAAATAATGCCATTAATTTATAGAGTCTGGTATGTGGTCAGCCCCCAGTCAATGGAATCTACCATTATTAGGTTCAATGTCGTTACTAACTAGAGAGGAATGCTGACTAGCCTTTGCAGCCCAGTAGCCAAGGCTTTAGGATTCTGCCCATGCCTTCCTCAAGCATGACCATCATGTGAGAGAATCAAACTTAGTAAGAGCTGGAAAGGTTGCTAGCTTGTGGTGTGGGATTAAACTCAGGGAATACCGCTTCTCTATAGAACAGTGAAGCATGAACAACAAGCTCTTGTAAAAATATTTTTCTGTTTGCAAATTGGGAAGTTGTAGTACTCTTGCCTGGAAAATCCCATGGACGGAGGAGCCTGGTGGGCTGCAGTCCATGGAGTCACTAAGAGTCGGACACGACTGAGTGACTTCACTTTCACTTTTCACTTTCATGCATTGGAGAAGGAAATGGCAACCCACTCCAGTGTTCTTGCCTGGAGAATTCCAGGGACGGGGGAGTCTGGTGGGCTGCCATCTATGGAGTCGCACAGAGTCAGACACAACTGAAGCGACTTAGCAGCAGCAGCAGAAGAATGCAGGCCATCAATCCCAGAAACTTAACGAGGGTCTACTATACATTTGTGAAAAGAAGAAATAAAATCCACATTGGTGACTGGGGGAGAGGTAATGTAAAAGTTGCTGCTCAGATCTTTGTTATTTGTTTGTTTGTGCATTCATTCATTCTAGTTACTGTGAATTTACAATCACACATGCTTATATGAAAATGTAAATATACTATCATACTTCAAAAATTTGTTTTAAAAATTATCTTCTCACGCACACATATATGGCTATATTTACATTTGTCTTTAAAGACAAACATAAGTCTTTTATTTCCTTTGTACATATACATAGCAGTTACTTGGTGAATGGAACACAGGTTTCAAAAATATTGATCGACGTTGAAAACTTTCTCACATGCAGCCCTGCAGGATGCTTCCCTGAGATGTTTTACCTGTGTGAGTTCTTGCCAGCCAAGATCCTCTGAGCATGGTAATTCTCCTCAGAGTGGTCTTACTATTACTTAGTACAAACTCTCTCTGCTCTGCATGACAGGAGTTATCTGAGAGATGAGGTGTTGGGGCAAGGAATACTTTATTCAGAAAGCCACTGACTGAGATGGCAGACTAATGTCTCAAAATAACCATCTTATCCGGGTCTGAATGGCAGGTTCTTTTATAGAATACAGAGATGAGGAGTGAAGAAATGAAGTAAAAAGGTCATTAACCTTGCAGATATCTCCTAGAATGGTAAGCCTCAGGGACAGGATGTGTTCATTTCTCCCGTCCTGTAGCCACTCACAGGTGGACAGGATCCTAAACAAAGACACATGGGTTTAATATTCAGACAGAGGAGCAGGGTTCCCTGAGGCAGGCCATTATGTACAAACAGTATCCTTTTAGTGAATAAAAGCAATGAGAAGCAAAGGTTAAAGAAACAGATCCACCACAGGTATACATGTGTTCCCCAACTAATACAATTATGTAAAGTTTAAAAATAAAATAAAATTAAAAAAAAAAAAAGAAAAGAAACAGATCCAACTTGGAGTCATAATTGGCTCTTCCCTGTAACATTACCACAACTGAATCCATGTGGAAGTTGAGCAGCATTTTAACTTTTGCTGCCATCTTTAATCAGTCCTGAACTCTTTGGAAGGTGAGCATTGGTCTTAGTTGACGATGTTGGACAGAATAAAATTTGATGGAGGTCACCCATTATCTCCAGCTGTATTCTCTTTTTTTCTCTGAGTTCTTTTCTTGCCCTGAGTCTAAGAATTGGGCACCTTTCTGATGCTTTTTCACTTTAAAGGGGGAGAATGGAGGGGTAGTTACTCTCTTCAGCCTACCTTCCCACCAGGGATAGATCTTTCTCCAGAAGGACTTTTCTTTCTTTCCCTTCCCTCCTTGGGTTTCAGCTATCCTAACTGTGAGGAGGAAATACTGTACTCTTTGAACCCCCCTAAAGTTCCTAGTGATTGTTCTCCAAGCATTCTGTACCTTTCTCCCTGTGGGTCGTGGCTTCTACTCATGGATGCCATCTGTAAACAATGAACATTCCTCTTCTCCAGCGAAGCCAGAAGAGTGATTGTCCTTCCTAACTGCTTTAGAGCATCTAAGAAATTCTCCTTCTGTGAGGAGGCCACGACTCTGTTCTCCTTGTGGGATATTATCTAGTTTTCCAAATCACGGTTTTTGCATGTTCTTAGGCTGATGAAAGTATCATGGGTAAGGGGTTCCTTTTGAGGTCACTCTGCTACCAGCATTCTAAAAACACAACTAGTTTTGAACTGCTGTGCCAAGTCCCATCTTCTTATCTCCAGGATCTGAGCTGGTGGTGCAGGCATCACCCAGTCTGTACCTGGCTCCTCTGGCCTCAGAGGTGAGCAGCAAATGCCAACTTTCCCCACCCTCCCCAGCTCTTGCCAGTCTTGAATACCAGCTTCAGGAGAATTTTTGCTGGGTGTGGGACTTAGTCTGACAGTGCTTTAAGCAGTGCATGGTACACTGTTCACACCTGCCAAAACCTGTTTAAACAGGTCAGAGCTACACTTTCTGATTCTTAATGTCCTTGGACAGAACCCCTCCTTTTCCCAGGAAGTGTTCTGATCTTTTCTGTTGTTGTTGTTGGTCTTGTTTTGTTTTTTAAGAAATTTTTAGTCTGAGGTTGAGAGCTGAAAGATAACTTTCCTCACCTCTCCTTCTCCTATGCATTCACCTAGGAATCGCAGGAAGATTCATCTCTTAAGCCAAACTGAATGAGTCTGCCTCACCCTCCCTCCTGCTGGTCACTCTATCTGCTTACGGAATTTAAAGCAGATTCATTTTCAGCACATGCCACTGATATTTCAGAAATGATGTGTGTCTCCCCATCCCTGTTTATCAAGTGTCCAACAGAATCATAATCACTGTCACAAAGCGTATTGAGTTCAGTTCTAAGGACTGACATTGCTGTTTGTTACAGTTATGCATGTTCCAGGACTTCCAGCAATCCCCGAAGAGGCCCCTTTGCACAGTGTGGATAAACATCAGAACACAATCTCATGTGTTTGAGCAATATCATTTCCTTTATTTTCTACTATTTAATGTAATTATTGATGTCATTATCTTATATTAACATAATTAGTCATAATAGCATAATTACTGACTCTCAGGCCACCATTCTACCAGAGTGGTAGAAAATCTAATATCTGTCCTTCCTGCGTCTTTTGAACTCATCCTTTTGATTAGGTTGTCAAAAGTCTTCCAGGATCTTCCAAACAAAGGTAACAATTGGGGTGGAAGATGCCTCCACATTATTCCGTTATCTTTACATTGTGGTAGCAGGACCTTCTGAAGACCTGACATAAGCCAGGAATGTTGGGAATTGAAGGTAGGAGTTAGATGGGTGATGTTGGTAGCCAGGCTGAACGAAAGGTTGGGGGTTAGGGAGGTGGAGTCTTGGAGCACTGAATCAGCCACAGCACTGAGGACAATGAGAAGGAATATAAAGGACTTCCCTGTGGTCCAGTGGTTGAGAATCTGCCTTCCAGTGCAGGGAACTGGGGTTCAATTGCTGGTTGGGGAACTAAAATCCTACATGCCATGGGGCAACGAAGTCCATGTGCTCTAGAGCTTATGTACCACAATGAAAGATCCTGCATGCACAACCTGTGGCAGCCAAATAAACAAATATTTTTAAAATTCTTAAAAAAGAAGGAATATAAGAGGGGAGCAGGTTGGAGAGGAGGGATCATGTATAAACTGGGAGACATGTGAATGGGCATGTTGGAAATGTAGATCAGGAGAGAGATCTGAGCTAAACTGGAGAGCAAGAAGAGAGTATGGCCAGGGAGAAAAGTCCATAGAACCCACTGCTGGGGAATGGACTCCCCCTTCTGTTCCAAGAGCTATGATCCTCCTTCAGGCCATGTGGCTGCCAGATGTTTATTTCTGAATCACAGCTCTGCAGGTAGTCTCACTTTACTCAAAAATCTTCTGTGCCTCCTCTTTAGCTGAGTTCTTTGATTTGGAATTCATGATCCTCTGTTCTAATCCATTCTCCCACTGTAGCTTCATCCTTCTCTTTCCTCTACCAGATATACATCCTTACACTAAAACCAAGACCATTTTCAGTTTCTTTAATAAGACCTAGTTCCCTACCTCCATGCTTTTCTGTTTTGTTCATGCTGTTCCTTTTACTGGAATTCTCTTTATTCTATTCTAAAATCTACCTGTCCAAATATTTTTTTCTTTTATTCTTTCCTACCAATTATTTTTCTCTTTTGAACTCCTGGACTTAATCATGCCTTATTAAACATATGTACTCTGATATAGTTTTGTCTGGTATGTGCCATAAATTCATAGATTCTCTGTGTGTTAGAATTGGAAACAACTTTAGAATTCCACTAGTTCAGTAGCCTCAGCATTGTGTTTTAGTGGAACATAGATTTTAATAATTGCTTATTTCTCCCAATTTTCAAAAATGAAACAGTTAATACATGGAACTTACTGAGTTTTAAGTTTACCTGTTGGGATTGTGCTCAGTCCTGTCCGACTCTTTGTGAACCCCTTGAATTGTAGCCTGCCAGGCTCCTCTGTACATGGGATTTCCCAGGCAAGAATACTAGAGTGGGTTTCTATTTCCTTCTCCAGGGGATCTTCCCAACCCAGGAACTGAACACATGTTTGTTTTGTCTCCCTCACTGGCAGGTGGATTCTTTACCACTGAGCCACCTGGGAAACCCCACCTATTGGGACTGGTGGTCTTTAAGATGTCTCTCACGGGATTCACCTTGTGGGTCCAGTGGCTTAGACTCTGCCTTCCTAATGCAGGAGGCCTAGATTAGATCTCTGGTTGGTGAACTAGATCTCACGTGCTGCACCTAGGAGTTTGTGTGCCACACCTAAAGATCCCACATGCTGCAACTAAGACCTGGAGCAGCTGAATAGATAAATAAGTGAATTTTTTTTTTTTTTTTTAAGATGTCTTTTGCCAGGATCCTCACTTCCTGAAACTGATACCGAGGTATAACCCTCTCTCCCTGAGTGTGGGCTGAACTTACTGACTTGCTTAAAACAATGATCACAAATAGAATACAGTGAAGGAATGTGATGTCTCTCATTTATTTACATGAGGTATTATTGAACACTGCTGAAAGCACAATCATTTAATGCAAGTAATAAGAGAAATTGTATAAGCTGTCTTAACCTGTAATCATTATACCTGGAATACTTATATTATGGTATTCATAAATCAGGTAAGTTTTTTCTTACAGTTTGTCATATTTTAAGGAATGCTACCTTTAAAATGACCTATTTTTTTGATACTATAGTTTATAAATGGATTCCTTAATTCCAGTGATTAAGAGTACTTTTGCTCTTATCAGGGGCAGAATATGTTTCAGTTGACATTCTTCAGTGGTCAAATAGATATGTACTTTTTGACTTTCGTTAGCATCACATCTAACTTCTTTCTCCCTCTACTCTATACTATTAATATAGCATACTATGGTATTATTATTAAATTTGGGGTAAGGCAAATCAGTCATTTTAAGGGATTTCTGGATTTTATTTGGATGTGTATAGATTTCATATATTTTTGGTGTTATTAAGAGTGTATGGCTACAACATTTGCCTGGGTATTATATTTTATATCCTTCTTTCTCTTTCACATATCAACGGATATATATATATATATATATATATATATATATCTATATCTGTTGTGTTCCATGTTTTTTGATGTCTTTTCTCTAATAACAGTAGATATAAAAATGGCCTCCTTTGTGAGATTTGTCTTATGTTATGCATGCGCTTTCCTTTGGTCCTTCTAGTTCATAATGAATCCTGATGTCCTTTTAGATTTGGTGAAATTTTTGAATGTGTGTTGTTTTTAGAAATTTAGTTTTTTGTTGTTGTTCCTCTTGTTGTTTTTCCCCCATAACTAATGTGAAGTCAGCAATTTCATTTTCCCTACTCCAGGCGCCGTTGTCATCAGCTGTCCTTGTATAATGGCTTTTGATATGTCCCATTGTGACACATTGGACCCTGTCCCTAGTTAATCACTCATTTTAGGAGACTGATTCTGGGCAACAATGATTATATCCTCTCTTCACTTTCAGTGTTAAAATCCTTGGCAGTTCTTTTTACTCTACCATTTTCTGTGGGCTGCAGCTTAAAACACCCAGCCGCATTAAAACTCGCAGTAGAGTTGGCAGTGCGTCTTTTCTGGATACTCTGAGAAAATTCTCTTAACCACACCGGTGGCCTAGGACCTTGTAGTGCTTAGTATGTGCTTAGTCTCTCGGTCATGTCTGACTCTTTGTAACTCCATGGACTGTGGCTCATCAGGCTCTCTGTCCATGGGCTTTTTCAGGCACAAATACTGGAGTGGGTTGCCATTTCCTCTTCTAGGAGATCTTCCCAACCCAGGGATCAAACCCACGTCTCCTGTGTCTCCTGTATTGCAGGAGGATTCTTTACCTGATGAGCCATCAGCGAAGCCCCAAAGCCTCATATGACTTATATTTATGCAAGCATCACCTTGAAGTTCTTTGAAAACATTTTCCAAGTCCTTTCTTACAAAGTGATTTTAGTACAAATTATAGTGAAAAATACTTGTATAAAATTATTCTCTATGGGCCTTTGCAGATATATCCAGCAGTCCAAGAAATCAAGATATTTGTGAATAAATAAACAATGAAGCTAAATTTACATATGCATTTTGTTATTTTGTTGTGTCTTCTTTTAGTTGAATGAACCCTACAGAGGCGCATATGTAGGAGTGTGTGTGTGTGTGTATGAGAGAGAGAGACAGAGAGAAAGAGAGGTGTGGGAGAGAATGGGAATGCATATATACAATATAGAAATACCTATATTTTAGGTATTTTAGGATATTTTAGGACATGTCTGAACTCTCTTGCATCTGACTGGAAGATGTAAGAGACAGCTGATATGTCAAAAAGATGAGAACTTTCAACCAGTTGGCTTTTCATATTTTATTTTGGGGCTTAAATAACAAAGACTTAACAGAGGAAAAAATTATTATACTAAATTTACTGAGCTTTTATGAAGACCTTATGAATGTATATTTGTATATGTGGATATGACTAACTGTATGTATATAAATTACAGCAAAAACTACTCTTGCTTCTGGTTTTGCTGAAACTGATCCAGTTGACATATATTGCCCAAAGAACAGCACTGAAGAAAAACATTTTCGATGTGTTAAAATCAGCTTTGATTGCAATCATTTTATCCCTCATATCTATAGAGTTATTGACTTCTTGTAGAGACAGGAAAATGCCTCTTTCTCCATCCTCTACCCAAGACTGCATGAGCATACATTTGCTCATTCACACTGGTTTAAAAAAATAACAGGAACTTCCCTGGTGGTCCAGGGTTAAGAATTTGCCTGCCAATGCAGGGGACACGGGTTCTACCCCTGGTCTGGGAAGATCCCACATGCCGTGGAGCAAGGAGCCTGCGTGCCACAACTACTGATCCTGTGCTCTAGAGCCCGTGCTCTGCAGTAAGAGAAATGACCCTGCAATAAGCCTGCACACCACAGCAGAGAGCAGCCCCTGCGTGCAGCAACTAGAGAAAGCCTGTGTGCAGCAACAAAGACCCAGGGCAGCCACAAATAAATAAAATGAATAGTTTTTTAATAACAGAGAAAGGATAACTTTGGAAATAAATATGTTTAGGTCAGAACCACTCATTGTTAGAGGGACTGAGGAATTTGAATGTTTTTTGTTTGTTTGCTTTGCTTTAGAACAGTATTTTATTAACTAGCTAGTCAATTGTTCTATCATTGCTGGAAACTTTCTAGAGAGTTACATTTTGGCCCTTGCTCTTTTACTTAATTGTGGAGATGTGGCATGTGCATAATTCATGGTTAGCATAATATATCTTACCATGTATTCATCATTATCATTAGAAATTTCATGGTTATTGTAAGATAGAGCCACTGAGACTGATGCTTTCAGTGAATAGTCCAGACACTTAGGGCATTTTGAGCAACTTTTTTAAGACAGCTGTCATGGCATCTCAGTACAAAGTGGACTATGTCTCAGCGAATTAAATTGCCTCTTGAAGTGAAATACTTTTTTCAATAACTGATATTGGCATTAGACTGTCAGGATCAGCAGTGACTTCATGCTTTCATTTGGGGGTGAATTAGGAAGCCAAGCCTGCAGGTTCCTTGTGTATCCATCTTCCACGTGGCAGAAGGTGATAGTTGCTGCTGGCTCATGACAGGAAGTACTGAGGCAACCTCTAGGTTGGGCTAAAAGTCTGGAGACCCTGGGCTTTTGTTACTTCTGGCATTTGTAGTGGCAGGGCTGAGGAGGAACATTTTTCTGTATAAAACTATGCCAGGATCATTTGAAAGACGGAGGTCAACATGCTGATAAACTTTCAGCTAATGTACGCATATATAAAATATGCACAGGCACAGGATGGTATAGCAGAAAGAAATTTTCAACTGAGTGCCTGATTCCCATCCCCTCCTGCCCCAGCATTAAAATCATATCTCTGGGTTCTCACAACTTGTGGGGGACATGTAGACTCTCGGTTACCCAGGAATTTAGGACTATATGAATAGGCAGTATATTGATTTTAAGACCCAAAATATGAAAGTTGAAAGTTTTGGAAGAACTATTACTGGATGGCTTCCTGGAAGAAAGAAGTTGTAAGGAGAGATTAACAGAAGGAATAAAAAGTCTCTCGGTTCACAGACTGAAATCCATTATGCTATAGGATCTTTACCATGATTTGAGTGGTCTGTTTTACTGTTCAGGGGATATGTTGCTTAGTTAATATTGGTCTTGTTGCAAGGATAATGTCCTATATGAGTCCAAAAAAGCTCATGCGTCTCTCTTGTGTTTAGTAATAAATTGCCACTAACCATCAGGTAAAAGTTCATTTTACAGGATTCCAGATGGTGCATTTAACACCATTTTTAAGGCTTCCTGTAACTAGCTAACGTGTACAGTCAATGAAGATATATCTGAATTCCTGGATACTTTAATTCTTATATGTAGGGTCTCCCCTTCATCTTTCTTCAGGTTTTCCCCTTTTTTGGCGTGTTTTTCTATTTTTCTGAACCCAGAACTTACCACTGGCAGGATTTCAGTCTCAGAATTCTGTCAACCTTTAAAGATACAGCATTGTGGCTATTGTGAAAGTTATTTTAAAATAAGTTTAAAATTGTTGATGACAGCAGTGTTTGACTTGGTGCTCGGGTATTCCCTGAAGCCTAACGTTGTTTCTTTCTCACTGAAGCACTTAAGGAAAAGTTTGTACTAACCTTTGTTCCTTTAGGAAAGCGCCTCTGGATTTTTATTTACCTTTGAGATTGTCTTCGGAAAATGAAGGGTTTTTATGCCCTCTTTAGTCTTAGCAAATTAAATACTGTGTGGAAAGGAGAAGAAGGAGTCATAAAATCAAGGGAGGCAAAGATGATAAGCATCAAATCAGAGGAGATAAATTTTTGCTGCTAATAATAAACCTTTGTTTGAAGCAGGACTTTGGAAGCATTTAGTTGACACAGTAAAAAACAATGACATTCACTAGGGATAGGTTTGTTTTCTTTTTCTGAAATTAATTTATTAAATGAATTCATGTTCATGAGTCAGTTGGAAAGGCATATCAGGAAAATCAAAAGTGTGACCACATAAACTGTCTAGGATTTGTTTATTTTGAATTTATATAGCCTCTTTTCTCCAGAGATTTGAAGACGCTGTGGAGAAAATTTTAAATCTTTTAAACAATAGACAATAAGTCGTAAAATGTGAACTCCTGCCTGGATAGGCTATAATCTCTAAGGTTTTTTAATGTACCCAGATATAAGCACTTCCAGTTATGAAGGAAAAATACTTAAAATATGAGATTCTCATCTGGCTGGATACCAAAAATGAGAGATACTTTGTGTAAACCTTCATTCTTTTAGATTTAGGTCTGTTTTTTCCTACTTATTCTGACATTTGAAGTTAGGGGTTTAACCTCAAATATGAAGCATGTTGTAAATTACTAATATGAAATTACTCTTTCATATTCTGGAGGAATTGAGAGTCAAAGCTACTCAGGCCAATGATGGAAATGTGATTTCCTCCAAGACCAGTGGTAGGAGACTACTGGAGATAACACAAGAGGATAAAGACTTAACCAGAAGCACAAAAGTTAACAATGCACCTCTGTGTGGGGTAGTAAAAAGTGGGTGAGTCAAAGCACTTCTCTCATAGTGTTTTTCTTAGATTTAAATGAAAAATAAAAACCATGTTAGATACTGGAAATAATGTTTTACACATAGCAAATGCTCTGCTAGTGCTACTGACCCTACTGCTAGTAGGACAACCACAGACTGTTTTAATGTGGCATTTCTGCATGTTGCAGTTCATGGGGTCACAAAGAGTTGGACATGACTGAACAACAACAGTGTTTCTATGTAGCTGATTTTTACTTTATTCCTCACTTCCATGGAATGAAATATCTTGATACCTTTTAAAAATATTAAGAATCCGTATATATTTTCATAGGCTTGAAATTGGAACTTAAATTTGGGAAAGTTTTGTAAGATCTTTTAAAATACAGTTTCTTTTAACTTAAAATTGCCATATTGGGACTTCCCTGGTGGTTTAGTGGCTTAGACTCTGCGTTCCTCATGCAGGGGTTCGATCCCTGGTCAGGGAACTAGAACCCACGTAGCACAACTGAGCGTTCACATGCCACAACCAAAGATAGCACATGCTTGCAACTGAGACCTGGTGCGGCCAAGTAAGTAAATACAAATAATTTTTTTAAATTGCCACTGTTGAAGACATTGTCATTTTGAAACCTGGAGAAATGTATATGGCAGGGTGGTGGTGAATGACTTTCCATTGAGAGTTTGTTCACTTGCATATGTATTCAAAGCTGTCATCCATATAAGGAAGTGAGAATCTGAAGAAAAAGGAGTGGGAAAGGGAGGGGGGAGTGGAAGCTGACTGAGGAGTACCTCTGGGTGGTAGTGCCTGAAGAAGCAATGTTCCCCCCGGGGAGCACACGGCGGTTGCTGTCAGCCAGCCGCTGGTACACTGTGCCCTGGTGCAGTTCTGTTCCTTAGGAAAATGTTCTGAGCACTCACGCACAGTTCCAGACCCACAGTGGCTGAGTTTCCACAGTGCCGGAGGTCCTCAAGTTCTTGCCCTGACCTGAAGCACCAGAACTGCAGCGAGAATGCAAAAGACAGTCTTAAAAGAATCATGCCCTATTGGCTTGTTGAGTCATTTACCTGCTATGAAGGATCTGTTCATTATTTTAAGCCATATTATAGCTTTAGCAATGTTTAAGGAAATTTTTACGTGTTTTGGTTAATTGATTTAGTGTAGTAGTTAATGAAATCCCGTTTCCAGATACCCATGCGACAGTCTTGGGCTACTTTTATAGCTCGTGATATGTAGAGAAAGGAAAGAACAGCTTGTTTTGTTGGAAAGAGAGAAAAAAGCCTTTTGAGAATGAGAAAACTGCAGAAGATGAAGCTCAGCCCTGATTATTTTGAACAGAAAGATCCAGTGATTTAAAAACCATAAGTGCTGTCCTCTGAAATATACATCATGTTAAGTAAGCCTGCTTGGTAATAAGCATCAGTCACTCTTCAAGATTGTGACTGAATTATAGGTTAGATCCACAATTTTAATTACAAAGAAGAACCTTAAGTAGATGAATAAGAAAGACTCTAAACTATATTTTAGTCTCCTTTTAGTAAAATCTGTAAACTACTTGGTGAAACTACCTTTATGACTATGGCTGTTAAAATATTAAAAAATCATTAATTCAATGAATTGTATGGAAATCGGGGTGATGTGTGGATTAGGGATCAATAGTCGTTGGTGTGTAGGTGTTCGTCTGTGTGTCTGTCTGTGTCGGCCCAGTGTGGGTGTCCTAGGTGGCAGAAATTATATAATCTAGGAAATAAAATGGTTTAGCCTTTTTCAAACTGTTCTTTCTTAAGATCACAATATCTGGTGAGTACAAATTTGACTTCTAGAACTGGGAAGTGATCAGGCTTTCATTAGGAGGTCTAGGGAGCAAGGTTGCATAGAAGAATGACTTTGTGTTGTTTTTACTGCCCCGTTGTTTTATGTGGTTACTACAGTTAGAAAGTTGGATCATCACGAATCACAATGAGAATGCCACAGCGGTTGCTTCTCAGATCTTCAAAGGGTATTTTCCTTACTTATTTATGAGTTTTACAGAATAAGTATTTAAATCTCCAGGTCATGCTTATCCCTGACAAATGTGTCAAGGGTGAAGAGAGAAACTAGCATGAAAAGTACCTGTCCAAGACTGATGATTGTGGAGCCTGGCTGGGTGTGTTGGGTATTTGGTCCTGACCAAGGACACAGAGTTTTGCAGGTGGTGCTGGAGAAGGGGTATCGTGGGCACAGTGTAATGTAGTCTTAGATGTTTGTGACTTCCCTAATTTCTCAGTGAGGAGATCTCAGAATCATGTGGTGACAGAGTTAACTTTTCCTGTGAAGTTGTTTTGCAGCATTGCTCCTGAAAACTTCATGAAAAAAGATGAGGCAGATGATTATATCTTAAAGAAATAAAATCAGCTTATAAAGAGATATTTCTGCTCTTCAAAAGTTAAATGTCCTGTAATGGTACATTGAAAAGCAGAGACATACTTTGCCAACAAAGGTCTGTCTAGTCAAGGCTATGGTTTTTCCAGTGGTCATGTATGGATGTGAGAGTTGGACTGTGAAGAAGGCTGAGCGCTGAAGAATTGATGCTTTTGAACTGTGGTGTTGGAGAAGACTCTTGAGAGTCCCTTGGACTGCAAGGAGATCCAACCAGTCCATTCTGAAGGAGATCAGTCCTGGGATTACTTTGGAAGGAATGATGCTAAAGCTGAAACTCCAATACTTAGGCCACCTCATGCAAAGAGTTGACTCATTGGAAAAGACTCTAATGCTGGGAGGGATTGGGGGCAGGAGGAGAAGGGGATGACAGAGGATGAGATGGCTGGATGGCATCACTGACTCGATGGACGTGAGTTTGAGTGAACTCTGGGAGTTGGTGATGGACAGGGAGGCCTGGCATGCTGCGATTCATGGGGTCGCAAAGACTCAGACATGACTGAGCAGCTGAAATGAAGTGAAGTGAAGTGAATGGTCTCAGATAAACTTTTGTCTAGGGTTCTAGTGAAGGATATTATGAAGTTTCTCCAGCATCATTTTAAGATGTGTTATTTCTTAGACTTAGTTTTCCTTTATTTTTTTCATGAGTGAGATTTCAAAGATGAGACATCTTCCAAAATAATACTCTAGGTAAAAGGAAGTTTATATTTAACACTTAATAACAACATTAGGCTGCTGGGTACCATGTACAAATCCTGATTTATACAGTCTAAAGCCTGCATACTAGATGCACCAAATGAAAAGTAGGATGTAAAACAGACCTCACAGAGCAAAATATCCTTTCGTGGAGCAGACCCCAACTTTTTTGGCACTAGGGACTGGTTTCATAGAAGACAATTTTCCACACACTGGGCCAGGGATGGGAGGATAGTTTCGGGATGGCTCAAGCACATTGCATAATGCCACTGCTGATCTGACAGGAGGTACCAATCTGTGAGTGAGAGGTTGGGGACCCTTGCTTTAGTGTATACAAATGATGCAAAGTTTAATGTTCGCACACTTTCTTTTTTAATTTCTTTAGGCTAGATCCACCATGAGTATTATTTAAAATTCTAGGATTTGTGTTTGGGGATGCCTGAGGTAACCACTTAGGCTGCAGTCTATGGGGTCACTAAGAGTCGGGCACGACTGAGCGACTTCACTTTCACTTTTCACTTTCATGCATTGGAGAAGGAAATGGCAACCCACTCCAGTGTTCTTGCCTGGAGAATCCCAGGGACGGGGGAGCCTGGTGGGCTGCCGTCTATGCGGTCTCACAGAGTCAGACATGAGTGAGCTGACAGCGTACAGCAGCAGCAGCAGAGGTAACCAGTATGTGCATTATTACTTCACTTAATTTTCTAAATTGATGAGTGTGTTTAAACAAGAGGGAATTAGAGGAAAAAAGTTAGTCATAGAGGAGAATACTATGGTCTGAGGTCCTCCAGCAATAAAGAGTAATTAGCATAGAAAAAATTTGCTGCCAATTCAAGAAATTAGAAATGTAAGTGTGTGAGTCATATATGTGGATACACATATTTCTTTTAAGTTCATACATACATATATATTATTAAATGTATCTGTAGTATATTTTATCATTTTATATTTCATCATATACTTGTGCTATAGATTTATCATGACTAAAATCCTGCAAGCCTGGGAATGCTTGTCAGTTTCCCATACTATGTTGTGTCAGTGGAATTCCATCTTTTACCTTTTGTGGATGTGAAGACCTGGTGTATTTTCAGGAAGAAGAAAGAACCCAGAAAATAGAGCAATAGGCCAGTGGCATGGCCAGCAGCAGTGCATCCTCTAGTTTCCAGATATCAGATTTCCTTACTTGACTGCTGCCAGCTTCAGCTTCTGTCAGGTCAGAGCCCTTTGTATGTTGGAACATCACTTTATTTTCAGGGGAACTCGGTTGCCTTCGGTAAGGTGCAGCCATGGAAAAATCTAATCCACCAACAGATAAAGATTAACATGTACTGTCTTTCTCTTGGAGATTTTGTTAGTGGTGTCAGTCATGTAGACTCTTTCAAATGGTTGGACTCTGGGCATTGATGACTTCATTTCCTGAGCCACATCTGAGCCTTAGAAAGTGGAAGAGGTTCCTGCTTCTCAGAGTGGGAGCACTTGCTTGGAGATGTTCACATTTCCATAAGAGGACATTACACTGGATATTAATATTAGTTACTGCGGCAAAAATCAGGTAGAGGGTGGAGAAAGAGAGAAATTGCTCTTGGTTGGTGCTGTTTTCTTAGGATGCTGTTGGAGTGTTAAGGAAGAAAACCCCCTGAGTTACTTATGAGGCAGCTGTAAGCAGGGGAAATGACAGATGTGATGAAAGTCTCAGGGCCTGTCCTAGAAGAGGTCCCAGCACTGGTTGTGTGAGCATTATTTACATGAAGACAAACAGATGGATACGTTTGATCAGGTTCTGTGTGGTCCCCCTTCAGAATTCTGTTTAGCATTCTGAATCTGCAGTTACAAACGTGTGTATTTCTGATGCTTTTAGAGGAGCAACTTCCATATCTTATTTTTTTATGGGACTTAAGGTGAAGAGGAACTAAAAAGCCTCTTAATGAAAGTGAAAAAGGAGAGTAAAAAAGTTGGCTTAAAGCTCAACATTCAGAAAACGAAGATCATGGCATCTGATCCCATCACTTCATGGGAAATAGGTGGGGAAACAGTGGAAACAGGGTCAGACTTTATTTTTTGGGGCTCCAGAATCACTGCAGATGGTAATTGCAGCCATGAAATTAAAAGACACTTACACCTTGGAAGGAAAGTTATGACCAACCTAGATAGCATATTCAAAAGCAGAGACATTACTTTGCCAACAAAGGTCCGTCTAGTCAAGGCTATGGTTTTTCCAGTGGTCATGTATGGATGTGAGAGTTGGACTATGAGGAAAGCTGAGTGCTGAAGAATTGATGCTTTTGAACTGTGGTGTTGGAGAAGACTCTTGAGAGTCCCTTGGACTGCAAGGAGATCCAACCAGTCCATTCTGAAGGTGATCAGTCTTGGGTGTTCATTGGAAGGACTGATGCTAAAGCTGAAACTCCAATACTTTGGCCACCTCATGTGAAGAGTTGACTCATTGGAAAAGACCCTGATGCTGGGAGGGACTGGGGGCAGGAAGAGAAGGGGACGACAGAGGATGAGATGGCTGGATGGCATCACCAACTCGATGGACTTGAGTTTGGGTGAACTCCGGAAGTTGGTGATGGACAGGGAGGCCTGGCGTGCTGTGATTCATGGGGTCGCAAAGAGTCGGACAGGACTCAGCGACTGAACTGAACTGAACTAAACTGAAGGTTGTTGACCTAATGTTAAAAATGGCACTTTGTTATTTAATGTAATTGTTTCTCTTATGTTACGATTTCTTGTGTTGAGGTAATTTATTTCACTAAATACATTGTAAGACAATCATAAGAGATAAACTAAGTTTGATACTGTATGCTATTTTGTGAGAAATGTTAAAGAACTTAATAAACAATCTTTTTTTCATAGTGGGGCTCTCCCTTGTGGCCCATCTGGTAAAGAAACCACCTGCAATGCTGGAGACCTGGGTTTGATCCCTGGGTTGGGAAGATCCTCTGAAGAAGGGAAAGGCTACCCACTCCAGTATTCTGGCTTGGAGAATTCCATGGACTATATAGTCCATGGGATTGCAAAGAGTCGGACATGTCTGAATTCATAGTAAAATAGAAAAGTATAATTTAATCTTCAGGAACTGGGATCAATATGCTGTGTCAGCAGGGTGGTGGTATATTCCCCTTGGCTTAAACCAAATTAGAGTGAAAGTGGAAAATCAGTAAAACTTGACAGTCCTGCCAGCCTACTTTCTGGAATATTAATGTATATCTCTAAATTACAGAACTCATGAAGATTCTTTTCTTCTAATTTTTTGGCTCATAATTTAGCTTTTTCTTGCCACTTAGCAGCCCTTCATGGGTTCATACCCTTCTTCCATCTCTGCTGGCATATCCAGAGGTGTTTGTGCATTGTGATGATTCATTTTGTAGATACATCCAGTGCCATGTTAAAGGAATTGTTGCAAAAGATTTACAGAACATTTAATAGTTTATGTTAACTGAATTAACTAATGGCCAGGGCAACCACCTGAGCTTTCAGGTCACAAAAATTAAAGAGCTTTGATGAGAACCCGAGGTAGTTTTACCCTGAAGCGAGGGAAGCTTAAGTTCATTCCATGGCCCTGGTTGAGTCCTAGTTAAGTGTTCACGTGGGCACGTGTGTTCGTTAAATTTGCAAAATGATTAGTATCATCATCTATTTGTATTCCAACTTCTTCTCCATCACTTTTCACCTTAATATGTAGTGTTGGAATCAATAGGGCATTTGGGGGATCATGTAAAGAAAAACTGATTTGGGGATGCAGTTCATTTAGGTTGAGTGGGAAATATTTACATCATCCACAGCCATTCTCATTGCTGGTTGTATTATTCGTAGCTGTTCCCTAGGGCTCCTAAGAATGATCCTACTGCTGACTTATCTAAGTGTAACTGCAAGTTTTAGGGCCAGAATCACACTGTTTTATGAACATCTTCTCTGTCACCAGAATGGAAATACATTAGTCATGGAAGAGAAGCTGAGTTTGAATGTATGGTTGTTGTTGTTCAGTCACTAAGTTATGTCTGACTATTTGTGAACCCATGGTCTGCAGCACTCCAGGCCAGCCTGTCCTTCACTATGTCCCAGAGTTTGCTCAAACCTCCGTCCATTGAGTCGGTGATGCTATCCAACTATCTCATCCTCTGTTGCCCCCTTCTTCTCTTGCCTTTAATCTTTCCCAGCATCAGGGTGTTTTCCAGTGAGTCAGCTGTTCACATCAGGTGGCCAAAGGATTGGAGCTTCAGCTTCAGCATCAGTCCTTCCAACGGGTATTCAGGGTTGATTTCCTTTAGGATCGACTGGTTTGAACTCCTTGCAGTCCAAGAGACTGTCAAGAATTTTCTCCAGCACCACAGTCCAAAAGCATGAATGTATGGAGCCAGAAGCTAATTTGTGGAAAATTCCTCCAAATCCTGTATCTCATAAGAAACTTTTTAAAGGCTTTCATGAATTTGGTATAGTCCAAAAATTTTACATAGCCTTACCAAAAATCTTTCCTCGACTGTCTATAACAGCAGGGAGAAAAATAAAATCTATCAACCATGCTATTAGAAAGATTGAGTCATCTTTCTCTTATATGTATAATTCTCTTAATTAAATTATTTTTGTAAAATTCTACTCTGTACACAAAACCCTCTCTGTGAAGTTATGGTTACTGTGAAGAGATCATAATTTTGTATTTTTTTTTTAAAGAAGGCATCCCAAATCATTTAAGTTTCAGGCTCTTTAAAACTTTATCCTCCCCTAATGGGGACACATTTTATCACACTTGGATAAATGCTACATACTGAATGATCATTGTCCTAGTTCAGTCGTTAAGTAATGTCCAGCTCTTTTGCAACTCTAAGAATTATGGCCCACCAAGCTCCTGTGTCCATGGATTTCCCAGGCAAAAATACTAGAATGGGTTGTCATTTTCTTCTCCAGGGGATCTTCCCAACCCAGGGACTGAACCCATGGCTCCTGCATTGCAGCTGGATTCTTTAGTACTGAGTCACCAGTGAAGCCCTTAAAAGAGTGATGAATCAACCATATCCTTAGATTTCCTTTAAATACTGAAAAATACTTGCCATATGGCTAGGGACTTGATTGAATTAATAGAATATCCCAATGCAATTCTGAGTATTTTTTAAAAGTCCTAGTCAAAGTTTTATTTACGCAACTTCAATTGGTTTTTCAAGTAATTAAACCTCAAGAATTAGTTTCCTTTTTAGTCAGATTCTGTAGAAAAATACCCATCTTTTTCAACAGTAAATTTATCGCCCAGTGTGATGAGATTGGATAAAACTGATAACGTTGATGTCAGTGATTCTGATCCTGGACTGTCATTGATCTTAGTACCCTGTCCCCATTGTTCACTTTTGGCTCAGGTAAGAACTGGAAGCAGCTGTATTTGAAATGCAGGAAGCTATTAGCACCTTTTCTTTCCTTTAGTTCCCATCCTTACTTGGACCTTTCATTTAGATTTCTTTAGTTATCACTAAGGATAGAGCAGACACTCGCTAAATATTTGTGGGATAAATTACAGTAGTTACTTATTTAGCCATGTGTTACTGCTGCCTTCAGCTCCACTAGAACACTGGCAGATATAGGGCATATTCTCCTCCATTGTTCCCAGCAGCCGTCCTACTGTCTTTAGTATAGTGACACTAAATACATGTGGTGGTGGTGGTGTTAACTGTCCTAAAAAAGTCAAACTTGAATCCATCAGGCATACTGTTGTAATATTTCACTCTTTTGATAAACATACTCCTTGTTACCTCACTTGCCAATTCTGATTATTGTCCACTAAAACGTATTGAATCTCTGTTAAAATGTATATGAATTCCTGCAACTTAGAAAGTGTTACTGCTGCGGCTGCTAAGTCGCTTCAGTCATGTCCGACTCTGTGTGACCCCATAGACTGCAGCCCACCAGGCTCCTCCGTCCACAGGATTCTCTAGGCAAGAATATGGAATGGGTTGCCATTTCCTTCTCCAAGAAAGTTTGCAACTGGACTCAAATCTTGGGCATTATTTTCATGAATTTCTTGCTTCTGATTTCTGTTCCTATATGCACACTTTGTGTGAATAAGATCAACATTAGCAGATTTATCTACATCTCTTCATTTCTATTCTACAGCATTAGCTCCTTAGAGTAATATCTGAAGTTCTAGTAATTTTCCTCATATCAGAGACTTTCTAACTACGTTAATGGAAGTTAGACTGGTTGCAGAGACATTCGTGAGAACTACCTGTGCTGTAACATTTAAACAATTTATTTGATCTCTCTTTAGCTTACCTGCTCATGCCTTTGGAACATTGGTGTTGACCTTGTTGGAACTTTGTCTATAATCACGATAAGTCCTTCAATAAACTCTAACAGAAAATGACATTTAAATTTCCAAGTGATTTATTAACCCTTTCAGCGCTTAGGGGATCCTAGAAAAGCAGTACTCTTGTGACACTGTTTTCATGTATTATGTCCTTGAATGCCCAATGCTTAATGACTTCAGATTTAAAAAAAAAAAAAGAAAAGTATAAACATGAGATAATACTAGCATTGCCTATTGCTGATAAGCAGTGAGGAATAATCTTTGAGGAAAGCAGGGAATAATAAAAATTCATCAGCCGTCAAGGGGCCACTGTGTTTTTCAATGCAGCAGTGTGACTAGCCTTGTGTCTGGGGATCCATTTCCTCACATGTAAAAATCAGGGAATGCATTGCCCCTGTTTCTTCACCTGGCCTACTCTTGATTAGCCAAGATTCATTTCAATCATCCTTTCATTTGGAAGACATTGCCGACTCCTGAGGTGGCCAGGTCCCTTCCCTGTACATACTTATGGCATTCTGTTGAAGTTAGTTGTTTATTACTTTCTCTCCCTTTTTAAACCATGAGTCCCTCAAAGCCAGGGACCATGTCTCTGAACCACCAATACGAGGCTCAGAGTGGAACACGTAAAAGAAAGTTGATTAAAAAGACAAGCCAAGTTCACATTCCATCCTGAATGCAGATCTTTGCTCCAATACCAACTGGCTATGTAGTCTTGGCCAAGTCACTTCATTTATGTAGTTTTTTGTTTAGAGTATTTAGTTTTAAATTTATCCAGCTGCACCAGGTCTTAATTGCAGCACGTGGGATCTTCAGTTGCAGCATACAAACTTAGTTGTAGCATGTGGGATCTGGGTCCCAGACCAGAGATCAACACTGGGCCCCCCGCCTTGAGAACATGGGGTCTCAGCCACTGGGCCAC
>NW_011494942.1:9236303-9258221 GCF_000754665.1 Bison bison bison | reverse complement strand
GAACACTGGAGTGGGTTGCCATTTCTTTCTCCAATGCATGAAAGTGAAAAGTGAAAGTGAAGTCGCTCAGTCATGTCCGACTCTTAGCCACCCCAGTGGGCTGCAGGCTACCATGCTCCTCCGTCCATGGGATTTTCTAGGCAAGAGTACTGGAGTGGCTTGCCAATGGCTGCCTCATCGCAAAGAGTCAGACACGACTGAGCGATTAAGCATACAGCATATCAGTGTTATTGTCAGACTAAACTAGTTAGTATTTGTTAAACTCCTAACAAAGCACCTGACTTATACAAGTCAATCAATTAACGCTACTACTATTACCATTATTAGCCAAATACCTTTTTGTTGAAATAAACTTAATATACGATCATTTCATTCTGTTTACTAAGAAAAAAATAGGTCCTTCTGAATTTAGGTGTAGGACAAAATGGCCATCTGTTGGAAGAGTATGCTAATGTTGTTTATGTGCATCTTTAAGAACTTTGAAGGGTCTAAGATTTTTACCCTATTTGCAAGCTAATGCATTAGCCTGCCACAGTTTGATAGGCGTTGACAGAAGACACTGAAATCCTGGATCAGCAACAAAGGGCAGTTTTCACTCACAGCAATAGTAGTAGCCAGAGTGTTAGCATTTGTACTAGTTCCCTGAACCCTAATCACCATTCAGTTTTTTCCAGTTTTTCCAGTACTCATGTATGGATGATTTGGTTTTTCCAGTAGTCATGTATGGATACGAGAGTTTGACTATAAAGAAAGCTGAGCGCAGAAGAACTGATGCTTTTGAACTGTGATGCTGGAGAAGACTCTTGAGAGTCCCTTGGACTGCAAGGAAATCCAACCAGTCCATCCTAAAGGAGATCAGTCCTGAGTGTTCATTGGAAGGACTGATGTTGAAGCTGAAACTCCAATACTTTGGCCATCTGATGCAAAGAGCTGACTCATTTGAAAAAACCCTGATGCTGGGAAAGATTGAGGGCAGGAGAAGAAGGGTATGACAGAGGATGAGATGGTTGGATGGCATCACCGACTCAATGGACGTGAGTTTGGGTAAACTCTGGGAGTTGGTGATGGACAGGGAGGCCTGGCATGCTGCAGTTCATGGGGTCACAAAGAGTCGGACACGACTGAGCAACAGAACTGAAGTGATTCAGAGAGAGCCTGGCGATGCATACAGTTCAGGGGGAGAAGGCCTGAGCTTAGGGAACCTGACTCTTTTATATTAGGAATTTAAGCATACCTAACTTTGCCACTGAGTAAACATGATCCCGTGTTCTTGCCTGGGAAATCTAATGGACAAAGGGGGCTGGTGGACTGAAGTCCATGTGGTTGCAAAGAGTTGGACATGACTTAGCAACTAAACAATAACAACAACAACAGCAACAACAAAACATGATCCTTATTATACTGTACAGTGGAACAAACCTGCCCCTATGCCTTGGAGGGGGACTCTGCCTCTGTCTTCTAAGGTTTTCTCTATACAAGCATCCTTGAAAAGGTAGTTCAGAAGAAAGCTACTTCACAAGAGGTAGAGAAACACAAAAGACCTGTAGAGATTGGTCTTTCAATGTAGAAATTTGTATTTCTATACAGCAGGTTTGTAGCTTTCATAGATTATTGAAAAGATTTGTTATTTTTCTGTTGCTGCCTTCTTCAGCGATCAATGCAAAGAAATAGAGGAAAACAATAGAATGGGAAAGACTAGAGATCTCTTCAAGAAAATTAGAGATACCAAGGGAACATTTCATGCAAAGATGGGCTCAAGAAAGGGCAGAAATGGTATGGAACTAACAGAAGCAGAAGATATTAAGAAGAGGTGGCAAGAATACACAGAAGAACTGTACAAAACAGATCTTCATGACCCAGATAATCACGATAGTGTGATCACTTACCTAGAGCCAGACATCCCGGAATGTGAAGTCAAGTGGGCCTTAGGAAGCATCACTAAGAACAAAGCTAGTGGAGGTGATGGAATTCCAGTTGAGCTATTTCAAATCCTGAAAGATGATGTTGTGAACGTGCTGCACTCAATATGTCAGCAAATTTGGAGAACTCCACAGTGGCCACAGGACTGGAGAAGGTCAGCTTTCATTCCAATCCCAAAGAAAGGCAAAGCCAAAGAATGCTCAAACTACCACACAATTGCACTCATCTCTCATGCTAGGAAAGTAATGCTCAAAATTCTCCAAGCCAGGCTTCAGCAATACATGAGCAGTGAACTTCCAGATGTTCAAGCTGGATTTAGAAAAGGCAGAGGAAACAGAGTTCAAACTGCCAACATATGCTAGATCATGGAAAAAGCAAGAGAGTTTGAGAAAAACATCTATTTCTGCTTTATTAACTATGCCAAAGCCTTTGACTGTGTGAATCAAAATAAACTGTGGAAATTCTTAAAGAGATGGGAATACCATACCACCTGACCAGCCTCTTGAGAAACCTATATGCAGGTCAGGAAGCAACAGTTAGAACTGGACATGGAACAACAAATTGGTTCCAAATAGGAAAAGGAGTACGTCAAGGCTGTATATTGTCACCATGTTTATTTAAGTTATATACAGAGTACATCATGAGAAACACTGGGCTGAAAGAAGCCCAAGCTGGAATCAAGATTGCCAGGAGAAATATCAATAACCTCAGATAAGCAAATGACACCACCCTTATGGAAGAAAGTGAAGAAGAACTAAAGAGCCTTTTGATAAAAGTGAAAGAGGAGAGTGAAAAAGTTGGCTTAAAGCTCAACATTCAGAAAACTAAGATCATGGCATCTGGTCCTGTCACTTTATGGCAAATAGATGGATAAACAGTTGAAACAGTAGCTAACTTTATTTTTTGGGGCTCCAAAATCACTGCAGATGGTGATTGCAGCCATTAAATTAAAAGACGCTTGTTCCTTGGAAGGAAAGTTATGACCAACCTAGACAGCATATTAAAGAGCAGAGACATTACTTTGTCAACAAAGGTCCAAACAACCAAGGCTATGGTTTTTCATGTATGGATGTGAGAGTTGGACTATAAAGAAAGCTGAGTGCCAAAGAATTGATGCTTTTGAACTGTGGTTCTGGAGAAGACTCTTGAGAGTCCTTTGGACTACAAGGAGATCCAACCAGTCCATCCTAAAGGAGATCAGTCCTGGGTATTCATTGGAAGGACTGATGTTGAAGCTGAAACTCCAATACTTTGGCCATCTGATGCGAAGAGCTGACTCATTTGAAAAGACCCTGAGGCTGGGAATGATTGAGGGCAGGAGGAGTAGGGGATGACAGAGGATGAGATGGTTGGATGGCATCACTGACTCAATGGACATGAGTTTGGGTAAACTCTGGGAGTGAGTGATGGACAGGGAGGCCTGGCGTGCTGTGGTTCATGGGGTCACAAAGAGTCGGACACGACTGAGTGACTGAACTGAACTGAAGTGAAGTGAAAGTTGCTCAGTTGTGTCTCACTCTTTGCAACCATGTGGACTATACAGTCCTTGGAATTCTCCAGGCCAGAATGCTGGAGTGGGTAGCCTTTCCCTTCTTCAGGGCATCTTTTCAACCCAAGGATCCAACCCAGGTCTCCCAGATTGCAGGCGGATTCTTTACCAGCTGAGCCAGAAGGGAAGCCCAACAATACTGAAATGGGTAGACTATCCCTTCTCCAGTGGCTCTTCCCAATCCAGGAATCAAACCGGGGTCTCCTGCATTGCAGGCTGATTCTTTACCAGCTGAACTACCAGGGAAGCCCATCGCTAAACATGTCCAACTCTTTGCAACCCCATGGACTGTAGCACACCAGGCTTCCCTGTCCTTCACTCTCTCCCAGAGTTTGCTCAGATTTGTGTTCATTGAGTCAGTGATACTATCTAACCATCTCATCCTCTGCTGCCCCTTTCTCCTTTTGCCTCCTGTCTTTCCCAGCATCAGGGTCTTTTCCAATCTTAAACGGAATGTGAACTAAAAAGTTCACATTTAGAACCCTAATTCGTCATTCAAATGTTGACATATCTGAAGACACCAAAGAGGTAAAGACTAAGGAAGCAAAATACTACATACAAAATACATAGGAGATACTGTAATGTGTCCTTATGACTGAGACAACTTGCTGCTTCCAAATCAGGGACTCTATTTGGCTCATGTTAAGACTGGAACTAAGCCCAAAGAAGATAGCCTGGACCCTGTCCATAGGAAGCAAAAGTTGAGAGCCATTGCTTCGGGTAAGGTTTTAACAGGGCAAAGGCGAAGGGTGACATTCTCTGCAAAGAGGATATTATTACTTATTATGATGCTTATTGAAATAATTTAGCACGTCAGAAGATAACCAAATTTATTTTTAAGATTGGATGCACATTGTTGTGATTATCTGATGTAAGCTGTACATAACAGGAAAGTCAAAGGTCACTTGCATAGCTGAAATACATTTCCATTTTCATTTCATATTATTGAAATGTATGCTTCTGACTTTCCCCATTTACTTCGCTTTATTTTCAACATTCTTATAAGCAAAGTGTTATAAATACCATGATGAATTATTTTATGATCCATTTATCTCAGTAATGGTGACCTCTGTCACTTGAACCACTGTTCAACGTATTGCCAAAGAGCAAAGATTAAGGCAGAGGGCATTTTGTGGAATTAGTGACTACCAAAGAGCTGATAGCCTAATGCCAAACCAGTCATTAGGACTCAGGAAATGTTACAATCTGAAAGCATTATTATGATTATATAACAAAAATAAGAGACAAAAACAGATGGCTTAAATAAAATTGCTGCTAAACCAGGGTTTCTCCTTCTTAACACTATTTACATTTTGGACTGGATAATTCTTTGTGGTGGGGAGCTGTCCCAGATGTACTGAGAGATGTTTAGAAGCATCCCTGGCTTCTATGGTCTAGAGTAGTGTTCCCCCCCACCCTGATCAGTGTGACAGTCAAACATTTCTGCAGACATGGCCAAATGTCCCCCAAGGGGCAAAATCACTCTTGGTGGAAAACCACTGTGCTATTTCCATTTTAAAAAATGGGAACATCTACCAATGAATAAGAAGGTAAATACAGAGTGTAGCATAATCCTGGTCAACGTTCACAGCTCCAGAAATAAATTAATGCTTCCATGATTTGAAGGATTTCAAAATGACCTCTCCGAACTGCAGATGGACTTCCCCAACAGCTCAGCAGTAAAGAATCTGCCTGCAATATAGGAGACAAAAGTTCAATCCCTGGGTTGGGAATATACCCTGGAGGAAGGCAGGCAACTCACTCCAGTATTCTTACCTGGAGAATCCCATGGACAGGCTGACTGCAGTCCATGGGGTTGCAAAGAGTCAGACATGACTGAAGTGACTTTGCACACACACGCACTGCAGATACTCTGTTACAAAGCATGGTGGAGAGGAAAGAAGACAGGACTTGGGCTCTTGCCTTTTTTTATGCTGCTTTATAGTTTAGTGACTTGGGAGTCACATCACAATTTTTCAGATTTGTTTTAATCTGTAAGAGAGGGATCATCCCAGTCATCCCTACCTTTAAGGATTGCCGCAAGGATCAGATCTGATAGTTTAAGTGAAAATGCCTTGAAAAGTCTAAAGAGCTCTGTAATTGTTAGGCTGAGAAGAATAAAATGGTTTTGTTTTAAGAACTTCTTGAAAATTTTAGAGCATTCCTTGAAATAACTAGAGGAACCCTGGGGTATCACAAAAAAGGATTTGAGAATCACTTCTTTTGAAGTTGCCCTTTAGCCCTGCTTAGCTCACTTTTCTGTGTTCTTGCTTGCCGTGTGCTGAGTGGCTGTGACAGAAGGCACGCTTGAAGGAGTGGTGGAAAGGCTTGGCTGACAGCAGCGAGGAAGCCATGCTCAGTGTTCAAAAAGCATAAGTACTTTGTTCGTGTTTCTTCAGTATCCAAGAAGTATCTATAAATTGAGTAGCTAGAGACTTTAAAGAGGAGAAAATAAGGTTAATATTGTAAATTTATTCAAAATGGATATTGCTGATTTTAGTAACCATATTTCTGACTTATGACGTTATGTGTCTTTTTATTAACTAAAAATACTTTGTGAGTTTTAATAGCTTTATCTTTGGTCAAAAATGAATATCCTTTCTCTATTTGATGCTGAAACATTGTTAACGCAGAATTGCCACAAACTTTTCCCCCTTTTAAAAAATCAGTGGGAGCTTCCCTGAAATCTACTACCTCCTCATAATCCTGCCTTCAAAACAAAAACACAAATATGACTTTGTTCTCATGTGGAACATGAGACAATATGTCTTGTCTGTATTTTTCCAAATGGCAGCCCTTTGAATATCTGATTGAACTTAGTGATCGGTGCCCTTTCTTGGTCATTTTTTTTAAATTTCACAACTTATTATTATTATTTTATTTTTGGCCACACCGAGTCTTCCTTGCAGTGTGTGGGCTTCCCCTAGTTGCAGTGAGCCGGGGCTACTCTCTAGTCCCTGTGCTTGGGGTTCTCGTTGCTGTGGCTTCTCTTGTGGAGAACAGGCTCCGTAGTTGTGAGGCATGGGTTTAGTTGCTCTGAGGCTCATGGAATCTTCCTGGACCAGAGATCATATCCGTGTCCCCTGCATTAGCAGGCAGATTCTTAACCACCGAACCACCAGAGACGTGCTCTCTTGTTCTTAAGTTGAATCTTTTTCAGATTCAATGCATCTTGTCCTCCTTTTTGTACTTGTGTTAGCACAGTTGTCATACCCACTGTGTTTCTGGTTGGCTTTTCTGAGTTTTGAATGCTTATCCAATTCCCTGTCTTCTGGATGAAAATCAGTTTTGGAACCCATATTTAAAATACTGCCTTATTACATATAGAGCATTGGTTATATCTAACTTGAATGTGGATACTGAATAGTTATTAACTATATTCTCTTCTTTCCATTGCCACATCTCATCCTGGCTTGCATTGTGATTGCTGCCATTAAAAATTACAGTCTTGTGTACTTATCTGAAGATTATCTGAAGCAGATCTTTTTGTCTGAAAATTTTTATAAACAAAGGACTATGTTAAAGTAGGTTAAAGTTTTAGTGTGTGGATTTATTTCCGTTATTTCAATTTTAAGATCCTTTTATGTTTTAAAATTTCCTTACAGATTAGAGTTCCAATCTGATAAGTATGTCTTCATCTAGCCCTATGATTACTGCATAATTATTCAAGTGTTTTGAGTAGGATAAAATCATAAATATTATTTGTATCCTTTCCCATTAATTATTAAGCACATGTCTGTTTCAGGGAAATTTAATCTATATGTTTGATTCATAGTCCCATAATTTTTCAAAATGTAATTTTGTAAGAGCCATCTAGCGTCAGTCATTTTTATGGTGTGTGTGTGTGTGTGTGTGTGTGTGTGTATGCACACGCACATTCCTAACATCAGAAGGTCATATTTTGTTTTTAATAAACAAATACCTACATATTAAACATGTCTATACTTGGTTAACTAGTTTCTGCCATCTACCACTGGGAAAATATATTTTCATGACAGATTGAGCTACCCCCTTAAAATAGACTGACCAGATTCCCAAAATGTTAGGTATTTGGGTAGAATTTCTAGGGGCAGTAGTAGGTCACTGTTGTTCCTTCATTGTTCCATAGATTAAGACAAATAAATAAAAAAAAGCAAGATATGAATAAGCAATTGGCGAAAGATATGGAATAAGACTAGATTGGTACATGAATCCATTGTGAATGTTATATGTAGGGAACCATACTTTGGGCATAGACTATATTGGACCAGCATGCTGGGCTCCATGCTGTTGAAAAGGTCTTATACCTTAGGTGGCCTTGACCTGCTTCAAGGGAACTATGAATAAAGGATAAATCATGATTCTGCCAGTGGGTGATAAAAGTGAAATAAAATAAGCACTCTTTATGGTCAGCAGGAAGACAGAAGCCACTGTGATTATTTTAAAAAGGGGCATCTAATAGTGAGAAATTGTTGCACATTGACAATAATAAACTGTGAAAAAGCAACCTAGAGGTCAGGAGCAGGAAGAAGTTACTACCACCCTTATGCTGGAGACAAAAGGGATGAGTTTGGCAGGATGATCGCAGGGTTGCTGGGGTCACTGGACACAAGCGGGAACCATGGGAGCCTGTTCAGCAGCAGGTGGAGCCTGGTAAAAAGGGGGCTGCTGCCTGAGGCACAGCAAAGGAGAGAAAGAGGGAGACATTCAAACAGCAGAGGGTCGAGAGGTGTCGAACCTTGGAGACAGTCAATGGGAGTTTGTTTTTCTGAAGTCTTTATTTTGAATATGTAATTGTCTCTATGATAAAATGTTTTTTTTTTTTTTTGATAAAATGTTTTTAAATAGTAAATGGGAGAAGAGACACAGGAGTACATGCGTGCGCACGTGGCTGCCTGTACCCCCTCCACACACACACCCATGCATGCTCCCACGCAGTTTTACACCGAGCTCCAGATTACCTACTCCCAGTAGCTTAACTCACCTCCAAGCTGACTACCAGGGGGTCCAGGGAAACTTAACCCACAGGAGTGAGCACATGTCAGGGGTCAGCAGAGCAGGAGATGGACAAAGAAAGGATCTTAGGCAAAGACGCTGGCAGAGCCTCACCCAAGATAAATAAGGCAGTGACTTTCCTCTTGCACAAAGTTCTAGAATTTCCCATTGCTCCTCTGACTTTCTCAGTCTGTCACAAGGTACCCTCTACCACAATTTTGTTCCTATCAAAGTGGGACTGGGCACACATCATGTAATTATGTGACCCAGCCTCTGTCACATTGAGCCTTTGGATACTGAAGTGTCCATATAACACACCAAGTTTTTGCACACTTCTAGCACACTTTCATTTACATGCAGTCTACATGGTTGACTATACAAGCACTGATAAATTTCAGACAAACTCCAGATTAGTTGGAGTATTTGTGGTTTTAGTTTGAAGTCCTTACCTTGCATGGAGAGTGAGGACTTGGGCAAGATATGATGGTAATGACAACATGGGTTCTTCTGTAGTGATGCTCTTCAGCACACATTGAATGTGTTTAGTTGATCAAGAAAAACCATGCTCAAGTTTTTCATGTTCAGCTTTGAAGACTGATAATTAAGATAGCAAAATGGGAGTACACTAACTTTGTAATTATTTGAATTGATATATAAATTATTGGAATCCAGCTGTACTGATTTTGTAATAATAAGTGGGCACTTGATTCTCAAACGTCTTTAACTCTATGGGATGGGGGGGCATGGGAGGGAGGAGATATATATATATATATATAGCCAATTCACTTTGTTGTACAACATTGTAAAATAACTATATTACTTGCTTAGTTGTGTCTGACTCTTTGTGACCCCATGGAGCCTGCTAGGCTCTTCTGTCTATAGAATTATCTAGGTAGGAATACTAGAGTAGCTAGTCATTCCCTTTTCCAGGGGATCTTCCTGACGCAGGGGTCGAACCCAGTTTTCCTGCATTGCAGGCAGATTTTTTACCATCTGAACCACTAGGAAATCCCAAACTACACCCCAATTAAAAAAAAATCTTTAGCTCTAAAAAAGATGGCGTTTGATTCTATAATACTAGAAATAACACTTTTCTAACAAAGAAAACTATGACATCTCTTCTGGGGCCATCATATATGACTGTGCAAGTAATATATTTTATGAATTGTCCACCTCGGGGCATCTTCTCTTATTCACACAGTCAGTTGACATGCCAGCAACAGCCCTGATCTCCCAACACTGACATTATCAGAGGAAGTATTGCCAGGAGAAGTTTCATGGCCTCCTCTAAAGAATGAGGTTGACTTTTTACCCATATAGAGATTCAGAGAGGCCCCTGTGAAGAGTATCTTGACTTTGAACAGGACAGAGTTATTGTTGGTTTTAGATTTTCATGTCTGCCTGTTTGCATTTAGGCCAAGAATACTTTTATTTATCTTTACTACTTTCTTGTTAATACTGGCTAAACCATTGTGTAAGAACAAAACTTTTTATTATATTAAATGATTATTAAAACTATGGCATGGTCTCAGTGGAAATGTACTAATATGTGTGTGTGTGTGTGTGTGTGTGTGTGCATGCATGCATGCTCTGTTACTTAGTTGTGTCCAATTTTTGCAACCCTATTGACTCTAGCCCACCAGTCTCCTCCGTCCATGGGATTTTCCAGGCACGAATACTGAAGTGGGTTGCCATTTCCTCGTCTAGGGGAATTTGCTGACACAGAGATCGAACCTACCTCACCTGCATTAGCAGGCGGATTCTTTTACTGCTGAGCCACCTGGGAGGCCCAGTGTATCTTTGTACTAATATACAAATTAGCATTTGTATATTGTACAAAAGTAGTTTAGTAGCTTAGTTTTGAAAACTGGCCTAAGTCCTGAATTTAAAAATTCTAATACAGTTTGACTTGTTCACACAAAGGCAAAGCCACCAACACATTGAGGAAGAGATTTTTAAAATGGGGTTAAAGTGGATACGTTTTCAGGAGTGGATGGCAGACTCAGACCAGGCAGTGGTGAAGTGGCAGGTGCAGGCATCAGACTAGGTCAAAGGTCAGGCCTAGCACCACCTTGTGTTAACTGGTTCAGTTTCCTAACTGCTGTGTACCTTGTGCTGTGAAACATACCAACCTGTAGAGATTTCTGTCAAGATCCAAGGGTAAATGGATCCAGAATGGTGCATGATAAGAGTGGGCCAAATAAACCTCTTATAAAAGTTTATTTTTCTTTAAAAAATGTCAACTTTTTCTTGTTTATGTTCAAGTTCAAATTAGGTGCCCCTTCGCTGGTGGCTCAGAGGTTAAAGCGTCTGCCTGGAATGCGGGAAACCTGGGTTCGATCCCTGGGTTGGGAAGATCCCCTGGAGAAGGAAATGGCAACCCACTCCAGTACTCTTGCCTGGAGAATCCCATGGAGGGAGGAGCCTGGTGGGCTACAGTCCATGGGGTCGCAAAGAGTCGGAAACGACTGAGTGACTTCACTTTCACTTCACTTTCAAATTAGGTAACATTTCCCTCCTTTGGCTTTCTTACACCTGTCTGTTGCTTCTGTCCTTGTTAGCTCCCTATCTCTATCCTTATACCCAATGCTGTTCTTTTTAATATTTTATTATTATTGCCTGCGCTGGGTCTTCGTTGCGACACTTGGGATCATCAGTCTTTATGGCAGCATGGGAACCTTGAGTTGTGGTATGTGGGCTCTAGTTCCCTGACCTGGGATCCAACCCAAACTGTCTGCATTGGGAGTTTGGAGTCTTAGCCACCAAATCATCAAGGATGTCCCCCAGTACTGTTGAATTGTTCTGAGGTAAAGGTTTTCGATATTAAGCATCTGGATTTGTAGTTGTTTTGTGAGCTGCTTTTTTATTTCTTTTCAGTATGTTCCTTATTGATTCCTTTTCCTCATGTCCCTAAAAATATCCTACTTATTGATAATGTATGTTTCCCTTGTCTTTATTAGAAAACAGAGAATGGCAAAATGCAGCAGCATTAAGATTTAGCTATGCATGGGTGTAGTGCCTCTCAGTTTATCAGCTTAAAAATCCTTTGAATCTCTGAAATTGAAAAATCTGAAATTTGAATCGGTGATGCATTTGAAATCATGTCAGAACACCGTTTTACTCAGACCTCCTTTTTGAGGGGGGGGTGTGTGTGTGTGTATGTGTATTTGTATGTGTGTTGATTCAACATGTGTATATATTCTATTTTCCCCATCTGGCATCTGATTTAGCACCAGCCTATCTAGCTGTTCTGTGTCAAGAGGGCTCCAGCCTTTTCACTATGAAAGAGAAAGAAGTGAAATAATAAAAAGGAAAAGTCTTCCACTACCTCCCCCTCCTCACTTTTTGTTTAGTTGTTTCTAAGCAAGTTTCTTGCCATTTACCTTTGCATCTGCATTGCTTATTGATTGGCAATTTTAAAATTGTTTATTGTGCTCTTTTGTTTCACTGTTCAAGAGCTAAAACAAAAGCTCCCAGGCCCTGTGAGGTACACATTTGCATGCGGTGAGCGTTGCCCGAGGAAAAAGTAATTGCTAATGCATATTTATGGGGCACAAATTTGCCATTTGTTTATGCATAAAATTATCAATAGTGCAGGGCGGCCCAGCCGTAGAAAATGGTGACCTTTTTAGCTTAATAAATAGAAATCAGCTGTTATTGTGAAGAGATCAGCCATTTATTCTGTGTTGAGGGACATTGCCGGGAAAATGCAGATTGGGGCTGGCAATATCATTAAATGGAAGGCCAATGACCCTTTCCGTAGAGTCTATTATACTTTATCTAATAGGGGATAAATGACTCTGGTTGGCAAATGGAAAAAAAAAAAAAGAACAACAGTTTTTTTTTTTCTTTTGTAGTTTTATAACTCTGTGGATTTTAAGCCATAAAAGTGAACAGGAAACCTCATACTGACCTGTTGCTAGAATTCTCTCAAAAAATATCTGTTTTAAAGTTGCTTTTCCTATTGGTTATTCTCTATTTCAGTTTGTACCCATCAAAACAGAAAGTCAGATACTTTTTTCCAGGAAAATAGATCTTCTTTAGTTTTTAGCTTTTTTTTTTTTTTCTTTCTTTGTCTTTTTTTTGGCTATACTTTTAATCTTTACAGTACAGGAGTATTTGTATTTTACAGGGTTGCTTTACATTTGATATCTTAAAAATATTAAAAGTAGAAGAAGATACTCTCAAAATAAAGTTAGGAATAAATTGTAAACGGAAGTTTTCTGTTTAAAACTAAGCATAAGAATGGCTTCTGAGAGGACTTCTCTGGTGGTACAGTGGATAAAAACCTCCTGCCAGTGCAGGGAATATGGGTTCCATGCCTGATCAGGGAAGATGCCACATGTCACAGAGCAGCTACCGAGCCTGCACTCTAGTGCCCTCGAGCTGCAGCTGCTGAAGCCCATGTGCCTGGAGCCTGTGCTCTGCAACAAGAGAGAAGCCACCACAATGAGAAGCCCATGCAGTGCAGTGAAGAGGAACCCCCACTCCCCGCAACTAGAGGAAGCCTGAGCGCCACAGGGAAGACCCAGCACAACCAAAACTAATTAACTTTATAAAAAGAATAGCTTCTGAGGGAAGTGTGTGGGTCCTTTGGATTAGTAAAAATATTATATGAGTGTAAAACCTTCTCATCATTTCTTTTTTTTTTTTTTGCCATACCACATGGTTTGCCAGGATCTTAGTTCCCTCAACAAGGATTGAACTCAGGGCCACGGCAGTGAAAGCATGGAGTCCTAATCACTGAACCTTCAGGGAACTCCCAGCATATTTTCTTGCTATGTAAAAACCAACAGACAGTCATTGTATCTTTTTTGGTTGTTTCACTGAGTGAAATGCCGTTAGTTTCCCCAGAGCTTGCTTGAAACTATGGTTTCATGTGATGTGATCTCAGGCTACATTTTTTTGGCCAGTGTCTCTCTGGTAGGCTAGTGATCATTTTGGTCTTTTAGGTTTTTTTTTAATTGAGTCTCCTCAATCATTATAGAAGTCACTATGAAGTGGTGTTTGCTTTCTCAGTATTGTAATGATTTGATGCACTGAAAATTTTATGTAAGTTACAAAACAAGTTAATGCAACAGAAATGTGTAAATCCACCTGGGAAGATGGTGGAGCTCTTGGAAGCTCCACGCATGCTCCTTCGTAATTGTGTATCCTAACATGAGTGCGGAGAAGGCAATGGCACCCCACTCCAGTACTCTTGCCTGGAAAATCCCATGGATGGAGGAGCCTGGTAGGCTGCAGTCCATGGGGTCGCTAGGAGTCGGATACGACTGAGCGACTTCACTTTCACTTTTCACTCTCATGCATTGAAGAAGGAAATGGCAACCCACTCCAGTGTTCTTGCCTGGAGAATCCCAGGGATGGGGGAGCCTCGTGGGCTGCCGTCTATGGGGTTGCACAGAGTCGGACACGACTGAAGAGACTTAGCAGCAGCAGCAGCAGCAGCAGCATGAGTGCACTGCACTAGGTTTCAAGCTTCAACAATGGTGGATTTGCAGCCACCAATCTTGCCCTCGTGCCACACTGGAGTACGACAGTGCATTCTGCAGCATGTCACCAGTGACTGAGTAACCTTTTACTGGCAGAAGTAGGTCTGTTGTTCTCTTTTAAAGTAGAGGTTGTGAATAGGATTCAGACACTAGGGTACATTAGTCCATAAAATGAATATATTTTTATGTCATTTATAAGATATTGATTTTAGGTCCATTAGATTCATGGTGCCTAGTGGGAGAAAAAACAATGATTTAATGGGTAGGTTGGAATTTCAGAAGGAAGAACAACGGGGATTAACCCTTTCTTCTTCAGCTTCCTGCCCCCCGGTATATAATATTGTCAAGGAGCTGAGGAGAGGACTTTAGGAGACAGGGACACTTTATCACCTGGCTTCCCTGCACTTTACAAGGGATCACAAAACAGATTTCAGCTGGATTATTACTATGTCTCTGAATGTGACAGAACAGATCACTCTCAGTTGATGAGTTGCCAAAACTATCTTTTATAAGGTAATTTTTAAGTTGGTGGATATATTTTGTTTTCCAAAGCTCAGAGCACATTTATTTAGAGACTTAATAATTTAAGATATTGTTTATGGAGATTAAAGATATGAAGAATACAGCTTAGATTTTTTTCAAGGGTCTTTTTCTCAACTCTAAGAAAGGAAAGATCATCCTGCTGTCGTGTCAGTTATACCCTTTCTTAGCAAGTCTTAAGTGATATTGGTGAGAATGACCAGCATAATTTTTAAAGTAGGGTGTTGCCTGTTCCAAAAATACATAGATAATTACTGGTTTATATAAGCCTCTTTTCTGATAAGAAGATGACTGAAATATTACTTCATTTCTATGTTATTAAATTTAGATGTAAAGCACTTATAATAATTCTAGTCAATTTCGCTCAACTAATGTTACTACTACCCGAAAGGAAGTTCCTCTTAGGCTGCTTTGGCAGCTACATCTTCATTATTATATCTGAAAACACCTAATTACAATATAGGTATGAAAATCTTAAAAATTCCAATCATCACTCCAGTCTTGTGACATACTGATATATTATGGTTAAAGAAAAATATGCCAACTGAAATCTGATTAGCTTAAAACTTGACCTTACATAAAGATTATGGTATCAACAAACATTTTTTTAGAACATATTTTAGTTCAGGTTTTTCATGTTCTGTGACAAAAATATAAAAATACAGGCTCCCTCTTGTGGGTAAAATTACCAGCTGTGTATTTCTGTATTGCCCACTTATGGGATATGACAAATTTTTTGGTTTCATTTTTAAGTAAATTCTACTGTGGCAGTGTCTTTATAGTTGCTTAGATGTGATGTTTCACTTAATTGATAAAAGTAAAGTTTGGGGTACCTTTTTAGTATAATTTTTTTTTAATTAAAATAGACAGTTTTTTTTAAAAGAATTGGCAGACCATGTGTAGACAACCTTTATTTTACTGCTGCTACTGCTAAGTCACCTCAGTCGTGTCCGACTCTGTGCGACCCCATAGACGGCAGCCCACCAGGCTCCCCCGTCCCTGGGATTCTCCAGGCAAGAACACCGGAGTGGGTTGCCATTTCCTTCTCCAATGCATGAGAGTGAAAAGTGAAAGTGAAGTCGCTCAGTCGTGTCCGACTCTTAGCGGCCCCATGGACTGCAGCCTACCAGGCTCCTCCGTCCATGCGATTTTCCAGGCAAGAGTACTGGAGTGGGGTGCCATATTTTACTGCAACAGCATAATTTCTCTTTTTCAAAACTTTTAATTTTATATTAGAGCTTAGTTGCCTAACAAGGTTATGGTAGTTTCAGGTGTACAGCAGAGAGATTCAGTTATGCATATACACATATCTACTCTTTTTCAAATTATTTTCCCGTTTAGGTTGTTCCAAAATATTAAGCAGAGTTCCCTGTGTTGTGCAGTAAGTCCTTGTTGGTTATCCACTTTAAATATAACAGTATTTACATGTTGATCCCAGACTCCTTAGTTAACCTTTCAGCCCATCTTCCCCCCAACCTCCTCTTAAGCATGAGTTAGTTCTCTGTGAGTCTGCTCTGCTTTGTAAGTTATTTTTATCATCTCTTTTTAGATTATGCATATAAGCAGTATCATATGATATTTCTCTTTCTAACTTCACTCAGTATGACAATCTCCAGGTTTATCATGTTGCTGCCAATGGCATGATTTCATTCTTTTTAATGGCTAAGTAATATTCCATTGCATATACACACCACGTCTTTTTTATCCATTCATCTGTCAATAGACATTTAGGTTGCTTCTATGTCTTGGCTGTTACAAACAAGTAGGAGCATAACTTCTGATGTTCAAAATGTAATAACTTTTCTCCTTTTTAAATACTTTCCAAAGCAGTAATTAGTGAATTGATGAAATGATGTGGAGTCTTCTGTCAATGTGGTGACTTCTGGATTTCTGTGCTTATTAACAAAAGATCTGATATTGGAATGAAGTAAAAGCCCCTCTACTAATCATGGTCTAGATGGATAACAATATGGTAATGAAACTACCCTAATACCGTAAGCCATGTGACCAAAATAGTGAATAATCAATGGCATAATAAGAATGATGATGAATGACTCAACTCTCCATAAATTGAACTGATAGTAAAGACGGTGAACTGGCACCAAGGCTGTGGCTACCACCAAGGACTGATTCCTTGCTTTCAAAAGTCTGATTCTTGAGAATTTCAACTGATTGCCAGAGACAGTTTTTGTTTAACCTAAGGAACTGATAACAGCCAGAGTTCCATTCACTTCTCAAGGTGGCAAGAGCAATGTTTTTGAAACTGGACTGGGCAGTACAGGCACAGAGACACAAGCAGGAATGTCAGTGTAGAGACAGCTGAGTGGCTCCCACTAGACAGTTGCTGTGTTGACCTTGGCTGTCACACTTTTGAGTGCAATCCAAGAAAGGAACTGTGAGGACACTTGAAAATTTTTCATAACTCATTCCAAGAAAGAAGAACCTTAATGCTACCTGTCCTGAAGTATACTCAGGATGTTTATATCAAAATTATACAAAATGAACAACTTACGATTAATAAATACAGAGGAGGGGGTGACAGAGAATGAGATGGTTGGATGGCATCACTCACTCAATGGACATGAGTTTGAGCAAACTCTGGGAAATAGTGAAGGGCAGGAGGAAGGGCAGTAGGAAGCCTGGAGTCCTGCAGTCCATGGGGTCACAAAGAGTCTGACACAACTGAGTGACTAAACAAAAACAGCAAATTAATATATAATGCCTTTAACAGAATTTATATGTATAGTTTTTGGATTAATTCTTATGGTATTATGATATCAAAGTAATGCCTCTTTTTCAGTAAATAATAACTATCAGATCAGATCAGATCAGTCGTTCAGTCGTGTCCGACTCTTTGCGACCCCATGAATCGCAGCACACCAGGCCTCCCTGTCCATCACCAACTCCCGGAGTTCACTCAGACTCACATCCATCAAGTCAGTGATGCCATCCAGCCATCTCATCCTCTGTCGTCCCCTTCTCCTCTTGCCCCGAGTCCCTCCCAGCATCAGAGTCTTTTCCAATGAGTCAACTCTTCGCGTGAGGTGACCAAAGTACTGGAGTTTCAGCTTTAGCATCATTCCTTCCAAAGAAATCCCAGGGCTGATGTATCTATATAAATAGATATATATATATATATATATATATATATATATTTATTTGAAAACCTTAGACATCTCATGCTTCTAAAGAGTTATATCTTGATATATTTAGTAAAAAGGAACAGTGCACTGTTAATGGTCTACTTTTATTTTTTCTAGATTCCTCTTGCTAATGACACGAGTCCTGTCTGAATCTACTTACAAGATTCTGAAGCCTGAACAGAAAATTTTGGCACTGCACTGGGTAGGAGAAAGATACACTCATAAAACACATAATACACACCTGTGAAAAAATTGATTATTTTAAAAATGGAAGTTTATGTGCCTTATTTTTAATTTATAAGTAAAATATGTGACATATGCATATAAAGCTATAATACATAGTCTTTTATGTTCAGATGACAACTGAATTTGTAATTATAATTTTCAGACTCATTATGAAGGTAATGTTTCTAAACTGGCAGATGAAAGCAACGTTTCTTTTCTTTTCATTTCCTTAATGAGATACACATTTCTTAAAGTTGCAAAAGCTTTTCTTCTTCACTGAAATTTAAAAAAAAAAACATTTTTTGCTACTTTTCGTTGTTGCTGAAAAAGAAATACTCTGGGTCACAATGGGTAGGTCACAGATTTTACAAAACTTCCCATAGGCTATTAAGTATTTCAGGGTATGTTTTTGTAAACACATACAAAAGTACAAGTTTGCTGAGGCCAAACAGGTATTTTCCAGTTTGCTTGGCAGGAAAATTTATTGGGCATCTATCTGTGTGTGTGTTTATGAAATGCTTGTAAAAGTTATACTCTTGGGAATAGGAATTGAATGTTTGACCACAGACCTGGAGTTAAAAATCCTGTTATAGTTCCATGACTGACTGACTATCATATGAATGAGAGCAGAAAAGGTTGGAGGAAAGGTGTCCTATTGTTTAGAAATTTGTTACCAGTAAAATGGAAAAGGAATTACCTTTCTGTTTAGTTGAAGAGAATAGTAAAAAAGTTGTCTTTCTGTGAATGAATTCAAATTTATTTCCTAATCCACTTGAAAAGTCATATGATTTATGTTTCTAGAACTTCAAGATACAAGTTTATTTGTGAAAACCCTTACATTCAATGGTAGTTTTTTATCATCTTTAAAAATGGAATTGTTTTAAATCCCCAAAATACTTTAAAATATTCATAAATAAGACTTTATATATTCACAGACAAATGAATCAAAGTAATATGGGAGAAAGCATTGTGAGTATAGCTTTAATGATAACAGAATGGAAATGGAACTGGAATAAGTCACGAATTATTGCAGAACTTAAACTTTTATAGTTTTACAAGTAAAGACAGAAATATAAATAAAATTAAATGGGAAATGGAAAACTAGGACTACTTTTAATAAATATAGCAAACATCCTATGTAAAGAGCTATTATTATGAGAAAGGCAGTAACATCTTAATTTAAAACATAACAAGATATAAGAACAAATAATTAATGAAGAATGCAATTCTAGTGCAAAAGGATAGTAAAAGAAATGCAAAGTTATGTTTCACTTAAACTCAAACTAGTAATAAGTAGTTTGGAATAATGTTGTAAAAGAATGTAGGGAGTTGGGTGCGTTCAGTAATGTTGGAAAAAGTTTATATTTGTTCCGCTTTCCACAAAACGATTTAACTATCTCTGTTAAGAGCCTTAAGTGTTTCCAAAGCATTCTATGCAACATTTTCACTTTGCTAGTTTGGAAAGGTTTGGTTGGAAGTAATCCAAATTGTTTTAAAAAGGTGGAACTTTATCTTTTCTTATGTGAAGTCTGTGTACTCAGTAAAGAGATGATCAGGAGGTGCCATAGTCATTAGGGACCCAGATCCTTCATCTTCTGCTCTGTTTCCCTGAAACTTTTACCTCATGTTTTGGGATATCCAGTATTGATATTCCAGCAATAAAGTCAATATTCTAGCAGCAGGAAAAGAATATTTCTAGAAGATTTATGCTCTTTCCCTGTTGGTATTGTCGCTAAGCTGTATCCGACTCTTTGCAGTCCCATGAACTGCAGCATGCCAAGCTTCCCGGTCCTTCACGATCTCCCAGTTTGCTCAAACTCATGTCTACTGAGTTGGTGATGCCATCCCAGCATCTCATCCTCTGTCGCCCTCTTCCCTCCTGCCCTCAATCTTTCCCAATGTCAGGATCTTTTCCAATAAGTCCACTCTTTGCATCAGATGGCCAAAGTATTGGAGCTTCAGCTTCAGCATCAGGCCTTCCAGTGAATACTCAGGGTTGATTTCCTTTAGAATTGACTCGGTTGATCTCTTTGCTCTCTAAGGGAGTCTCAAGAATCTTCTCCAGCACCATAGTTCAAAAGCACCATAATTCTTCGGCACTCAGCCTTCCTTATGGTCCCACTCTCGCATCTGTATGTGGCTGCTAGAATATCCATAGCTTTGTCTATATGAACCTCTGTCAGCAATGTGATGTCTCTACTTTTTAATATGCTGTCTAGGTTTGTCATAGATCTTCTTCCAAGGAGCAAACATCTTTTAATTTCACGGCTGCAGTCACTGTCCACAGTGATTTTGGAGCCCCCAAAATAAGCTCTGTCTCTGTTTCTACTTTTTCTCCATCTATTTGCCATGAAATGATGGGACCAGATGCCATGCTCTTAGTTTTTTGAATGTTGAGTTTTATGCCACCTTTTTGTTTGCTGAAACTCTCCTCTTTCATTCTCAACAAGAGGCTGTTTAGTTCCTCTTCATTTTCTGCCATAAGAGTGATATCATCTGCATATTGTTGATATTTCTCCTGGCAATCTTGATCCAGCTTATATTTCATCCTGCCTGGCATTTCCCATGATGTACTCTGTTTGTAAGTTACATAAACAGGGTGACAATATACCACCTTGACATACTCCTTTCCCAGTTTTAAAAGCAGCAGGAAATATTCTGGCAGCAGGAAGGGAATATTTCTAGAAGATTTATGTTCTCTCCCTATATGGATATCTTTTGAAAAGTGTCCATAGCTGTTCCACTTATATTCAATTGACTAGAACAAAGTTGCCTGACCATGACACACTTAAAAAGAGTTTAGAAGATATAGTTTTATTTTGGAAGATAAATTTGAGGAAATTACTATTGTTGGATAATAGAGACTAGATATTAGGGCCCAACTAACATTATTTGGTAATTTCACTTCCAGAATTTCTAAATTAATGAAATAAGTAAAAGTGACACACTTTATGTATTATGATCATTTCATATATTTATAATGCAAATACTTTGAGGTTGAATAAATTGTTCAGCAATATAGCAATAGTGAATAGATCTGAGTGTATTCGTATTATACAGTCAATAATATATTTTCAAAGAATTTTTAAATACATATGAAATTATACATGATGTAATGTTAAATGAAACAAGTAGAATACACATTAAATATAGAGTGTATCTGCAAAAGTGTGGGTGTACACATATACACATATGCGCACACATATGTACACTAAAGTATAAATATATATTACAATTGCATAGAAAATTAGCTGAAAGTAGAAACATTAAATATTAGCTCTGGATTATGAAATCATCAGTTCAGTTCAGTGGCTCAGTTGTGTCTGACTCTTTGTGAACCTATGGACTGCAGCACGCCAGGCCTCCCTGTCCATCACCAACTCCCAGAGTTTACTCAGTCTCATGTCCATTGAGTCAGTGATGCCATCCAACCATCTCATCCTCTGTCGTCCCCTTTTCCTCCTGCCTTCAATCTTTCCCAGCATCAGGGTCTTTTCAAATGAGTCAGCTCTTCACATCAGGTGGCCAAAATAGTGGAGTTTCAGCTTCAGCATCAGTCCTTCCAATGAATATTCAGGACTGATTTCCTTTAGGATTGACTGGTTGGATCTCCTTCCAGAATCTTCCAGAGAATTCCAAGGAATTCTCAAGACTCTTCTCCAATACCACAGTTCAAAAGCATCAATTCTTCAGTGCTCAGCTTTCTTTATAGTCCAACTCTCACATCCATACATGACTACTAGAAAAACCATAGCATTGACTAGATGGAACTTTGTTGGCAAAGTAATGTCTCTGCTTTTTAATATGCTATCTAGGTTTGTCATAACTTTTCTTCCAAGGAGCAAGTGTCTTTTAATTTGATGGCTGCAGTTACCGTCTGAGTTGATTTTGGAGCCCAGAAAAATAAAGTCAGCCACTGTTATTAATGTTTCTCTAGCTATTTGCCATGAAGTGATGCGACCAGATGCCATGATAATAGTTTTCTGAATGTTGAGCTTTAAGCCAACTTTTTCACTCTCCTCTTTCACTTTCATCAAGAGGTTCTTTAGTTCTTCTTTACTTTCTGCCATAAGGG
>NW_011494942.1:9229507-9235879 GCF_000754665.1 Bison bison bison | reverse complement strand
TTTTCCTGTTTGGAACCAGTCTGTTGTTCCATGTCCAGTTCTAACTGTTGCTTCCTGACCTGCATACAGATTTCTCAAGAGGCAAGTCAGGTGGTCTGGTATTCCCATCTCTTGAAGAATTTTCCACAGTTTATTGTGATCTACACAGTCAAGTCTTTGGCATAGTTAATAAAGCAGAAATAGATGTTTTTCTGAAACTCTCTTGCTTTTTCGATGATCCAGCATATGTTGGCAGTTTGATCTCTGGTTCCTCTGCCTTTTCTAAATCCAGCTTGAACATCTGGAAGTTCATGGTTCACATATTACTGAAGCCTGGCTTGGAGAATTTTGAGCATTACTTTACTAGCATGAGAGATGAGTGCAATTGTGTGGTAATTTGAGCATTCTTTGGCATTGCCTTTCTTAGGGTTTGGAATGAAAACTGACCTTTTCCAGTCCTATGACCACTCTGGAGTTTTCCAAATTTGCTGACATATTGAGTGCAGCACTTTCACAGCATCATATTTTTGGATTTGAGATAGCTCAACTGGAATTCCATCACCTCCACTAGCTTTGTTCTTAGTGATGCTTCCTAAGGCCCAGTTGACTTCACATTCCAGGATGTCTGGCTCTAGGTGAGTGATCACACCATCGTGATTATCTAGGTTGTGAAGATATATTTTGTACAGTTCTTCTGTATATTCTTGCCACCTCTTCTTAATATCTTTCGCTTCTATTGGTTCCATACCATTTCTGTCCTTTATTGATCTCATCTTTGCACGGAATGTTCCCTTGGTATCTCTATTTTCTTGAAGAGATCTCTAGTCTTTCCCATAGTATTGTTTTCCTCTATTTCTTTGCACTGATCATTGTGGAAGGCTTTCTTATCTCTCCTTGTTCTTTGGAACTCTGCATTCAAATAGGCATATCTTTCCTTTTCTCCTTTTCTTTTTGCTTCTCTTCTTTTCACAGCTATTTGTAAGGCCTCCTCAGACAGCCATTTTGCATTTTTCTTGTAGATGGTCTTGATCCCTGTCTCCTGTACAATGTCACGAACGTCCATCCATAGTTCTTCATATACTCTATCAGTTCTAGTCCCTTAAATCTCTTTTTCACTTCTACTGTAAAATGGTAAGGGATTTGATTTAGGTTGTACCTGAATGGTCTAGTGATTTTTCTTGTTTCAATTTAAGTCTGAATTTGGCAATAAGGAATTCATGATCTGAGCTGCAGTCAGCTGCTGGTCTTGTTTTTGCTGACTGTATAGAGCTTTTCCATCTTTGTCTGCAAAGAATATAATCAGTTTGATTTCAGTATTGATCATCTGTTGATGTCCATGTGTAGAGTCTTCTCTTGTGTTGTTAGAAATCGTGAAATTATTAGCAACTTTAATTTTCTTTATAGTTTGCACATTTTTAACAAATATGATTTAGCATTAATTATTGAGAAATATTAAAAGTATAGAATTCCAAATGGTTACATAAGTTGCTTAGTGCCTCTCTTTAAAATACTCTGTGTGTGTCTTTTCAAGGAGAGATGAAACAGCTCATCACTCATCCTTTTTGAGTGCTTTTCATGAAGTCAGATTGCATAAGCTTTTCTTCTCAGTAGAGGCATATACAGTTTCTCAGAAATCTTGATAGTGTCGCAGCCTGGCTACATATTTTTGGATTAAGACAGATTGAGATATTGTTCAGTGGCATTTGACAAGCACCTTAAGGTTGTTGGTAATCATTCTGATTTCAAAGACAAAGTGCGAAACTTTAAAAGACTTTTCTTTCTTGTGTGTAAGTGACCGAGTTTGAGTACTGCAATTCTGGATTAAGAATATTCTCTCTTTTTTAGGAGTTTTTTTTTTTTAACCATATTATGATGTATTAGGGTATTAAAGGAGTGAAGGTTTTTCTGGAAGTAAGTGAAAAGCCACAATTAGCAATTTGTGAGAAATTCATGGCAGAAATTAGAATCAGGTTTTTTTTTTTTTTTCTCTGAACCTAAGCTGACTTAACTCTTTGGAATTTATAAAAGAAGCATAATGTTGAGATGCATCAACTTTGCAGACATGCTATTTGGGTTTAGTTTCTGACTATACCACTTAGGGCTGCTACTGTTGGGTATGTTCCTTAAGCACCAGTTCCTCACATATAAAATGTAAATAATAATGAAAAATAGTTTCAAGCAAATACCACGTGGATATTGGTTTAACTACACTGGTTATACAAAATAGACTTTAAAAAACAAACCATTACTGGAGATAAAGTTACTCTTTATGTGATTGAAGTTTCAATTTGAATGGAAGATAGAATGATATTAAATCTAAGTGTCCCTAAGAGCATAACCTCAAAATAGATTAAGGAAAATTTAACAGAATAGCAGGGAGAAATAAACAATCCACAGTAGCAGTGAATATTAACTTAGTAATTGATGGAATGAAATAGAAAAGAATCAGTAGAGGGGGATAGAGTTGAAATATAAGACTAAGAAATTTGACATTGTAGACATATATAGAACCTTGCATGCAACTGCAAAATTCACATTATTTTGAAGAACACATGGAATAATTACAAAAATTGACCATATGCTGAGTTATAAATTAGGTCTCAACTGTTTTCAAAGAATTGGAATTATACCAGTGAAATTAAGCTGCAGGTGATAACAAAAATATAGCTAGAAAAAAATTTAAAAATTAAAAAGAAATCACAATAATAATTATAAATACTTTAGACTAACTAAAAATGTACATCTTATATGTAACAATTGTAGAACACCTATAAGAAGCATTTACTGGGAAATTTATACCTTAAATGTACTAGAGAAAATACATTGAACATTAGTAAGTCAAGACTTTATCTGAAAAAAAAAATGAATTAAAGTACATAATTAATGAGGTCAGAAGCAACATATAAAGAAGAGAAGCAAGGCAGCCAAGAATTGTTACAAACGCTGAGTAAATGTTTCAACATTCTGATGAAACTGAACAAGCGAACAAGTGACGAGAGGAATATCTAGTATCAGAAATGACGAAGTAACATCACAACAGATGTGCAGATATTAAACAGCTAAAATGAGTATCATGAACTTCACATTACCAGGTTAATATTGGGAAATAGGAAGAGTTAGATGAGTGGTCAAATTCCTAGAAAAATACATCAATGATCAAAATATTCCTAAAAATACATAACTTAGCAATATTTACTTTAAAAGAGATAACCTGAATAATTTTGTAAACATTAAGGAAATTTTAGTAATCAAAATTTTCCTACAAAAGAATTCCAAACCCAGAAGGCTTTACAGGCAAATTTAAGGATGAAATTAGTCTAATCCTTTGAAAGTTTTTTTTTTTTTTCCAAAAAATAGAAGAAGAGGTAATAATCCCCAATTTATTTTATAAGGATCATATAATCTTGATACAAAACCTGGCAAAAATAGTATAAAAAAAGGATATTCAGGCAAATCTCTCTCATGAATAAAATGGAAAAACTGTCAATCAAATATTAGCAAACCAATTTCAGCAATATATTAAAAAGTTCATTAATCGTGAGCAAGTTTGTTTACTCTAGAAAATCAGCATTTGTTAGCATGTAAAAAAATCAGCCAGTGTAATACAAATTAAAAGATGATGATATCACTTGGTTATTTCAGTTAATGCAGAAAAAAGATTTAATAAAATGTATCATTTATTCCTTATTTTTGAAGTTCCTAAAAACTAAAAACAGGGAAGAGCTATATTAGTGTGATAAGAAATACTTATTGCAATCATAAATTAAAATAGTAAAATGTTGAAATCCTTCCTAATGAGATCAAGAGCAATATCAGGATATTTGTCATTGAGCATTTTACCTATAGAGCCTAGACAATACAATAAAGCAAGATAAATGCAACTATTGGGATTGGAAAAGAAACAACCATTGTTATTGGCAGATGGTATGAATTAATATGAGCATTTCAATTTGGTGCAAACAATACAATATGTACAAATCAACTATATTTCTATATATCAGCATCAATTATTACCTAGTATTTAGTAACAAGAAATGAGTAGTACCTGTATAAGGAAAATTCTGAAAGTTTGAGAAAGATTTTAATATTTATTAAATGAAATAAATGGTGAGATATACCATATTCATGTACAGAAAGAGCCAATATTATAACAATGTCCTCTAATCCCAAGTAGATTTGCAATCAAAATGCCAGTTGCTTGTTTTGTCTTTGTTGGTTTTTGTCTGTCTTTGTTATTTGTTTGGATTGTGTGTATATGTGTGTGTGGGTGGGTGTGTGAGGTTGCACGCCTTTGTGTGTATTCACCCATGTGTATGCATATGTGTGTGAGTGTGAGTGGGTGTGTGTGTGTGTGAGTGTGAGTGGGTGTGTAATGTGACAAGTTGATTCAAACATGAAAAGACAAGAAGAATCAAAACATTCTTGAAAAGGGGGTGTATGGGTAGGATTACTTGGCCTGTTAATTTATAAAGTATTATAAATTCTGAAAGTGTGGCATTGCTGCTGGGGTAGGCAAGTAGAGAAATGAGAGACACTAGAGAGCTCAGTTAAGAAGCAACACATGTATACCTGTGGTGGATTCATTTTGATATTTGGCAAAACTAATACAATTATGTAAAGTTTAAAAATAAAATTAAAAAAAAAAAAGAAGCAACAGTTACTCATTTTCACTAATATGGCAGAACCAATACAATATTGTAAAGTTTAAAAAAAAAAAAAAAAAAAAAAAAAAAAGCAACAGTTAGAACCCCGTATTTAACAACTGATTTGTTCAAGATTGAGAAAGGAGTACGACAGGACTGTCTGATGTCACCCTGTTTGTGTAATCTATATGCTGAGCACATCATGAGAAATGCTGAGCTGGATGAGTTACAAGCTGGAATCAAGATAGGAGGGAGAAACATCAACAGTCTCAGATATGCAGATGATACCACTCTAATGGCAGAAAGCAAAGAGGAACTAAAGAGCCTCTTGATAAGGGTGAAAGAGGAGAGTGAAAGAGCCAGCTTAAAACTCAGTATTAAAAAAACTAAGATCATGGCATCTGGCCAGTTACTTCATGGCAAATAGAAGGGGAAAAGGTGGAAGTAGTGACAGATTTCCTCTTCTTCAGCTCTAAAATCACTGCAGATGGTGACTGCATCCATGAAATCAGAAGACGTTTGCTTCTTGGCAAGAAAGCTATGACAAACTTAGTGTGTTGAAAAGCAGAGACATTACTCTGCGACAAACATCTGTATAGTCAAGGCCATGGTCTTCGCAGTGGTCATGTATGGTTGTGAGAGCTGGACCATAAAGAAGGCAGAACTCTGAATAACTGATACCTTTGAACTGTGGTGTTGGAGAAGACTCCTGAGAGTCCTTGGACAGCAAGATCAAACCAGTCAATCTTAAGGGAAATCAACCCTGAATACTTGTTGTAAGGGCTGATGCTGAAGCTGAGACTCCAGTAATTTGGTCATCTGATGCTAACATCTGACTCATTGGAAAAGTCCCTGATGCTGGGAAAGATTTAGGGCAGAAGGAAAAGAGGATGTCAAAGGATGAGATGGCTGGATGGCATCACCGATGCAGTGGACATGAACTTGGGCAGACTTTGGGAGATGGTGAGGGACAGAGAGGCCTGGTGTGCTGCAGTCCATGGGGTTACTAAGAAACAGACACGACTGAGTGACTGAACAACAGCAGAGAGCTCAGAAACAACTCTTGCATATATGGACATTTTATTTATAAGAGAGGTGGCACTTCAAAGCAGTAGAGAAATAGCAGACTTTTAAAAATACACGGTATTGGGAAAATTGACTCTTTATTGGAAAAAATGAAATTGAATCCCTATCTCACACACACACAGATATCAATTTCAGTTAGTATAAGACGTAATAAAAGAGAATCTCTTGAGATAATTTCCTATAAGAAAATCTAGGAAAATAACTTTATGACCTGAGTGTAGAGACATATTCCTTAGATAAAAAGTCACACATTCTACATTATTTTTTAAAATACACTATGAAAGTGAAAGAGGAGAGTGAAAAAGTTGGCTTAAAGCTCAACCTTCAGAAAACAAAGATCATGGCATTCGGTCCCATCACTTCATGGGAAATAGCTGGGGAAACAGTGGAAACAGTGGCAGACTTTATTTTTGGGGACTCCAAAATCACTACAGATGGTGACTGCAGCCATGAAATTAAAAGACGCTTACTCCTTGGAAGGAAAGTTATGACCAACCTAGATAGCATATTCAAAAGCAGAGACATTACTTTGCCAACAAAAGTTCGTCTAGTCAAGGCTATGGTTTTTCCTGTGGTCATGTATGGATGTGAGAGTTGGACTGTGAAGAAGGCTGAGTGCCGAAGAATTGATGCTTTTGAACTGTGGTGTTGGAGAAGACTCTAG
>NW_011494942.1:9220341-9229407 GCF_000754665.1 Bison bison bison | reverse complement strand
GCCGAAGAATTGATGCTTTTGAACTGTGGTGTTGGAGAAGACTCTAGAGAGTCCCTTGGACTGCAAGGAGATCCAACCCGTCCATTCTGAAGGAGATCAGCCCTGGGCTTTCTTTGGAAGGAATGATGCTAAAGCTGAAACTGCAGTACTTTGGCCACCTCATGTGAAGAGTTGACTCATTGGAAAAGACTCTGATGCTGGGAGGGATTGGGGGCAGGAGGAGAAGGGGACGACAGAGAATGAGATGGCTGGATGGCATCACTGACTCGATGGACGTGAGTCTGGGTGAACTCCGGGAGTTGGTGATGGACAGGGAGGCCTGGTGTGCTGCGATTCATGGTGTCGCAAAGAGTCAGACACAACTGAGCGACTGAACTGAACTGAACTAAACTGAATCTCTAAGAGCAGTTTTAGGTTCACAGCAATGTGAGCAGAAGGTTTAGAGATTTCTCATATACCACTCCCCACAACCCCCCTACACACACACATGCCTAGCCTCCTGCAACGTCAACATCCCCCACCAATGTCAACATCCCCCAGAGTGGTACATTTTTTACAACTTCTAACTGACACATTAGTGTCACCCACAGTTCATCATTTACGTAGGTTGTAGTTTATTTTATTGTTTATCAAGAAAATGAAACATAAAAATGAGTGAAAAGAGAGGACATGGAGTGGCAGAATAAATTTGCAAAGTTTCATTGACACACTGATATCCAGAATAGATATTTTAAAACTACAAATCAATGTGAAAAGTCACATAATCCAATAGAAAAATGGCTAAAAAAAAGAAATCCAAATGGCCAACAATACGTCCAAATGTCAAAACATATGAAAAATGCTTAATATCAGTAATAGTCAAGGAAATACAAAGTGAATTCACAGTGAGATACGGCTACATATGCCTCAGAATGGGGAAAACTAAAATGGTTAGCAGGTCAAAGCAATGACAAGATTGCAGAACAATAGCAGTATTCATACAGGGCTGATCAGAACAGAAATTGGAACAGCTACTTTTGGATAGGTAGCTCCTACTTAAGCATAACAATCCTAGGTATGTGTATCCCAGCAAAATATGTGCATATGAGTGCTGAAGAATTGATGCTTTCTAACTGTGGTGCTGGATAAGACTCTTGAGAGTCCCTTGGACTGCAAAAAGATTAAACCAATCAATCCTAAAGGAAATCAACCCTAAATATTCATTGGAAGGCCTGAGGCTGAAGCTGAAGCTCCAATACTTTGGCCACCTAATACGAAGAGACAACTCATTGGAAAAGACCCTGATGTTGGAAAAGATTGAAGGCAGGAGGTGAAGGGAGTGACAGAGGATGAGAGGGTTGGATGGCATCACTGACTCAATGGACATGAATTTGAGCAAATGCTAGGAGTAAGTGGAGGACAAAGGAGCCTGGAGTGCCACAATCCATTGGGTCACAAGGAAATGATCATGATTTAGTGACTGAACAAGAACTAAATATGTGCATACACGTATCAGGAAATACTTACAAAAATGTTCACAGTAGAAATATTTGTATTTGCCAAAAATTAGAAATAATTCACTAATCATGAACAACATAGACAATTGTAGAATAGTCATGATGTGAAGCAATGAAAATGGAAGGCTTTTAGTCATCTCCTTAACATTAAGCAGAGAAAAGCAAAGACATGATACAAACAGGATGATGTATGGTTGATGTATGGTTGATTCTAGGCAAACAATTGTGTTTTTCAGAGATGCATTATGGATGGTAAACCTATAAAGACAATCAGGGAAACATTACTGTAAGAGTCAGAGAGTGCTGATCTCTAGGAATGAGGAAGAGAATGAGCTCATGGAAGGAGAATTTGGGTGAGGGAGCATTTTGGGTCCAGGGGAGAGTGTGCCCTTCTGGTGATTATGTGGGTGTGTGCTTTCTTATTATTTGCCCAACTGTACATATGGTATACACATATTCAATATAAGTGTTAAAGTAATACAGCAAATAGTTATAGTAAGTTTTATTTATTTCTTTAGTGGTATATATTTTCATGAGGGAGAACTGTGGTTGCAAATAGCATAAACCGACATATCTTTCAAAATTAGGTAAAATAATTGAAGGTGTTTGTAAAGAATCTCCCACATTGGAAATGAAGACTAATAGACTAGAAAAATAGGCATGTATTCTTTTCAGTGTTCTTTTTTCTAAGACATGTAATAAAGGATTTCAGGCATTGCCATTAGATTGACTAGAATGTTTTGAGAACTATAAAATTATAAATATTTTATTTATATATGAATTGAATGCATTGGCAGATTAAACCTTTTTGCACCCATCAACAATACCCACACAAAGGCTTTGTTGGATATCTGGTTTTATACTGCATTGACCAAAAGTAAGTTCTACACAGAGGCTTGTAAATCTAAGATTCTACAGAGGTAAGTTGAGGATACTGGTTAGTTATACCATTAGTGGCAAGTTATTTTTGTTTTGCTTATTTCCTTCTGCATTAACATTCTTTTAAAATGTCAATGCATTTATAGTTGTTTGCTTTAACCACTTAGCCAGTTAATAATTGGTGAACTTAAGTGATTGTTATTTGTGTACACCTTTGGTCACCTCTCTTTTACTTGCAAATAAGCAAGCTCTTTGCTTTAACTGTTTATCAGATTCACTATTTTTTTTTCCCCCAGTCAACCTTATCTAGAAAGTAAAACTCTTTGCTACCTGAAAAAAAAAAGAGAATAATCCCAATATATTGTAAATTGTCAAGTGAGTTCTTTATAATTAAAGATTACTCTGCAATATACAATTTCTAAGGCATTTATCCCGACAGGGTTCAGTGGCCTTTGAGAATGAGCCACTTTGTTGACAAATCTATCATCTAAATTGTGCAACATTAATGAGAACTCAGAGCAGCACATGCTTACATTTTAATGTGGGTGGCAGTTTAAGAAGAAAAAAAAAAAAAAACCACCAAAACAAAATGCTGAATATGATTGAAGTTGATTTAAAAAAGGTCTGCCACCTGTGGATAAAAATGTGCATTACTCTGAGCACATAATAATTAACAAGACTGAAAGGCCATGGCAAAATCCAATGACTCTCTGAAATCAAAACCCTGGTTATTATTAAAAAAAAAAAAAATCCACACGAAAAGAAGACACCAATTTTCATAGTAAATACGAATAACAGGCTTGTGATGTCACTTACCTGTGCAACTAATGGTCCTTGCTCTATAATTTAATCCACAGTTCTTTACTGACATATGGTAGAATCCATTCCTAAAAGTATGGTCTTTGATATGAAAACCTCATTTCTTAATTAAGCACTCATTATGTGATCTTATATTTCCTGAATTGTATAAAATTTCTATATCTCCTTCTTCATAACCATTTATAACTCACTGTAGGTCATCTTTTATTGTTGCACCTCAGTCTCTTGAGTAAAATTCCTTTTTTTAATATACTTTCAGCCTAGTTTTCTCAAGTTAACCTTATAAGTAACACCATGCATATTTAAATCTAATAGCACTAGACTCATAATTTCTTCTCAAGTCAAAGTTATTTATTTAAATGCCTAATTATGCTTGATTGTCTTTATGCTCTACCTACAAATATCTAAGCTCCATCTGCATAGTTTAGCATAAAGTTATTAAGCTTGTTTTCTGGGGTGTTTCAAGTGTATGTACATATAATGCACTGGGAGAATTTTATTAGCACAATTTGAATTGCAGAGTTCATTTCAAAATGTACATCAGCCTAAGTAACATAATGCATTCACCGTTGAGATATTGTACTGGTCTTGGAACGAGATATTGGTACTTGAGTAGCCGATACTGATCCTCTTGAAGCAGACCTAAAATACTAGCTTGGGAGAAAATAATAGTTTATGTAGAATTCCTTTGGCTAGCTTTTAGCTTCCTGATTGATAAAAAATAATGAGAGAGATTCATGGAAAAATCACAGAAAAACTAGAATTTTATTACTTTTATTTAAAAGTCAGATAATATATCTAAATCCTTTAATAATAATTGTTTGAATAGTATTCCCTTATTCAGCAATTGTTTGTAATTAAGAGGATTTTTCCTTCTAAATAAAATAATGCCTGAATTGTTGACCAAAAGGCTTTAAAATAATGTATATAAGCAAGCAATTCCTCAGTAGTTTTGTATCTTTCTTTAGAATACTAAGCAATAAGGAAGCAGTTCTAACAACAATAATTTAATTTTAGAAAAAAACCTTGAACCCAAACTATCTCCATAAAACTTTTTGCATAATTAGGTTATATCTCTTTTCAATGGAAGAAGTCTTGCCCACAGTCACATTCTGTAAATGAAAATACATTTTGTATAAATTAGTGAAGTTGAATTGCTGAGACTCTTTATAAAATGTAATAAATATATTCTAATTTTTAAAGTCATTAGGAACCATGATTTTAATCTTCTTAGGTGATGCATGTATCTATGTATCTTTTAGAGAATTTTAAACAACAATACATACTTTATAGTGAATAATTGGTGTTTTATAACATAATATGATATGAAATGACAATGGCACCCCACTCCAGTACTCTTGCCTGGAAAATCCCATGGATGGAGGAGCCTGGTAGGCTGCAGTCCATGGGGTCCCTAGGAGTCGGACTCGACTGAGCGACTTCACTTTCACTTTTCACTTTCATGCATTGGAGAAGGAAATGGCAACCCACTCCAGTGTTCTTGCCTAGAGAATCCCAGGGACGGGGGAACCTGGTGGGCTGCCATCTCTAGGGTCACACAGAATCGGACATGACTAAAATGACTTAGCATAGCATAGCCTAGCAATGTAAACATGATGTTTGACCTGTAATTAGGAAATTTTATTTCCTCCTAACACGGTAAAGCTTTTTTATACAGTGTTGTTTTAGGCATTTCAAATCTGTGTGAAAGGAATGAACAATTTTCTTCTAAGTATTTAGAAGAAAAGTTAAATTTCTATACCATTGTCAAAATAAATTCCAGGAGGATTGAAATTTTAAATTCTTAATAAAAGAAACTATAAGGGTATTAAGAGAGTGTTGGTGAGTATTTATATAAGTGGAGGGAGACTTGAGTTATTATTAAGCATCGCACTAAAGGCAGAAATCACAAAGGAAAACTTTTTCTAGGTTTGATCACAAAATTATAAAACCTTTGCACCTTAAATGATAGAAGAGACAAACAAATGAGAAACTGAGAAATGTATTTACAATATACTGGGTTTAATGGTATAAATTGCTATTTTTTAAAAATACGATTGGCAATTTAATATGTTAATTATGAAATTAAAATATAATTTAAACTGCTTACAAATTAAGGGGAAAATAGAGTTATAACTTGAATATTGAATTAAAAGGAGGAAATCAGATGGGGGCTAGATATATAAAATTTTTTTCTAAAATTTGAGGCATGCAAATAAATTGTGAGAGCCTAGTTCATTTAGCAAATTGGCAAAGATTAAAAATACCACCATAACCGATTACTGAAGAAATTTCAGTGACATGAAGCCTCTCATTTACTGAGGATAGTAGTGTCCATTGTACTGCTGCACCAAAGATTTAGTTCACACAGTGCCTGTTAAAATTTGTTAATGTTGATGCTTATGCTCTAGAGAGTTACCTTATATTACACACACACACACATATATATAAAATGTGTGTGTGTATATATATATATAAAATGTGTGTAGTAACAAAATTTAGAACAGCAATTTATAAAACATATGGGTTTTGCATTAAAAATATTGTAGTATTTTTGTATGATGGAATATTAATTTCATGTAAAAATGGTATATGGACATGGGAAAAAAGAACCATCATAAATATTCAAGAAATATTTGTTGAATGGATACATGGATGTGTATGCACACTTACACACAAAGGGTTTGTATCATGCATACACAAAATACTGACAAAATATATGCTAAAATAAATAAAATACTCAATGGCTAGATTACACAAGTATCTGTAATCTGATTTTTTAAGAATTTCACCTTTTTAATTGTATGTATTAGCCACCTTTCTACATTAAAAATACATTTTTATTTTAAGAAGAAATACATATTTTTTAAACTATAAATGTAAGTGTAGCAATCAAGCAGCTTCCCCCCCTCCATGTTTTCTTCTAGTTTAATGATTTGGGATCTTATATTCAAATCTATTATCCATTTCCAGTTTATTTTTGTGAGTGGTATATGATAGGGGTCCAATTTCATATTCCCATACACAGTTGTCCAGCTTTCCCAACATCATTTATCAAAGCGTCTATTGTTTTCCCATTTTTGGGCCCTCATTTCTGTTCCATTGGGCTGTCTGCCTATTTGATGTCAGTACCATACTGTTTTGATTTCTATAGCTTTGTAGAACTATCAGTTCATTTCAGTTGCACAGTCATGTCCAACTCTTTGTGATGCCATGGACTGCAGCACGCCAGGCTATCCTGTCCATTACCAGTGCCTGGGGCTTACTCAAACTCATGTCCATCGAATTGGTGACGGCATCCAACCATCACATCCTCTGTTGTCTCCTTCTCCTCCTGCCTTCAGTCTTTCCCAGCATCAGGGTCTTTTCAAATGAGTCAGGTCTTCGCATCAGGTGGCCAAAGTGTGGGAGGTTCAGCTTTAACATCAATCCTTCCAATGAATATTCAGGACTGATTTCCTTTAGGATGGACAGGTTGGATCTCCTTGCAGTCCAAGGGACTCTCAAGAGTCTTCTCCAACACCACAGTTGAAAAGCATATATTCTTCAGCACTCAGCTTTGTTTATCGTCCAACTCTCACATCCATACATGACTACTGGAAAAAAACAAAGCTTTAACTAGATGGACCTTTGTTGGCAAAGTAATGTCTTTGCTTTTTAACATGCTGTCTAGACTGGTCATAACTTTTCTTCCAAGGAGCAAACGTCTTTTAATTTTATGGCTGCAGTCACCATCTGCAGTGATTTTGGAGCCCCCCAAAATAAAGTCTGTCACTGTTTCCACTGTTTCCCCAAATATTTACCATGAAGGGTGAGACTGGATGCCATGATCTTTGTTTTCTGAATGTTGAGCTTTAAGCCAACTTCTTCACTCTCCTTTCAATTTTTTAATACAAATTTATTTATTTTAATTGGAGGCTAATTACTTTACAATATTGTATTGTTTTTGCCATACATCAACATGAATCCACCACGGGTGTACACGTGTTCCCCATCCTGAACCCCCCTCCCTCTTCCCTCCCTATAGCATCCCTCTGGGTCATCCCAGTACACTAGCCCCGAGCATCCTGTGTCATGCATCGAACCTGGACTGGCAATTCGTTTCACATATGATATTATACATGTTTCAATGCCATTCTCACAAATCATCCCACCCTTGCCCTCTCCCACAGAGTCCCAAAGACTGTTCTATACATCTGTGTCTCTTTTGCTGCCTCACATACAGGGTTATCATTACCATCTTTCTAAATTCCATATGTATGCATTAGTATACTGTATTGGTGTTTTTCTTTCTGACTTACTTCACTCTGTATAATAGGCTCCAGTTTCATCCACCTCATTAGAACTGATTCAAATGTATTCTTTTTAATGGCTGAGTAATACTCCATTGTGTATATGTACCACAGCTTTCTTATCCATTCATCTGCTGATGGACATCTAGGTTGCTTCCATGTCCTGGCTATTATAAACCGTGCTGCGATGAACATTGGGGTACACGTGTCTCTTTCAATTCTGATTTCCTCGGTGTGTATGCCTAGCAGTGGGATTGCTGGGTCATAAAGCAGTTCTAGTTCCAGTTTTTTAAGGAATCTCCACACTGTTCTCCATAGTGGCTGTACTAGTTTGCATTCCCACCAACAGTGTAAGAGGGTTCCCTTTTCTCCACACCCTCTCCAGCATTTATTGCTTGTAGACTTTTGGATCGCAGCCATTCTGACTGGTGTGAAATGGTACCTCATAGTGGTTTTGATTTGCATTTCTCTGATAATGAGTGATGTTGAGCATCTTTTCATGTGTTTGTTAGCCATCTGTATGTCTTCTTTGGAGAAATGTCTATTTAATTCTTTGGCCCTTTTTTTGATCGGCTCGTTTATTTTTCTGGAAGTGAGTTGCAGGAGTTGCTTATATATTTTTGAGATTAATTCTTTGTCTGTTGCTTCATTTGCTAGTATTTTCTCGCATTCTGAAGGCTGTCTTTTCACCTTGCTTATGGTTTCCTTTGTTGTGCAGAAGCTTTTAATTTTAATTAGGTCCCATTTGTTTATTTTTGCTTTTATTTCCAGTATTCTGGGAGGTGGGTCATAGAGGATCCTGCTGTCATTTATGTCCAAGAGTGTTTTGCCTATGTTCTCCTCTAAGAACTTTATAGTTTCTGGTCTTACATTTAGATCTTTAATCTATTTTGAGTTTATTTTTGTGTATGGTGTTAGAAAGTTGTTCTAGTTTCATTCTTTTACAAATGGTTGACCAGTTTTCCCAGCACCACTTGTTAAAGAGATTGTCTTTTCTCCATTATATATTCTTGCTTCCTTTGTCAAAGATAAGGTGTCCGTAGGTCCTGGATTTATCTCTGGGCTTACTGTTTTGTTCCATTGGCCTCTATTTCTGTCTTTGTGCCAGTACCATACTGTCTTGATGACTGTGGCTTTGTAGTAGAGCCTGAAGTCAGGCAGTTGATTCCTCCAGTTCCATTCTTCTTTCTCAATATTACTTTGGCTATTTTAGGTTTTTTGTATTTCCATACAAATTGTGAAATTATTTGTTCTAGCTCTGTGAAAAATACCATTGGTAGCTTGATAGGGATTGCTTTGAATCTATAGATTGCTTTGGGTAGTATACTCATCTTCACTATATTGATTCTTCTGATCCATGAACATGGTATATTTCTCCATCTATTAGTGTCCTCTTTGATTTCTTTCACCAGTGTTTTATAGTTCTCTATATATAGGTCTTTTGTTTCTTTAGGTAGATATATTCCTAAGTATTTTATTCTTTTCATTGCAATGGTGAATGGAATTGTTTCCTTAATTTCTCTTTCTATTTTCTCATTATTAGTGTATAGGAATGCAAGAGATTTCTGTGTGTTGATTTT
>NW_011494942.1:9214298-9219882 GCF_000754665.1 Bison bison bison | reverse complement strand
CACCTCATATGAAGAGTTGACTCATTGGAAAAGACTCTGATGCTGGGAGGGATTGGGGGCAGGAGGAGAAGGAGACCACAGAGGATGAGATGGCTGGATGACATCACTGACTCGATGGACGTGAGTCTGAGTGAACTCTGGGAGTTGGTGATGGACAGGGAGGCCTGGCGTGCTGCGATTCATGGGGTTGCAAAGAGTCAGACACCACTGAGTGACTGATCTGATCTGCTGTAGAGGATCATGTCATCTGCTCCTCTTTCACTTTTATCAAGAGGCTCTTTAGTTCTTCTTTGCTTTCTGCCAGAAGAGTGGTGTCATCTGCATATCTGAGGTTATTGCTATTTCTCCCAACAAACTTGATTCCAGCTGTGCTTCATCCAGCCCATCATTTCGCATGATGTTCTCTGCATATAAGTTAAATAAACAGGGTGATAATATGCAGCCTTGATGTACTCCGTTCATGATTTGGAACCAGTCTGTTGTTCCATGTCCAGTGCTAACTGTTGCTTCTTGACTTGCATAAAGATTTATCAAGAGGCAGGTCAGGTGGTCTGGTATTCCCATCTCTTTAAGAATTTTCCATGTTTGGTGTGACCCATACACTTAAAGTCTTTGGCATAGTCAATAAAGCAGAAATAGATGTTTTTCTGGAACTCTCTCACTTTCTGATGATCTAGTGGATGTTGGCAATTTGATCTCTGGTTCCTCTGCCTTTTCTAAATCCAGCTTGACAATCTAGAAGTTCTTGGTTCACATACTGCTGAAGCCTGGCTTGGAGAATTTTGAGCATTACTTTACTACCATGTGAGATGAGTGCAATTGTGTGGTAGTTTGAACATTCTTTGGCATTACCTTTCTTTGGGATTATATTGAAAACTGACCTTTTCCAGGCCTGTGGCCACTGTGGAGTTTTCCAAATTTGCTGGCATATTGAATGGAGCATTTTCACAGCATCATCTCTTAGGATTTAAAATAGCTCAACTGGAATTCCATTACCTCCACTAGCTTTGTTTGTAGTGATGCTTACTAAGGCCCGCTTGACTTCACATTCCAGGATGTCTGGCTCTAGGTGAGTGATCACACCATCATGGTTATCTGGGTCATGAAGATGATTTTTGTACATTTCTTCTGTGTATTCTTGCTACCTCTTCTTAATATCTTCTGCCTCTGTTAGATCCATCCCATTTCTGTCCTTTATTGTGCCCATTTTTACATGAAATTTTGAAATGTTCCCTTGGTATCTCTGATTTTCTTGAAGAGATCTCTAGTCTTTCCCAGTCTATTATTTTCCTCCATTTCTTGCATTGATCACCGAGAAAGGCTTTCTTATCTCTCCTTGCTATTTTTTGGAACTCTGCATTTAAATGGGTATGTCTCTTTTTTTATCCTTTTCCTTTTGCTTCTCTTCTTTTCTCAGCTATTTGTAAGGTCTCCTCAGACAACCATTTTGCCCTTTTGTATTTCTTTTTCTTGGGGATGGTCTTCATCACTGCCTCTTTTACAGTGTCACAACCTCTCTCCATAGTTCTTCAGGCACTCTGTCTATCAGATCTAATACATTGAATTTATTTCTCACTTCCACTGTATAATCATAAGGGATTTGGTTTAGGTCATGCCTGAATGGTCTAGTGGTTTATCTTCTTTCTTCAATATAAGTCTGAATTTAGCAATAAGGTGTTCATGATCTGAGCCACAGTCAGCTCCTGGTCTTGTTTTTGCTGACTGTATAGAGATTCTCCGTCTTTGCCTGCAAAGAATATATCAGTCTGATTTTGGTATTTACCATGTGGTAATGTCCATGTGTTGAGTCGTCTCTTGTATTGTTGGAAGAGGATTTTTGCTATGACCAGTGTATTCTCTTGGCAAAACTCTGTTAGCCTTTGACCTGCTTCATTTTGTACTCTGAGGCCAAATTTCCCTGTTGTTGTATCTCTTGACTTCCTACTTTTGCTTTCCAGTCTCCTATAATGAAAAGGACATCTTATTTGAGTGTTAGTTCTAGAAGGTCTTGCAGGTCTTCACAAAACTGTTCAACTTCAATTTTTAAGCATTACTGGTCAGAGCATAGACTTGGATTACTGTGATATTGAATGGTTTGCCTTAGAAATGAACAGAGATCACTCTGTTGTTTTTGAGATTGCAACCAATTACTGCATTTGAGACTCTTTTGTTGAGTATGATGGCTATCCATTTCTTCTAAGGGATTCTTGCCCACAGTAGTAGCTATAATGGTCATCTGAGTTAAATTTATCCATTCCAATCCATTTTAGTTCACTGATTCCGAAAATGTCAATGTTAACTGTTGCCATTTCCTGTTTGACCACTTCCAATTTTCCTGGATTCATGGACCTAACATTCCAGGTTCCTATGCAATATTGCTCTTTACAGCGTTGGACCTGCTTCTATCACCAATCACATCCACAACTGGGTATTGTTTTTGCTTTGGCTCCATCTCTTCATATTTTCTGGAGTTATTTCTCCACTGATCTTCCATAGCATATTGGGCACCTACTGACCTGGGGAGTTCATCTTATAGTGTCCTTTCTCTTTGCCCTGTCATACTGTTCATTGGGTTCCAAAGGCAAGAATACTGAAGTGGTTTGCCATTCCCTTCTCCAGTGGACCACGTTTTGTCAGAACTCTCCTATACTAGTTTGAAATTAGGAAGTATGATACTTCCAGCTTTATTCTTCTATCTCATGATTGCTTTGGCTATTTTTTGTTGTTGTTCCATATAAATTTAAGGATTGTTTTTTCTATTTCTGTGAAAAATGGCCATTGGAATTTTGATAGAGATTGTATTAAAAAGTTGAAAGTTAGTCACTCAGTCATGTCTGAGTCTTTGGGACTCAATGGACTATACAGTGCATGGAATTCTCTAGGCCAGAACACTGGACTGGGTAGCCTTTCCAGGGACTCTTCCCAACCCAGGGATCAAACCCAGGTCTCACTCATTGCAGTTGAACCACAAGGGAAGCCAAATGTTTTTCTAGTGATAGCATTTCTTTTTTTTAAATTATGTAATTTCTATAGACATAGATTGCTATGTAGGCATATCTAAATATTTTTGCTATTTTAATTAGAGAAGAAATTAGGAAGACCAAATGTTTTTCAGAATTTTCAATATATTAATGTCTGCGTGACTAGGATAATATACTATAATACTGCCACCAAGTTTATCTGGGATTTACTCACAAAATGCCAGTGGTGGGTTTGGGGTTATACTGCTTCAGAGTTGTCTGCTGTTACGTCATTCGATCATTCATGTTGTGCCAACTTTTGCCTTTGTTTGAATTCCACTTGTTGTCCCGGTGTCACTGAGAATAATACCCTAGAAGTCAGATTTTTAGAATATTTTGTGTAATGGACAATAGAAATCACTTCTTATTAAGATACTCACTTTTGAAAACCATCATTAAATTCTTCTACCACTCACCTGGCATTTTCATCGTCCCTTTTAAAAAAATGAAGCAGTTATCTCATTATCATGATCATAATTCATCTATGAATTCATAGATGTAACTGCAGTTGGGTTTTTAAAAAGTTCTCCTGCATTTCTCCCTTTTTCTCACTTTCATAACTGAATCCAATAAAAAAGTGATTATTACCATAAGATAATCCAGAAGACAAAGCAATTTGTTAAAATAAAATAAAGTATATTTGATAGATTGTTCAAATGAACTCATCTCTTTGGATTAAAAAAATCCTTCACAAAATGAATTCTATATTCTTCCACTATCCAACATACCTCTGGTAGATACATGAATTTTCGTGCTTGACCATTTACTCTATTTTAAAATTTTATATGTACTAATATTTAAAAGCATAAAAGAATTTTACTTTTAGGAATAGTTTTTCAACAGTAAACAGTATGTTTTCAGCAGTAAACAATATGATTTTAAAAGAAAATGTATCCATTAACACTAACAATTTTAGAAAGGAGTAACAGTTGCTGACTTAATAGAACCCACAATGTTGATAGACCCTTAAATAAAAAATATTAAAATGTTTATGTAATGCCATTAGAATACAGAAGAGTAAGTAAACTAAACCGAAATGGAAGATCAAAGCTAATTTTAGCATTTATATTTATTTAACAAACCATTGTATTTATTATCTTTATCCCTACTCTCTCTTTTGTTTCAAGAGTACTATTATTTAAGTGCAAGAAATGTCTATGTCAGAATACCCAATTTACATTAAAAACCAGACCTTAAGATATCTGTGAGGCAGAAATAATCCAACTATTATTTCTGGTATAAAAAGTTTTCTGAATAACATCATTTGCCCAGAAGCTGTTTTCCAACCTAATAACTCTTGGAATTACAATCTAAAATTTTAGGAGGATTAAGGCTGCATGGCACTAGAAAAGTATAAGTGTCCACGAATGTGACCAGAGGTAAAATCTGATTTAAAATTTCTTTGAGGAAACTCTCGTTTGAAACAGTAGTCTTGAGAAATATATAAATGTTGCTCAGCAAGCTTGTCTTAGTTAAACATGTACTAAATACTTGCACAGGAATCTCCAAGAAATTCATTAACTGGGGTTTTAATCTAATTTTTAAAAATTTTAACTACCTGCTTCAGTTCCCTTTGAACAAAATTACTGATGATGGATAGAAATATGGTACCACACCTTCTGTACTGGTTTGTCTTTTTAGTAATTTCCTTCCTTATGAGACATTTTGGAGGTGATATGTGATGCACACCAAGTGTGTTGATGGCAGACCCATTTTAAACGTGCCTACCATCTTTCCATTCCAGTATGTTGTAAATGTATCAAGAGTTGGTTGGATAAAAAGGAAGCAGAAGACATCTCTGTGTAGCAGTTGTTGGTATCATCAGCATGTCAAGCATGTTGATGGTGGTGGCAGAGGATACAGCAACATGTTAAAAGGGATAAGTGAAAGTGAGTGAAAGTTGCTCAGCTGTGTCTGACTCTACGACCCCATGAACTGTAATCTGCCAGGCTCCTCTGCCCGTGGAATTCTCCAGCCCAGAATACTGGAGTGGGTAGCTAGGGGAATTTTCCCAACTAGGGCAAGAGGGATACTGGGCCTAAAAAATATTATAAGGTATCAGGGTATAGTTGAGGGTGAGTGCATCAGTACCTCTAGTAAAAGGCAAAATGCAAAGATTCATAAATCACTTCTGAGAACTTCTCCTGGATGCTGTCTTCCATAGATGCCACTTTTCTCAAGATGGTATCAGCTGGCCAGTGCTTTAATCATAAGCATTTACTGTACCGTTTGTCCATGTTGAGAACCTGAACTTCACATCTTTTAGAAACAATCATTTAAAATGTGTTGTTCCACAATGTCTTGGAGAAACCCAGAGAGGACAAATCAGTTCAGTTCAGTTCAGTCGCTCAGTCACGTCTGACACCTTGTGACCCAAGGACTGCAGCACACCAGGTTTCCCTGTCCATCACCAACTTCCGGAGTTCACTCAAACTCATCTCTATTGAGTCAGATATGTCATCCAACCACCTCATCCTCTCTCGTCCCCTTCTCTTCCCACCTTCAATCTTTCCCAGCATCAGGGTCTTTTTCAATGAGTCAGTTCTTTGCATCAGGTGGCCAAA
>NW_011494942.1:9179143-9214198 GCF_000754665.1 Bison bison bison | reverse complement strand
TTCCCAGCATCAGGGTCTTTTTCAATGAGTCAGTTCTTTGCATCAGGTGGCCAAAGTATTGGAGTTTCAGCTTCAACACCAGTCCTTCCAATGAATATTCAGGACTGATTTCATTTAGGATGGACTGGTTGGATATCCAAGGGACTCTCAAGAGTCTTCTCCAACACTACAGTTCAAAAGCATCAATTCTTCGGTGCTCAGCTTTTTTTATAGTCCAACTCTCACATCCATACATGACTACTGGAGAAACCATAGCCTTGACTAAATGGACCTTTGTTGGCAAAGAAATGTCTCTGCTTTTTAATATGCTGTCTAGGGTAGTCATAACTTTTCTTCCAAGGAGTAAGCATCTTTTAATATTATGGCTGAGGTCACCATCTGGAGTAATTTCAGAGCCCCCCAAATAAAGTCTGCCACTGTTTCCACTGTTTCCCCATCTATTTCCCATGAAGTGATGGGACCAGATGCCATGATCTTAGTTTTCTGAATGTTGAGCTTTAAGCCAACTTTTTCACTCTCCTCTTTTACTTTCATGAAGAGCCTCTTTAATACCTCTTTGCTTTCTGCTGTAAGGGTAGTGTCATCTGCATAACTGAGGTTATCAATATTTCTCCCCACAATCTTGATTCCAGCTTGTGCTTCATCTAGCCCAGTGTTTCTCATGATGTACTCTGCATATAAGTTAAATAAGCAGTGTAACAATATACAGCCTTGACATACTCCTTACACTATTTGGAACCAGTCTGTTGTTCCATGTCCAGTTCTAACTGTTGCTTCCTGACCTGCATACAGATTTCTCAAGAGGCAGGTCAGGCAGTCTGGTGTTCCCATCTCTTTAAGAATTTTCCACAGTTTATTGTGATCCACACAGTCAAAGGCTTTGGCATAGTCAATAAAGCAGAAATAGATGTTTTTCTGAAACTCTCTTGCTTTTTTGATGATCTGACAGATGTTGGCAATTAGATTTCTGGTTCCTTTGGCTTTTCTAAATCCAGCTTGAACATCTGGAAGTTTATGGTTCACATATTGTTGAAGCCTGGCTTAGAGAATTTTGAGCATTACTTTACTAGTGTGTGAGATGAGTGCACTTGTGTGGTAATTTGGGCATTCTTTGGCATTGCCTTTCTTTGGGATTGGAATGAAAACTGACCTTTTCCAGGCCTGTGGCCACTGTGGAGTTTTCCAAATTTGCTGGCATATTGAATGCAGCACTTTCACAACATCATCTCTTAGGATCTGAAACAGCTCAACTGGAATTTCATCACCTCCACTAGCTTTGTTTGTAGTGATGCTTCCTAAGGCCCAGTTGACTTCACATTCCAGGATGTCTGGCTCTAGGTGAGTGATCACACCATTGTGATTATCTGGTTTGTGAAAATCTATTTTGTATAGTTCTTCTGTGTATTCTTGCCACCTCTTCTTAATATCTTCTGCTTCTGTTAGGTCCATCCCATTTCTGTCCTTTATCGAGCCCGTCTTTGCATGAAATATTCCTTTGGTATCTCTAATTTTCTTGAAGAGATCTTTAGTCTTTCCCATTGTATTGTTTTCCTCTGTTTCTTTGCACTGATCACTGTGGAAGGCTTTCTTATCTCTCCTTGCTATTCTTTGGAACTCTGCTTTCAAATGGGTATATCTTTCCTTGTCACCATTGCTTTTCGCCTCTCTTCTTTTCACAGCTATTTGTAAGGCCTCCTCAGATAGCCAGTTTGCTTTTTCGCATTTCTTTTTCTTGGGGATGGTCTTGATCCCTGTCTTCTGTACAATGTCACGAAGCTCCATCCATAGTTAATCACTCACTCTATCAGAACTAGTCCCTTAAATTTATTTCTCACTTCCCCTGTATAATCATAAGGGATTTGATTAGGTCATACCTGAATGGTCTAGTGGTTTCTCTTACTTGTTTCAATTTAAGTCTGAATTTGGCAATAAGGAGTTCATGATCTGAGCCACAGTCTGCTCCCGGTCTTGTTTTTGCTGACTGTATAGAGCTTCTCCACCTTTGTCTGCAAAGAGTATAATCAATATGATTTCGGTCTTGACCATCTGGTGATGTCCATGCGTAGAGTCTTGTCTTGTGTTGTTGGAAGAGGATGTTTGCTCTGACCAGTTTGTTCTCTTTGTAAAACTCTATTAGCCTCTGCCCTGCTTCATTCTGTACTCCAAGGCCAAATTTTTCTGTTACTCCAGGTGTTTCTTGACTTCCTACTTTTGCATTCCAGACCCCTGTAGTGAAAAGGACATCTTTTTTGAGTGTTAGTCTAGAAAGTCTTGTAGATCTTCATAGAACCATTCAACGTCAGCTTCTTCAGCATTACTGGTCGGGGCATAGACTTGGATTACTGTGATATTGAATGGTTTGCCTTGGAAATAGAGGTCATTCTGTCGTTTTTGACATTGCATCCAAGTACTGTATTTTGGACTCTTTTGTTGACTATGATGTCTATGCCATTTCTTCTAAGGGATTCTTGCCCACAGTAGTAGATATTATGGTCATGTGAGTTAAATTCACCCATTCCAGAGTTGATGTTCACTCTTTCCATCTCCTGTTTCACCACTTCCAATTTACCTTGATTCATGGACCTAACATTCCAGGTTCTTGTGCAATATTGCTCTTTAGAGCATCGGACTTTGCTTCCATCACCAGTCACATCCACAACTGGGTGTTGTTTTTCTTTGGTTCCATCTCTTCATTCTTTCTGGAGTTATTTCTCCACTGATCTCCAGGAGCATATTGGTCACCTACTGACCTGGGAAATTTATCTTTCAGTGTCCTATCTTTTTGCCTTTTCATGCTGTTCATGGAGTTCTCAAGGCAAGACTACTGAAGTGGTTTGCCATTCCCTTCTTCAGTGGACTACATTTTTCAGAACTCTCCACTATGACCCGTGTGTCTTGGGTGGCCCTACATGGCATGTCTCATAATTTCATTGAGTTAGACAAGGCTTTGGTCCATGTGATTAGATTGGTAGATTGATTATGATGAGATATAGTATTTAGTAAATATGGTTTGAGAGATATGTAATTCTTTTGAGATACCCTGAAATCCACCTCTGAACTAAGACAGAGATGCAAAGAGCTGTGTCCCTGAATTCTGATGACTCCAAATAAGCAATTTTTATGACTTACGTTTTAATGAAGTATCACTGGTCCTCATTGAGGGCTGCTATATGAAGAATCCCTTATGGGTATTTTATGCCTACCAAGAGTTGTGTCACAATGAAGTTGCCTATTTCATTATGTCTACCAAGAATTGTGATGCAGAAATATTTCATTGCAACCTACCATATCCATTCTTCAAGTCTACTTGCGAGAATTTTCTAACTCCTCTTATCAAATGCTGTTCCTGATATATATATATATAAATATTTATTTATAGAAAATAGTAAGTGCCATATATCTAAAGCATGTGTGTGTGCCTGGTAAGTCGCTTCAGTCATGTCCAACTCTTTGTGACCCTATGGACCATAGCCTGCCAGGCTTTCCTCTGTCTCTGGGATTCTCCAGGCGAGGATGGTGGAGTGGGTTGCCATGCCCTCCTCCAGGGATTCTTCCCCACCCAGGGATTGAACTTGCATATCTTAAGTCTCCTGCATCAGCAGGTGGCTTCTTTACCACTAGCACCACCTGGGAAGCCCATCTAAAGCCTGAGTACACATTTAAACTCTTTTCATGCATTTTGTGCATTTACTGTTCATCCTCTTTAATGCTTAAATCAAGGTGACTACATTTTTTAGTAGACAAGTTAGCTGAAGGAGGTCCAAAGATACTAACTTACTGTTATAAAATAAGTTGTGGGGATGTGTACTGGATGATGTACTGGATGTGTACTGGATGATGACTATAGTTACTAGACTGTTTTTGTCCGATGATGCCTGTGTATTGTGTAACTGACCAACGTTCCTTTAGTCATTCACTACAAGAAGCTTTGTGCCAAGATTGGAGTCTCCCTAGCCAAAGGTGTAGATATAGATGGAATGTATTTACCATCATTGTACCTCTCCTTTTGTTTTTATTTCCACCATGTCATATACTTTTAACTGGTATCCTCTGTTATATTTCATGTATCAGAGAAGACAGATATTGCACACACAGGGAATGATAGAGGGACAAGCTGTGGAGAAGTGAGAATTCCAAAAGACATAGCTAACCAGTCCATGCTAAAGGAGATCAGTCCTGGGTGTTCATTGGAAGGACTGATGCTAAAGCTGAAACTTCAATACTTTGGCCACCTCATGCGAGGAGTTGACTCATTGGAAAATACCCTGATGCTGGGAGGATTGGGGGTAGAAGGAGAAGGGGACGACAGAGGGTGAGATGGCTGGATGTCATCACCGACTCGATGAACATGAGTTTGAATGAACTCCGGTAGCTGGTGATGGACAGGGAGGCCTGGCGTCCTGCGATTCATGGGGTTGCGAAGAGTCGGACACAACTGAGTGACTGAACTGAACTGAACTGAAGACAGTGATATCTGAGGTGGACCTTGAGTGGTGGAAATGAGGAGAACTTGAGACAGTGTGAGCAAAGGGGCTGAGAAAAACCATGAGGTTCAGTTTGGCTCAGAAATATTAAGACAGCAGTCACATAATCAGTCTGTAAATTTCAGATTGTTTAATCCAGGGACATTATGCCTAATCTTATCTGATTTTAATAAATAGTAAGAGTCCATTGATATGTTTTCTCCCTAAGAAAAATGTCAATATTTAGCATGCTTTTCCCCCTACAACAGAGTTTTTATATGGTGTGTGGCATGATATAGATTTTGGGTGAGAGGGGGAAATGTTGGAATTCAAGAGACCAAAAATAAAATGCAATATAAATTCCACAATAGTAACTTTATAGATGCATTTGATGAGAATAGTGCTGGTAACCACGGTGATTCTACAAATTCATCTGAATGACACTTTATTATAAAGCTTTATGGCTGATACACTACCAAACGGTTATACTGAGTCCATCAGCTAAAGTCTAGCTGAGTCCATCTCTTCTTTTCTCTTTTCTTTTTTTTCTTCTCATCCTTTTCTCTTTTCTCTATTGTCATTGTTTTGAGTATACATTTTTAAAATAAAATGAGGTATATATTGACATGCAGTATTATATTAGTTTCAAATGTCCAACACAGTGATTCAATATTTTGTATACTGTGAAATGATCTCCACAGTAAGCCTAGTTGACAGCCATCCCCATATGTATGTATGTGTTTTTTTTTTTTATAGTGAATTTTAGGGCTTCTCGGGTGGCGCTACTGGTAGAATACTCTAGTGCCAATGCAGGAGACGCGGGAGATGTGGGTTAGATCCCTGACTTAAGAATATCCCTGGAGGAAGGCATGACAACCCATTCCAGTATTCATGCCTGGAGAATCCCACAGACAGAGCAGCCTGGCGGGTATGGATCATAGAGTCGCAAAGTGCTGGACACAACTGAAACGACATAGCATGCCCAGGAATTTTAAAATCTTCTCTCTTAGCAACTTTTAAATATACAATACAGCATTATGTACAAGCTACAGTCACCATTCTGTACATTACATCCTCATGACTTAGTTCTTTATTCTGTAAGTTACTACCTTTGGACCTCCTTCAGCTAACTTTTCTTCTAAAAATTTTAGCCACATTGATTTAGGCATTATAGAGAGTGAATAGTAAAAGTATAAAAAGAGAGTTAAAAATATACTCTTGTTTTAGATATACTGCAGTTAATTTTTTCTCTCTAAAATTTAGTGTTTCCCATTTTGTCACAGTCTATATTTTAAATCTCAGTGACTAGATATAGCTAACATATGTTGAACACTCATAAGCACTTTATAAGCATTTTACATGTGTCAACCATTTTAGCTCTCAGACAGTTCTATGGGATGTTTTATTATTATCTCAATTTTGCATTTGGAAGAACTGAGGCACAAAAATTTTAAAGTCTTGCTCAGGCTTACACAAGAGAATTAAAAGACAGCTTCTGAATTTGAATCTAGACAGTCTTATTCTGGATCTTATACTCTTAATAGTATGCTATTTCATGAACCCAAAGTTGAGGGACATTATTACCTAAATTGAATGTCCCTCCAGAGATTAAAATATGAATCCTCGATTAACTTTCCAGATTTATCATCAGAACTCCAACACTTGAGAGCTAAGAGGCATATGATCCACCTTCCCATTCATTGCCGAAAACCTCTTTTCAACATTATTATAGATAATTTCCCCTCCTCATCATAGATCCTTTAAAAAAAAAGCTTAATGCATCCCAAGAAAGTTCATTCTACTTTGGAGCATCTCTATTAGAAAAATACCACCCTAAAACACCTCTTCTCTCCTTTACCATAGTTTTTACATCAATTAGACATGAGTGAAAACATATTGGTTAGCAGTGAGCGTTTTGTAATAATAATCATAGCTAACATTTATTCAGTACTCACTGTGTGCTAGGGTTTTTCTAAATTATTTCTGTGGATTAACTCTGACCGTTATCTACAATCCAGAGACATGGATACTAAGTGAGAGGGAGGTCAAGTAATTTGCCTGAGTCCACAGTTAATAGACAAAACCAGCCTTCTATCCCCATACAGCTCGTACCAAGCCCTGTCTCCTGAGTTACCTTTTATCCATCATACTCTTTGCCCTCAATCAACCCATCTCTTACCATTGACTCAATAAAAAAAAAAGCCTCTTGATCATGCTTTTTGGGTTTGTCTCCTTTTTGCTGAGACAGCTTTTATTCTGTTACTTCCTACAGCACCCCTACTCCCTCAAGTTACTGTTTGTATCAGTGAGGTAGCTTTCTTCAAGTTTTCCCCCCAAGAGTTTATTATTTCTCCTTCTGTATCTTTGCACCTGTAATTCGACTTGGAATTCTTTTTTTTTTTTTTCTTTACTCTCTTTGTCACTTTTTAAACTTCAATTCTTCTTTCAGAGTCTAATTGAATACCAGACTTCTTCAAGAGAACAAACAAAATAAAGTTTCCTCCCTTGCTAAAAACCTATCCTATGGAATTAGAGAATCTAAGACATGCAAGATGACCCTGGACAGTTTTTAGGCTGGTTCAACCTCACAACCAATGCAGAAATTCTTTCATTGAATCTCAGTTGAATGTTTTTGGTCATGGGTATTTCATTTCTTTTCATTTCAGTCAGATTCAGTGTTGGACACCTCTGATACTTAGAAAGTTTTTCCTTTTAATAAGTTGTATTTTCCCTCCCAGTAATGGCTTGTCATTGATCATAGTGCTTTCATCTAATCTATTTCATTGATTGTATTCCATTTAGCACTTTGTAGTATGTTAATTGTATGGTTCTTGAGATCTGTCTCTCCAGTAAGTCTGAAAACCCCTTTTAATTAAAAATCATAATTTATGCTTTCCTTTTTCATTCAGTGCCTTACAAACTTTTTAGCATAGACTGGATATACAGTAAATACTCAATAAACAGTACATCGAACTAGACTAATAGTTCAATTTATGTGCCTGTGTTGTTGTTCAGTCACTAAGTTGTGTCCAGCTCTTTGCAACCTCATGGACTGCAGCATGCCAGGCCCCCCTGTCCCCTATCATCTCCCAGACTTTGCCAAAATTCATGCTCATTGAATTGTGATGCATCCCACCATCTCATCCTCTGTCATCCTCTTTTCTGCCTGCCTTCAGTCTTTCTCAGCATCAGGGTATTTTCCAGTGAGCTGGCTGTTCGTCAGGTGGCCCAAGTATTGGAGCTTCGGCTTTAGCATCAGTCCTTCCAATGAGTATTCAGGGTTGATTTCCTTAGTACTGATTGGTTTGATCTCCTTGCAGTCCAAGGGACTCTCAAGAGTCTCCTCCAGCACCACAGTATGATCACATCAATTCTTCAGCACATGTGTATATGTGTGTATTTTATATATATATTATAATATATATATATAGTTATGCAAATAAAAGTGGATTTTTTTGTATTAACCTAGCAATTACACACAATAATAATAGTGCCCAAGGATAGTTAGAGTAATCCCTAACTTATTTTCTTTCTCTGTCTCCCCCTACACACACACACACATACACACAGCTTCCACTTTGAATGTATGGGATGGCAGGTCCCTACAGTGTCCAGCACATATTTATATCACACTTTTATGACAAAATGTGAAATATTTTAATGTATTTTTCTCTTTAGGAAAAACTACCAGAAATCGCAATCCATTACCCAGTGAATGGAAACCTAGATAGGATAGTACCTTAACGTCTGGAGAGGTGGACTAGAAGAGTGATTAAGAGTGGGGCTTTTGGACTTACCAGTCCCTGACTAGCTGTGAGATCCTGAACTACTTCCTCAATTACTTGTTGCTCAGTTTTTCCATCTCTAAAATTGAGATAATAGTACCTATTTCGTGGGCATTTGAGCATCAAATGGATTGATGTATAAGGTACATAGAGCACATATCTAGATTTCAATAAGTGGTATTATTACCGGTAGAAAGAACTCAACTAGCATCTGAAAGAAATATTATAGCTAAGATAATATAAGAAGGAGCTCTAATCATCCCTAGTGATCATATTTACTTTAGTTCATTTTTCAAAACTCTATACATGTTTATTTTTCAGAGAAATTCTTATGAGTTTTCTTTTACAGTGGAGCAGCTAGTTCAATCAACCTTACTGTTTAGACATTTTCTAATATTTATTTAACATTTCTATTTGTTTAGTATTTCTATTATTTGCTTACACAACTAATATCTATCTTGATATTATTATCAATGTTATTTTTAGAAAACAGCTAAATAATCCTCAATCTTGACTTATTTTTGATTGCCCAAGCATTTAAAGCTACACATAAATTTAAAAGTGTCAAAGGAGCTTAGTTTTATAAGCCAATAATGATGAAATGCTATTATGATGTTTTATAGCACTTTGCAGTTTTTAAAGTGCTTTCTTATGCATTATGTCATTCAACATGCTAACATAGTAATTCTCATTTATAGTTACTACTCTGATGTAAACCACGTTCCATTTATCAGCTGAGTCTAGCCAAATTCACGGAACTTTTAGAAGCCATGGGCTTTTAAAATAAAATTTAAAAATATATTCAAAAGTCACCAGTTGTACAATTAAAAGCATTGTCACCCAACTCCTTGCGTGGAAGATTGGAAAAAGGACTAAATAAAAACTGGAGCTTCTATCCTGTCAATCTAAAATTTAGAAGCCAAATTATGACGTAGAGAAACCAAAAGACACCTGGAAAACCTTTGTGCATCATTCATGTATACATACATGTGGTGTATACATAAAGCTATATGGTAAACATAGGAACATATTATTTTGAAGAACATGATTTCTGCAAAATACAAAGCATAAGATCAAATGAGAAAATGATTAGAAATTTGAAGATGCTGATTTGGAAATTTTGTTTTTCATAAGAACTTTCTCTGACTTTTTGATTACCTTGAATACCTCTTCCCTGCAAGTGAGATTGAGAATATGGGTCAAGGTATAAGATGGCTGAGCATGACTTTCTGTACTCACAAGGCAAGCTGGCCACCCAAACCTGTAAAAAGCCCTCTACTTCTCTTCACACTTCCAAAGGGTTAACTGAGAAGTGGTCTATTGTATTCCTGATGGTTTTCTCCAAGGAAAGCCCAGTGGACTCTTTTAGGGGACTCTAAACAATGAGCTCAGTGAGGCTTTTCTGTCTAATTACTCAAAGACAGGGATGCTAAAGAGGAATTAATGACAGTTGACAAGTGCAATTAATAATTATAGCAAAGCCGGGAGTCATGCAGCAGGCAGATGACAATCACGGGGTAGCTGTACATGGCAGCTTTCATCAGTGTGTGCTCTGGGTGTGTGTTTAAAGTGAGAGGCTTTGTGCAGAATGGGCCACGCTTCATGCTGACAGGGTAGGAACTATAATTCAGCAACTCTAATGGATTGAGTCAGTCATATTCTCATTCATGCTCTCTTCTCCTCTCTCTCTCTCTCTCTGCTTTTTTCCTCCCCTCTCTCCTCCCTCCTTGCTTTCAGCTCTTCCAATCTGGTGGAAGATGCATAGTGTAACTTAAACAAAACTTAACAGGAAAGAGCTACAGTTTAGCTTGCAGGATCAGCTGGTGACAAAGCTACTTAAAATTCGTGGTGGGCAACTGAGAGGAGAAGGGCCAGGAAAAGGCGGTCGCAGAAGTGGGATTTCCATATCAAAGGGCAAGCTTTGGCTCTGAATGGTAATTAAAGTACCCCAATTTCATCTTTCTGGTCAAGTCATGAAAGAGGAAAAAAATTAGAGAAGAATTTTTCACTTCCTTCAGACTCCAGAAACGAAAGCCGCAAATTAAATGAAAGTTGAGCTAAAAGGTGTCTAACACTTCGATCTTTGCATCTAATAGAAGCTATGAATTTTCTCAAGCATTTATTCAGTTCACATCTTCATTCAGCCTGATTATGAAGGGTATAATGTCTGCTTACATTTATTGCTCACACATCTTGGGCTTCCTGGGTTTGCAAAGGGTATCAGTTTTCATTACACCACCTTGGCGGCCCCATCATTGGGGAAGGGTTTGTACACTTGGAAGAAAACTAACCTGCTATAAGAATTACTTCTTCAGGTAACCAAAAAAAAAAAAAAAGCATAAACTGACGTCACATTCACTTTTAGATAGCTGTTGCTATGACTTAGCAAATACTTGTATCTCAAAACACTGCAGGTTTGATTTTTATTTGCTATAAATTGTGCCTCTGCTTTTATTGACTGCTGGAGCTATTTTACTGTTTCTTCTTCAACACTCCCATTTCCAAGGTCATTGCTTTATGAAATAATTATTTCAAATTGAAATATGGGATGTATCAGCAGTTTCACATTCGTTAAAGAAGAATACCACCTATGTTCCGGGAAATAAGGACTTAGAATTCTTGTTTCTTTTTTTTTTGGATGAGATGTTAAACTTGGACCTACCTCTCTATTCGTTAAAGATCTTAGAGCTTTTTTTTTTTTTTAAAGAGCCCAGAAGCCTGGCCAAACTCCAATGTAGATAATTACATTCCACCTACCTAATTCCCTAGCTGCTTTAATTGGAAACACTTCCACTCTACTCTGCATCCCCCTTTCTCTTGTCCTTAAACTGCTTTGTAGCTTCTTAGGCATCTTTCATGAACTACCATAGATCTTCGACCTTCAGAGTACTCTTTTGGATTTGGGATAAAATGAATTATACAGCCATAGATGAGTACTTAAAGGTTTGCTCAACACAAAACACAAACACACAACACACAAACATAGCTCTAACTGAATTTCAACTCACCTTCCACAATAACATGGGACCCAGTTTGCTAAGTGGAAATCTGTTTTCATAAGAAGAATTAGTCCATGAATTCTCAAGATGGTATTGCACTAAACAGGCAAAACTTGGTTTTTAGGAGCTAAAAAGACTTACCCTTTGAGTGCTAAAAGCGCAGATACATATACAGTAAATATACAATATATCTTGTGTATTAAAATTTCACAGCGAAGCCTTAAGAGAAAAATGTATAGAAAGGTTCATCCTGGAGGATGTTAGTGAAAAAAAATATTGAGACATTGATTTAGCTCTATAAACACCTGTGTTTAATGACTATACCAGAGAGAAAGAATGACAGAGTCCAGAAGAACCCACCTCCACTCTTTTGCTTGCTTTCTTTTTTTTGTTTCTCTTTGTTTGTCATTGAAGTTTGTGATACAAATGAAGAACCAGTGTGATCTATTACTCTTTCTTACTGCTTCTCAAAAAGTGACATGGTTGGTCCATGGAGTGGAGTGATGAATGATGGAGGAGATTATGCTAATGAAAGCACTTAATAGAAAAGGGGTAATCAAATTAGAGCCAAGGAGAAAGATCACAAACAACATTAAAAGTATAATATATTAAATCCTATATTATATTAGAATTAGCATTGTAAAGATAGTAGGAAATATTAGTTACATAGATATTTTAAGGAAGAAAAAGTACGCATAATTTTCTAGACTTTAGTAAAGAAAACAGTAAAAAGAATAAATTAAATTCCAAGAATGGGTTGAATATAGTGATGCATTTTCTGACTCTCTCTTCCAAGAGAGTGTACTGACTCTGGAAGATCACAAAACAGTTAAGAATATTTAAAAACTGTGGGCAGATGAAACCTTGAGTCTATCTAGTTCAGTATTGTGGAGTGGCACCAAGAATATATTATATGAATACATTGTTAGCCTATAGGTCAAACAGAAAATGTTGATAACACCCAGATAACTAATTGTAGCTTGGGAAGCAATGGATGGTATGATGATGATGATGGTAGTGGTAATGGTGATGGTAAATGGTGGTGATCATACTGACGTGAACTCTGAGTTGGGAGATGTTTAAACACTATACTTATACCAGCTAGTTTAATTCTCTCAAATACCCTGAGATAGTCCCTTTTGCCATCACCCCTATTTTTATTGATGAAGATGATATGGCATGGATAGTTGAACAACTTGCCAAAGAACTATTTTTGAGTTTAAGGATTACAATAGTGCATCATCTACAAAGCTTTATTAGGACTTTATAATCTTGTTTTTATTTCCATTGTCTTAGGAAGGATTAAATACCCCATGATGAATAACAGAAAATATAATACTAGCTGTTTACAGGAAAATATAGGGTTTTCAAGGTTTTATGAAATGATCTTTTTATTTTCCTTTCTGAAGACAAACGATTTTCAGATTTTTACTTTAAAGTGTGCGCCACATTATTTTTATCTGATAATGCATTCAACTAATTGGGGAGTTATAAAGTCAATCTTAAAGATATCTGTATAGGAATTTCCCATTCCTGTTTGAATAGACACTGTGTTCTGGCTTCTCTTTTGTTTTGCCTTTTCCATCTTTGCCTTAAAGGCAAAAAAAAAAAAAAAAAGACTTGAGGGGACTTCCAGAGATGAATAAGGATCTATTGTGTCTTTTGTACCATTTCTAGTTCAGAGTTTACTAGATAAGTTTTCATGTGTGGTTCCCATGTTGGTATCAATAATTAATCAATCAAAGAAAGATAAGATCTCAGATCCTTTTCAAATTATCTGCAAACTTTCAGAATAAAGAAGTGGAAAAAAAAAAAAAAGAGATGTAATTGTGTTTCTCCAATCCTGTCTATGAGGAGCTGGGCAGGAATTTAAATAATAATCTTACTCTCTAACAAAAGTTTGTGTCTGAACTGCTTGGTAGGGACACAATTGCCTTCTGTCTCCTGGCTTTCTCTTTGTTCCCATTTCTTTCCCTTTTCCTTTTTCTGGTCTTTCTTTTCTTATCTCAATGTCTCTATGTATCTCTCTTGTTTCCTAGCTCAAGTGCATCATTTTCTGCTATTGTGCTTAAAAAACTTGGCTGCAGGGGCTCTGAAATGAATAAAAATGTAATCCTCACTGTGCCCATTGTGCATTCTCATTTGTTTTTGCTGTATCGATTTATCAGCGGAGGGAAATTACTTGCTGGAAGAGAGGATGCCAGTCAGAATGACATTTATTTCATAGTACAAGGAGGCTCTCCAGCGTGTTTCCATGTAACCCAGATATTGGAGCTGTAAAAGGGCTTGTAACAAGGTTTAGTGCTATGATTAGATCGTGTGGAGCACCTTGCTTTCATAACAACAGGCCCTCTGCAGGAGCTAGGGCCTCGGGTTATGGTCAACCCCCTCTTTTTTTTTTTTTAAACATAGACGCAGAATTCAACAATTCCCTCTCCACCTAAACTGTTTCTATTCCAAAAGCCAAATCTTGCAGACTTATAAGAATAAAAGAGTTATATTTTTAGATGCCTAGAGCCTTCAGAACATCAAATTAAATGCAAAAATAGATGAAACACTTGCCTATTAATCTCCTTAACTTTTTTTGGCCTTTTTCCCCTTTATTTTAGAGAAATTGTTCCATTTTAATTCACCAAAGCAAATCTTTTCATTCAGTGATTGTAAGTTACATGTGCTCAAGGCTACCAATTACCTGTGAAACCAAACACATTCTCTATGTAAAAACTAAGGCAAGTGTGGCAAATTTTAACAGCAACTGTTTTGGGCTTAGATACTTAGAGGTAAAATTTCATAGGTCTTTGCTTTTATTCTTGTAAGCCTGGAATTTAGGAAATTAACTGGTTTCATTGTCTTCTGAATTTTCCATAGATCTGATACAATTAGAATTTTTTATGGTCTTTTTTTTATCCTTTATGGAATGAGAGAAATGAGTCTATATTCTAGGGAACTGTGTTCATTTTTCTGAGTATAGAGAAGATATTTTCTTTTTTCCCCATCTTCTTTTCTTCTCATTGTCAATATTTGTTCATTTTATAATGTTGAGATCTGTACAACGGAAACAAATAGTAAACTTAAGTTGGTAAATTAGAAAGAAAACTACTTTTTTTTTAAAGCAGCGCTTCCTTGAAGAACTGGGTTTGGGTTATGAGGTATATTGTGCTCTGATAGAATATATGCCTTGTAGATTCCTTTCTAAAATATTTGACAGGGACTTCACTAGTTATCCAGTCAGTGGTCCAGACTCCTGCTTCCAATGCAGGTGGCACAGGTTCAATCCCTGCTGGGGGAGCTCAGAACCCACATACCTTTTGGCATAGCCAAAAACAAACAAACAAGCAAACAAAAACAAAGCGGTGATCTAATCTGTAAAAAAAAAATAAATGACCAGCTGAGTTCAATAAGGACTGGGATCTCTTCCCAAAGAAGACTTGAGTGTGCTATGCTATGCTTAGTCGCTTTGCTGCTGCTAAATCGCTTCAGTCATGTCCGACTCTGTGCGACCCCATAGACGGCAGCCCACCAGGCTCCCCTGTCCCTGGGATTCTCCAGGCAAGAACACTGGAGTGGGTTGCCATTTCCTTCTCCAATGCATGAAAGTGAAAAGTCAAAGTGAAGTTGCTCAGTTGTATCCGACTCTTAGCAACCCCATGGACCGCAGCCTACCAGGCTTCTCTGTCCATGGGATTTTCCAGGCAAGAGTACTGGAGTGGGGTGCCATTGCTTTCTCCGTGCTTAGTCGCTCAGTTGTGTCCAACTCTTTGCTTCCTATGGACTGTAGCCCGGGGGATTCTCAAGGCAAGAATACTGGAGTGGGTTGCCATGCCCTCCTCCAGGGGATCTTCCCAATCCAGGGATCAAACCCGGGTCTCCCACACTGCAGGTGGATTCTTTACCATCTAAGCCATCTGGAAAACCCTCAAATTTAGTTGTAAAATTTAATATAGACTGTCAGGCCAGAGGAGACAAGGCAATATGTGTGGTATCTATTTTATTATGATTTATTAAATATAGAGAGTCATTGTTTTTGGAATTCAGTTGTCATCTAAATATTGAGTGAGGGAATAAAAGAACTTAACTGCTGTTCTAAGTCATACCTCTGATATATAGTTCAAGATTGCTGTTGTTCAACATTTGTATGCTTTTGGCTGTGAGTTAGATAAAAAGTTAAAATTTTATCAGCTCCATAAAAATTAGGATAAGAATGAACCAAGATAGTTTCCTAAATACCAGGTTGATAGGAATAATAGCTAAGAACTGTCATTTATCTTGAAGAAATACATACAGTAGGTTTAATTATACAAAATCTTAGTAGAAGTAAGTCTTTGTGTTAATCTCAGTTGACTCACTCAGCTTCTGTCTGCTACCCAAACAGTGTACAGTTCTCTTTTGAGCCTTCCAGTATAGAACAATATAGCTGCCAACTCTAGGAGATTTAGTCCTGGATGTTGGTTTTTACTGTAATACTCAGATGTTAAGTTTAACTAGAAAAGATTACAGGAATTATAAAGGACAAGTGATCTGGAATCTGATTTTTCACACTCTGAATGGAAAGACCTTCAATTTGAGACCCTGTATACAATACTCAGAATTGTAGGCCTGCCTCTGTTAAGTGCCTTTCAATTAGAGTTGTTGGGAATGCCCAGGGGAAAGGTAGAACGTTTAAATTAAACATATTAGACCTTGGCATATATTCTCAGAATTGGAAATCTGTTTGGGTACCTTCAGTGATAATTCTTAATGAACTTATTTTGTATCTTTGAGTAAGTTGACATGGTAAATGACTGGGCATCATATTTGAAAAACTAAATTAAAATGGAGTTTTGAAAAACCCAATTGTCCATGTTATTCTTTGTTGAGCTTTTTGAATTCCAAGATGTTTCAGAACTTCAAAAGGAAATGCTGCAGCCTTTAGATTTTTAACAAAATCCTACAATGGCTGAACCTTTCAGCAAATCTGTCAGCTTCTCTGTTCCAAGGACAACTGCAGTGTCATTTTCTGCTCCTGCTGATATTAATGGAAAACCAACCTTTTGACATGTTTAGGCTGTGTCTCAAAAGTTGTCTATCTTACAGGGGTAATAAAGGTTAGAAATCACTAGCTGCAAGTGATTTGTGTCTTGACTAAAATTCCTTCCCTGAGACCTGCTTGGAATAGGTAGCCATAAATACTGCAGTGATGATGTAAAATGTGCGAGGTGAATAAATTATATTGGGGAAGATGCTGCCTCATAAATTTATATACACACACATACACACAGAGAACAAAACTTTACTATTACAGACTTTCAACTTTCAATTTGTGCTACTGACGGCAACTTTATTCTGCTGTACTTCAAACTGGAGTTGGTTTTGAAAATAGGCAGTTTAGATAGATTTCTGAAGTCTTATATCTTTGTGATTTTATTATTTCCTAACTCCTATGATCTCTCATTCTCTGAATTTAAACTGGACATATGCCTACTTATGTATCTTAAGAAACAGGGTTTCCTTGTGGTCTAAAGACCACAATACCATTTCCCTTCTCTTTTTCTTTTCCTGTAGGAAATTAACTTGAATAGAAAGGGAAGAAAAACACTAGTATCAGAAATAAGTACCAGAACAAAAGTGTTCTAAGGGTACTGCGTGAAATAAAAGACCATTTAATTTGAATGTGATGGTAGGTTTTTAGTGGTGAGATACTGAGGTTAAATGTGCAAGTATGGGACCTGTTTTATTTCAGAGAGGTGGTTTCCAGCTGCAGTGGTTCATTCTAGGCTGATCAGTGGCATGTTGGCCTGGGATCTCACCCCACTCTTTGTGATGCCATGTGATTGCGAAGCAACGTATGTGAACTTGCCTGGTTGACAGCTGTCAACTGTAAATGGCCATATGTAATGATGAGTAAAGTTGTTGTCAACTGTCAATAGGCCATATGTAATGATGAGTCAAGTTTCAGGCTGCTTTCTGATTCGATGTCAGAACAGAAATAAGAAACAACAGTGAAACCTACCCCTGAAAGGTCGAAAACAGGTATTCTATTTTTAAGGGGCTTGTGGGAATCAACACTCGTGTGCCCCCTATTTCTCTGTAGACCCCATTTTTCGCTATATGAGAAAATTTTTGCTCATTCATGCCTGACTCTGAACTGAATGGAAAGAGTCTTATCAACCTTACAAATCCAAGACCAGAACCAGTGATTGCCCAGGGGGACATTTAAATGGGAGGGCATTTGGTTTGTAGGGTAAACACAAGCCTGTGAAAGAACTCTTTGTAGTCAATCTTCCCTCCACAGAACAGAAGGAAAAAAAAAGTTTCATTCAAGACAAAGCAGTTACCAGGCAGTGTTCTTAGGCTCTGTTTTAATATGATGGGCAAGTGTGGAAGTATTGCTTTGGGACAGATATTGTCAGTCCAGAGAGATGATCAATGGCATGGGAATCCTGGACCTGTAAGGCTGCACAAGCCATTCTTTAGCATCTTTTATACTGAAGGGACATGTTTTTAACCACCAGCTCCACGTACCACCTGCCTTTGATCATTTTAACAAAAAGATCCTCTTCATTATGTCCTTCACAGCTTTCATACGTTCACTCAGAATGAAATATTCTGGAAAACACAATCAAGCAGTCTTAACCAAGATAGAGAGAAACGCTCTGGAGAGAGAGAGAGAGAGAGAGAGAGACATAAAGAAGCTACAGTCGGATGATGACTGTCAAGGAGAGACAGTGAGTGGACCTAGCAAGGCTAAACAGAGGAAAAGAAGAAAAAGAGAAGAAACCAGCTACCTATTTCCTCCTACTAGTAAAGCAGTGGGTTCCATCTATTTTTGCCTCCCAGCTCCCTGATTGCTACAATCTATTTGAATGTGAAAGTGGCTCAGTGGTGTCTGACCCTTTGTGACTCCATGGAGTCTGCCATGTATGCCATGTATAGCCTGCCAGTCTCCTTTGTCCATGAAATTCTCCAGACCAGAATACTGCAGTGGGTAGCTGTTCCCTTCTCCATGGGATCTTCCCACCCCAGGGATCGAACCCAGGTCTCCCGTATTGTAGGTGGGTTCTTTACCATCAGGGCCACCAGGGCAGCCCAAGAATACTGGAATGGGTAGTCAATCTGTCACCTCAGGAATATGGGTTCTCTGAGCCTGGTGTTTGGGGAACCACTCTAAGAATTTACTCTCCAGAGGTAAATCACCACGTGCCAAACCTGGATCTCCTCTGCAAGTCTCCTGTCCAAAGTCTACAAAAAGGGCTTCCAGAAAATTCTGTTCTTCCCATTTCTCCTGCTCTGAAAAGGGAGGTGCAACACAATTTCTCCTCAACCATTTATTTTCTAACAAGTTCAGTAAAACTTCATCTGGAACAATTAGCTCCAGAAAGACTTTTCCCAGACCCTAAACTTCAAGAGAGAATATGGGAAGAGGTTTTATAGAAATTGACTTGTGGTTTGCTTTTTGGAATGCTCTAAGAGCTCCTTATTGCTTTTTAGTAAAGCCTTAATATGCCCACAAGTCTCTGCTTCTCTGGCTCAGCCTTATCTTACAGTGTTCTCTGCTTCAACTGCTGTGATCTTTGCTTCCACTCCTCAAGAGTCTCAAGCTCTTTCCTGCCCCAGGACTTAGCACGAACTCTTCTCTTTCTGTCTCTGTCTTTGCGTGTTTTTCTATTTCTCTCTCTCTGTCTCTGTTTGCCTCTTTCCCCCTGTCTCTGTCTGTCTCTCTGTCTCTGTCTTTTTGTTTATTTGTCTATTTATGTGTCTCTGTCCCTATCTCTCTCTCATGCTTTGTTCTCACTTTGTTCTGAGTGAACTCATAGTCGTCAAACAGATTTCATTTTGAGCCTAAGTTCTTCAAGGAGCCTTCTTTAAGTCTGAGTCTAGCTGTGGTTTCCTTATTATCCGCCCTCATATTACCTTCCTTTCCACCAGAACTATCTTGCTGTGTGGTTAGTGAGTTAATGTCCTTCTCCCTTCCTTGGTACTTTGAGTTCCAAGCAGAGACCAAGCCTTTCTTTCTCCCCTTGTCGTTTCTGCCTCCCAGCACAGTGTTGGCAGAATGTGTATATATACATACACACACACATTGTACAAATGACCACTCCTTCTGTGGCATCTCCAAAAGTAAATCACTCTTGTTGATAGCTGATACATTTCTCTTTTCTTGAGGAATAGGCATACTTTTTATTATTTTTAATGCTCTTTTCATATGCCACTATATTTCTATTTTGAAAATGATTGGTAGGAATCTTATAATTTTTATTCCCAGTTGCTAGAACTTCTCATGTCTTGACATGACTATTTCATAAATCTTTTCTCTTTTACCTATAGTCTTTTTACTTTGTATTTCATTACAAGCTGTCTCAAAACTTTTTGGAAATATTTAGGGGTATATGATAATAAATAAGTGAGGTGAATCCACCCCAGGCAAGCTCATCTCCCTACAATTATAGTGGTGTTTTAATACTTTATTCTTTTGTAAACATGGCCCAAGAAGAATTTTGTTTTTTTTTTTTTTCCTCAATTTGTGGGAAACATTTAAAAAATATCTTTTACTTTGCACCTGTACACTACTTCTCTTCCAAGAATATTTAAGCTTTAAGCACTTTCCAATCATTACTTGATTAGCTGCCAACATTCAGTGTTTATAATATGGAGGAACTGAGGCAAAAAGAGCCAAATTTTCAGAATTAAAAAAAGAAAGTTGATAACATGAGAATGTATTCCTGGCTCTTAGTCTCTTGCAGTTTCACTCAGGTGGTATGATACTAGGGTGGTAATCATTGATGTGGAATTATTATTTTAATTTCCTTGAGCTGTTTTTCTAGTTTGAAACATTGAAATTTTATATGACTGACAGTGACTGATATGACCATTATAAAATATTGCACTTCTAACAGTCTTTTTGAAAAATCAGTATTTATAAATAATTTGAGAAAATAAACAGGAAAAACAATATTCAAAAAAATTAAAATAAGCAATTTTTAACAGTCAACATGATGTGATACCTAAGTAGATGTTTTATGAGAAATATTATTAAAATGTAAGATTGAACAAGATAAAACCAAAATTTTTAATGTATATGCATACCAACTACATAATGTTGAAGGCATAGATGTCATGGCCAAAGGCTGAACTTGGCTCAAATCTGAAATGTTCACTCAATGCTAGATACTGATATTAGTGCTTCGCAGATGAACTAATAAACACAAAATACTTGATACATATATAATTCATCATTGAATCCATTTTGTCTTGTGGTTAAATAGAATGTTGAATTTTTCATAGGTTAAGACAAAAAAAAGTCTAAAATGGATATTTCTTTCTCTCTGTCACTAAAGGCAAAGGAAGCCAGCAGAGTACAAAGCTGCCTACGTTGGCTTCATATGTATCTCTAGACTCCATTACTATCTGCATGTCTCAAATCAACCCCAGGAAGTCATCTTTATTTAGGCTGTAACAGAGCACCCCTGGACTTTCCACCCAGATCTACTCGAAATTATATGGCAAACTCATAGACTCAAGATTAGTGAAGTACAACACAACAAGCAGTGTGGAAGAGCTTTCTTCTTTCTCTGTTTCTGCCTCCAAATATGGGAAACAATGGTTGGTATAAAACCATCAACCTTTATACCAACTTGGCTACCTTCACAATTGAAATCTTCACGCATGACAGAAGTGACTGAACACACACACGTGCAACATTGTTGGATGGTCATTTTGATCGGTTTGCAAATTAGTAACAGAGGCACACAGATCATGAGTGGAAAAGAAAAACATGAGGTAGTTTTGGCTACTTCAGAATTAGGAATATTACTAGTTAGGTGGAAGTTCCAAGTACAGTTCAGTGTATAAACTGTTATTAAATAATACTGGGACCTTACTCTGGGGTTATGTTAAAGGACTTTTGGTAGATATAGTTATAAACATAATATGTTTATATCTTAAAATTATATAATAGCTACATGTATACTTCATGCAAAATCTTGTTTTCTTATGTTAAGTGGTTAGTTAAATCATTAATATTACTATTCTATGAAACAAGTTAGGATTTTTAGAATGATCTTTATTTAAGTATTATATGCAAGCAATACATAAAGAGTAATACATGGATTGGTTACATGAAAAGAGGATCATTCATAGCAAATGCAAAATTAAGAAATTAACCAGTTAAAGTAAAATAGTTCATGTTTGGAATAACATTTTTAATGTTAATTCTTTTTCTTCTTGAATTACTAAAGAGTGTATTATTGAGCATTTCCTACTTTTAATGGTTTGGTTATGGTTGAGATAAATATAAGACAGAAATTGCTGTTATTACCTTAAATTGGAGTATTATTTTATATATTTATAACATTCAGAAACTGAACATTCAGAAAAATATATTTTACACTAAACATTATAGACTCTGAAACAAAAGAAATAATAGAGATTATTTATAAGCTGGCAACAGAGAAATAGAGCTTTGGTTGTTAAAACCCTTATAACACATCTCTAGTAAATCATGCATTTATCTAAATAATTTATGTTTTATGATATAAAAGTAAATTAGCTAGAGTCCCCAGTTCATGGGCCTATACATGTATTTTTAAATTTTTGTTGCTTTCTTTCTGATTGTAAAAGAAAAACTTGTAAAACTAATATTCAAAGTAATGGCATTACAAATGAGAAAGCAAAAGTCTTCACAATTGCATTTTTTCCAGAAATAACCACTTTAGTAGTGTGATTTATATCCTGTTACTGTATATAAAGATATCTCCCCCCACTTTAAAATGGTGTCATAATCTTAATTTTGTGTTGACATAAGAGTTGTTTTCCATTATTTCCTTTGGCAAATTATGTTACAAATGAATATTTTTATTCATGTATCTTAGCACACTTAGGTGATTATTTTGATAGGATAAATTACTAGAAATAAGAATTACTGAGTTTAAACTCATATACATTTAGAATTTTCACACATGCTGCCAAATTGCCCTCAGAAAGAGTACAACTTTATACTCTCACTAACTATATATGAGGATTTGTTATCCTCCCAGCTATTAGCACTGTGTCTGGTCTTTTAAAATTTTATCAGTTAGATAGAAAAGTGATATCTCATTGCAGTTTTAATTACTTTGGTTATTACTGTATATACATGTTTGGAATAGAATAGGATGGTTTAAGAAGAGGAAACAAGCTATATTTATACAGTTCAATGGGAATAAAGATCAGGTTGATATAGAAAGTTGAAAATGGGCCTTTCGTATTAGTCTATTTCATATCTTCCAGTGTTTACAAAATGACCTCATTTTTATTTGTAAAAACAGTTTGCCTATCATCACATATACATTGAAGCATTTGCTTCAGTGGACCAATGTGCAGAACTGTAGCAAAACCTCTTTTCTAATGAAATTATTTTAATACTTTTCAGGTAGGAAATTAGTTTCATCAAGAACATTGATTTAATTTAGAAGAGATGCAGTATTTATAGCCACAGCCAGGTTAAACATTTTTCTCCATTTCTATATCAGAAAATAGCTTCTAACCAGTATCTAGTTCCAAATCAATTAGTTCAGTTTAAGGTTTTCAAATGTTATTAATACTCTTCCCATCTTTATGACACTTCTTTCTCTGTGCAAACCTTCGAGTTTCTTCCCCTAAGTTTACAAAATAGACGAGATGACTTTTGATGACCAGCTAACAGGCCCAAAGAGAAGATTGCAGTTTTAACAATAATAAATTACTTTGGTTTACAGAGATGATTCACAGGTTTTTAACCAACACTTCTGGTCTTCTTTAATATTACTTTTCCTAAGTGTCCCAAAGTTCATTACCAAATTAACACTGTCTACAGTAAGAAAGCTTATTTTCTTTTCAGTGGCTTTAATAACAGCCAGAGATTTTTAGCAACTGGTTGATTTTTGTGAATCATCCAATACTTGCTATATTTTAGAAATATAAATTGAAGGGAAATCCAGAATACTGATATCCTGCAAATGTAACTTTGCTGTTTGCCAGACCTGCATGTTGTAGATTTTAGCTACACAGTTTTTGAGTGGCAGCCTAATGAGCTTGAATATTCTGTAGAGATTGAAAGTGAAGTAAATTTTCCCCAGTGTCTTCTGCAGGGGCCTCTCTGGTCATCTGAATGCTGAAAACTAGAAATGAAGCTTTGATCCATGGAGCATACCTTATACAACAATAGTAAAAGTAGAATATGGCTTTTATTTGTCACTGAGCTTCATTTTAGATAATCTCAGGATGTGAACCTTTGTTCTGATTTAAGAGGCTTTCCTGCCAAAGTCATGGCCAGTAACAGAGTGGGAGTTTGTTTTCAATTCTCCTAAATTTTGTTCTTAATGTGAAAAGTATTTTAAGTTTTAAATTTTCATTGTAATTATTTTAAATCATAAAATAGGGACAAGGAGGATTTTCTAATCAAATCAGGCAAAGTCCCTCCTGTATTTCAAATATGATTGTCTATATTGAAATTATTTTAAGTTGTGCCCAAAGCTATGTTTATTGAACTGGTAAGAAAATATCTTGTTGTTTTAGATGTATTGATATATTCTGGTATTATACTTTATTTTTTAATTACAAAATAACATGGCTTAATTATAACTAAGGGAAATCTTTATAATGGACCTTATATTCTTTGCAGTAATGGACAGGTGTGCTTGGGCATTCTCTACTGTTAAAGATTTGTTAAAACTGAAGGAGAGGATTCAAAGTTCATCTAATCAGTATTTCTGTTTCGTGGTAATACACATAAACCATTATGCTTAAGTGAAACTGTAACCATGTCAAAGAGGATTAGTAATCTATTCTCAGTGAATACTTGAGTTATACATTGTTTTTAAATCATGCCATTAAGAAAAATCAATACAGTAATAAGTATCTTAAGTTAAAAATGTGCATTGCCTGTTAATTTTTCTGGACAAACAGAATGACCATATGAAAAGCAACCCCGTTACCATAGATGTTGTTTAATAGTAACAGCCACTTAGTGGGATCACAGTATTTTACATGTGAATTTCCTCTATTTGCCACCAGACAATAAGTGATCTGGGGTGAAATTTAGCTTTTAGTCTTACCAGTCTTGAGATATACTAGTTTGGGATAGAAGGTGAAGTTTGCCTTTATACTGATTTTATTGGGGGAGGGAAAGAGAGCCAATCTAAATAGGAATTTGGCCAGTGAAACAGTAATGTGTAAAATAAAGAAGTAGAATACGTGCATGTGTATAAGGATTTAATTTCATCACCTGAAAGTGTTGGCTTTTGACTTCAAGACACAGTGTAGCCAAATCACTATACATTGTGTTTATGTACAGAAAACTGATTGCTCTTTGGAGACATGTAGTTTTTTAGAATTTGTTGCAACATGACACAGTGAATTTTCAGTATTGACAAACGAAGAGCAAGAAGCAAACAGTGGTGAGTGAGGTGTTATGGTCTGCCATTGAATTACCATTGACCTCCTACTAAAATCAGAATTTAAATTTTTAGCTTGAAATTTGGCTACTATATCTTACACATTAAAGAAAAAAAAAAACACCTTAGATAAACTAAAATGATTTTTTTGAGACAGGTTAATACGAATACAGCCACTACTTGGAGTTTTTATTTTTTAAAATGAATAGGCAGGCAGTAAATAGGATTTCAGGCTATGTCACATTTAAGGATCTCTTTATATAGTGCCATAACTTTATGTGTATAAAAAGATACATACATTTTGCTAAAATTAGCATAAGGCCTCTTATCTGGGGCTGCGTATTCCCTCTGTGGCAATACAGCTTTATTTCTTATGCCTTCTATACCCTCATCAAGCGTATATACTTGGGACATTGGCTTGAAAGGGAATGGGCAGGTTAAATCTCCTTTTTTTAAAAAAAAATTTAAAATGGGATAAAAATAAATTGTAGGGATGTCTTCAGACATTCTGAACCATCTTCGGGCTCTGAGATAAGACTTTTCCTAGTAGAAAACTTTGTTTCTTGTCTTTAGCCATTTCTCTTCTGAGTGTTAGATTAGACATTTCCAAGCGTTTGTCTGGTGTGAAGTTTTTCAGGTGATTTCAGTTTAATGCAACCAGATAATTGTAGCTCCAGGGCTTAGTTAGGTTGTAAAGCTGCTAATCCAGACAATATTACCCAGTCACATGTTGTGCTTATAGGAGACACCTCTGCCTCTGCCTTTAATGGTCTCTCCCCATGCTGGCAATTTTGAGTTTCAGAAGTCCTATAAAAATGAGGCACACTAGGCCAAGATTAAGTCTGGACAAAAGAAAAGTAGAATATGCAGTTTGGGGCAACAATGTGAAACCTTAAATCTTTTGCCGAAGATAAAATTTGATATCTTTGTGGCATTAGCTGCTGCTTTATCCCTTACCGTTCTTAAGAAAATGTAGTATAGAATTTGAAAACTGTGTCTTTTTTTTTGTTTAAATGAGCTCCTGCCATAGCAGCTATACTCCAAGCATTTATAAATAGTTTAATCAATGACTGCAGTTACTCTGAGTTATTTAGAGGGATGCTCTCTTTTAGTGGAGTGCAGTAATTCACTTTCCATATTTATTCCACTCAGAACCTCTTCTGAAGAGCAGTTGTAATGCAATATTAAATAATTATAATGTTGGGATTCTGAAGGTTGTTACCTTTATCTCTCACCCTGACCAAAATTTGGTAGTTCTGTTGTAGTTAATATAAAAACAGATGCTTATAAATAAAAGGCACATCTCTTCATTTGTCAAACCTTTGTTAGCTCCTGTGGTTCACAGGCTGAGGAACAACTGGGAAATAAAACAACATCCAGGAAAGGCAGTTTATATGTGATTAAGCCTTTTTATTCTCTCATCAGATGTTAGAGATGGGTAGAAGTCCTGCTTTAGAGTACACTTCAGGATGGCACGTGCACATGGGAATTAGGATTCTATTATGTCCAAGGCTAAGTTCAGGATTTGGACAATGTAAAGTATGTAGGATCTAAGAGGACAGAGGAGAAGGCAACGGCACCCACTCCAGTACTCTTGCCTGGAAAATCCGGTGGACGGAGGAGCCTGGTAGGCTGCAGTCCCTGGGGTTGCGAAGAGTCAAACATGACTGAGTGACTTCACTTTCACTTTTCACTCTCATGCATTGGAGAAGGAAATGGCAACCTACTCCAGTATTCTTGCCTGGAGAATCCCAGGGATGGGGGAGCCTGGTGGGCTGCCATCTATGGGGTCGCACAGAGTCGGACATGACTGAAGCGACTTAGCAGCAGCAGCAGCAAGAGGACAGAAAAGCAGAAATTGAGAGCCCAAGCACTGGGCTTCATTCAGGATAACAAGTCACCTCAGGGCACTAAGACTGTCCTCTGCAAAGTGCTTAGCATAGGGTTTAGCTTCCTGTAAGATAGCTTTTATTCCTTGCTTCCTATTCCTTTCCCCAGTTTTTTGTCTCATCCTCCTTGCCTCCCTCTGCCTCTCTACTATCATGGCAGGAAAGGATGTACTATTTCACTCAGAAAAAAAAAAATTTTTTTTTTTTGGTGTGGACCATTTTTAAAGTCTATTGAATTTGTTACCATATTGCTTCTGTTATATTTTCATGATTTGTTTTTTTTTGGCCTTGAGGCATGTGGGATCTTAGCACCCTGATCAGGGATGGAACCCACACCCCTTGCCATATTAGAAGGTGAAGTCTTCCTGGACCACCAGGGAGGCCCTCTATTTCACTCTTAAAGTGTCCTCATCTGTAATCCATTCTTCCACTAACCTTATGTTTTCCAAAACCTTCCTGTCTTGGTGCATTAGCAATTATACTGAATCTCTTTGTCATTCTGGAAGGAGTTCACCAAAAAGGGAATGGGCAGTTTCAACTTGTACTTTTTGTGCCTTGAATTACAGGGAGATTTGTTCCTCTTCAGCTGAAGTTGCCAACATCATGGCCATTGAGTTGCTTCTTAGTTGTTGTGGGCCAGCAGGGTCCTCTCTGGGCTGTGAAGAGGAAGGATCAGGTCTGCCTAGAGACTGTGCTGGCCTTTCCATTTCCTCTACCCGATCATTTTCCTTCATAGTCTCAAAAGTCGCCGCTGTCCACAGTGGTGCAGAATGCGTACATCTATGGCAGTACTGTCCCATTAGAGGTGGGAGTGAGAGTGGGAGAGGGGTGGTAAAAAGGGAAAAGAAAGTAGGAGAAAAGAGGCCATTGCTCTTCACTTAAACATGTGGAAATGTTCCATACTTTGCATTAAAAAAATATAGCTGCTATATTTGTTATCCTAAATTCAAATTAGGATGGACTGACTTGATCCATTCTGGTCATCATTCCACTATGAATGTCAAAAATTTTTTAGTTTACTTAAAATGTATAATTTCACTTTAATGATACAACTTACAAGGTGATCATCATTTGCACATGATGCTGTGGAGGATATTGGAAGTACTGGACAAAGATACTCCAGAATGACCTTGTAGGGTAGCTGTGTGAACAAAATTCTTACATATGAAATAAATAATTAAATGAAATAGTAAATGAGTTTTAAAAAGCTTCTTCCTGTTTTGAAAAGTACAGCTTGTTTATTTTAAGTATTTAATAATTTTTTTTATTGATTGTCACTTTACTTATTAAAAGCAACTTTAAGGAAGGTCTATAGGCTTAGAGCTTGAATTGTTCAAATTGTAAGTTAGTTGGAAGAATATTACAAAATAAAGTTGGACTTCTAATTGTTAGAATGTTTATTGTTAGTATCCAATGTTATATATACATGAATTAAACTTGCTTTATTAATGACTTTGGTATTGACCAATTAAAGTTCAGTTAATAAATTGAGGTTCATTTGGTTCCACATCAAGTAACCTAGTTAGCTTACTTTTTAAAATTGTGGAATACTGGAGCATCATAATGCCCCAAGTCTTGGATAGACAAGATCTAGTGTAGCTCTGGTGAACTGTGCCTCAGGAAAGTTTAATGGACACCTCTCTAACTCCAACTCACCCCAGGACCACCCTGCTCAAACCAGTGAAGTGATTCAGCTGCCCTGACTTCCCATGGATGCCTGAAATGAAAACATTTATTCAGATCCAATAACGCACTTAATTCAGGATATACATATACCACCAGGAGATATACTCTGGAGTTATTGCACCAGTTTCTAAAGAAAATAAGCAATTTATTGGCAAACATTTCATTTTCAAAAGGTATTTGCACCTCTAATGTTCAAGAGGCCTTGACAAAGTTCCTTGTTACTTTTCCCACCTGATACCCTATTCTGGATTCACTTCTGGACTCACTGAGCATTCCACATCTACCTTATTTGGGGAGTTGTATTAATAGATACCAACTTATTATTTTTTTGGCAGAGGTTGACCTTTCACTGAACTCCCCAATGTGTTTATTACTTTCACCTGCTTCAATGCTCTTGTAGCACTCTATCTGAATAATGACAAAAATACAGGTTAGTGTCCATATGGTTAGAGGCTGAAAACTTTCAAAGAAGAAATGGTGTCTGATAAATGTCTTTTATTGCCAGTCAAGTGCTTTGCAAACTTGTCCAACTCTGCCTCTTGCATATATTCCTCCCCTGGTTTCCATGGCTTCTTTTCAGATCCTTCTAAGTAGAAGATAAGGAAACAATAACCAAATAGCCCTGTGTATATAAATCGGGTAGAGACTTGCTGAGGTGGGGGCAGCTGCAGTGAATCAGGTTTCAGCTCTTTGTGCTCCTGGTCCAGTTTTCTCCGGCTGGCCTGCAATAATCTGGAATTTGAAATTTCTTCCTGTGGAATTTCTAAATTTTATCTTCAGAGCCTTCTCACATTTACAGTTGATAACTCTTTTGTCATTAAGTTAATTAATTTCAGACTGACTAATGTTTGGGGTTAGAAGACCAAAGCAGTGCTCCTTAGCACTAGGTATACAGATGAACAGAGTACAAGAAGGATGGTACAAGTCCTATCACGTGATACAGTTAATCTTCTCTATTACCCAGGATGGGTTATGCTAAGTAATCTATTACAGTTTCATAATTTTTAACTAATTAAAGGAAGCCTTATGTATAAGTTACCTTATATATATCTTGTATGTAAGTAAAAAAATCAGTTTTTACTCTTGACTACCTTAAATAGCTAAATTTGACTAACTGTGGAAACTTAGATGAAAATTATATCATTAGCATTTTGAAGTATCAACCTAAATCTCATGTTAAAATTAAATACATAAAAAATAAGCACATACAATAAAGGCTACTCTAAAAAGGTAAACATTCTGCCCTTCCTCCCCCAGGTCTTGTTTATGAGGTTCAATTGGCTACAATAATTCTGTAACTAAGGACGAAAGGCATATTTTAGAGCAGCTTTTTTCCAAGATATCATCAATCCTGTATTAGTAGTATACAGATTAATACAGTCATTCTGTTATTATTTTATTTTATGTGTTTTTTGTTTATTGATTCTTAGTTTTGAATAAACTGCAGCAATACATATTTGAAGTCTGGTGATTTCTAGTAATTAGAATAGATATAAGCCAAAATTAAGCTTAGAAAATTGAAAATAATTTAATTAGCCTATGTCTCTGAGCTACTAATCTGTACGCATATGATAGTTCTAAAGCCTGTTTTTTCATAGGTTACATGATTGAATAAGCTTGAAAAAAGGGTTTCCAGGTCCACAGAAGAATAATGTAGCAAATCATAAAGATGAAGGGCCGTTCCATAGGTGTCATAGAGTGAGCCGGTGCAGGGGAGGAGACAAAGCTAAACAAAATAAAACATAAAAATTCAATGCAAGTGCTGCAGTCAGACTAGATTGATCCCATTTAGTGTAGTACAGGACTCACATCCTCCACACTGTTGACATTTTGAACTGGTTAATTCTTTTGGGGGGGAACGATGTGGTGCATCTGAAGGAGGAGATGTTCTGTGCGTTTTTGTATGATTAGCAGCAATCTTGGCTTCTATCCACTAGGTCCCCCCCCATTTCCCCCACAATTGTGAAAACAAAATTGTCTCCAGACGGTGCCAAAAGTTGGGTTGGGGGCACAAAATCTACTCTTGTTGAAAACCACTGACATAGCATTTAACAAATGTATAAACCTTGATAGTCCTTCAAAGAATGATTATGATATTTCTTATTATAACTCTAAGTCATCAAAGTTTATCTTTAGCTCTCTGTCTTTAAGATGACAGGTACATATGTGATATATATTAGAAAGTTCTATATTCTACTGACTGTTAAAAAAATTGATATTGTTTATGTGATAAATGTCAGTGATTTGAGAATTTCAAGTACAAAGAATCCTTTATATTCCTGTGCCACTGGAAAAATAAAACTTCAAATATCACTATCCATGAAATATTTGCCTGCCTAATTATGTAGTCAAATATTATAGGTCCTCTGGCAGGACCCTTTAAACGGATACTAAAGTTATCCCTAGTTTTGTGAGCACATATTATAGGAGAGAAGGTGGAAATAGCCCCAGTACAATAGGAAGGATGAGGAAGTTGGCCTGGGTTTCCATATTTAGATTTGGACAGCCAAAACTGGATACGGGTAAAGAGCCTGTGAAACAAAGAAAATTTCCTTAAAGATTGTTCCTGATTCTTTGAAAAGCAAGGTGTACCTTTCTTTATTCTACTGAGTATATTTTCCTACATAAAAATCACGACACAAGCTCCAGTCTTTGATCTGTTCATAATTGAACATATTGGAAAAGATTGCTTATAGTCTCCAGCTTGTTCTTTCTAGGGATCTATTTTAAAAATCTATCTGGTTATTTAATGCCAAATATGCATATAGGCCTGCCTTGTGCTGGTTACATAGCATCCAAGTAGGATCAAATAGCATAGTTGACAGTTCGTTCTATTGCTTTCATATTTTGAATGTTTCAAATTCTGAGAACTGTCAAACCTTACCAAGTAGGTAGTCCCTTCAAGAAAACAAAGGTTGTGGAGGATTGGCTCCCTGTCCACAGTTGCCTCAGATTAAAGTCTGCTTATGTAATAAAATGGTAGACTTTGGATCCTACATTGCCAACTTAAGTATATTATTTTTACTTTGCTACATTTTCACTCTTATTCTTTGATCCTCTAGTTCTGTAATTTGTATCTGCATTTGCTTAATGTATTTTAGTTTATGATGTTAATCTATTGTTTTATGGTATGCTTTTGGTATATTAAGGGCTTCTCTGGTAGCTCAGCTGGTAAAGAATCTGCCTGCAATGCAGAAGACCCTGGTTCAATTCCTTGGGCTGGAAGATCCCCTGGAGAAGGGATAGGCTACCCACTCCAGTATTCATGGGCTTCCCTGGTGGCTCAGACAGTAAAGAATCCACCTGCAATTCAGGAGACCTGGGTTCGATCCCTGGGTTGGGAAGATCCCCTGGAGGAGGGCATGGCAACCCACTCCAGTATTCTTGCCTGGAGAATCCCCATGGACAGAGGAGTCTGGCGGGCTACTAATTTTTCTTTATATTTTTTTTGTTTTCATAATTATATACAATTTTTTCCTATTTTGTTACTTTTATTTTTGGTTATAATTTCTTTGTGTATCTCATGTTTTTTTCATTGTAATTTACATATTAGTATGTTCTATAAAAGCTTTATAGGCTTCCCAGGTGTTCAGTGGTAAAGAATCCTCCTGTCAGTGCAGGAGATGCACGTTCAGTCCCTGGGTTGTAAAGACCCCCTGGACAAGGAAATGACGACCCACTCTAGTATTCTTGCCTGGAGAACTCCGGGGACACAGGAGTCTGGTGGGCTACAATCCATGTCATCACAGATGAGTTGGACACAAGTTAGTGACTAAACAACAACTACGTAAAAGTTTTGTATCCTTATTGTATTTTCTTTGCATTTACTTTAAACATTATATTCATTTGCTCATTTCTTTTGTGTGACTATTAGCTTGTATTTTTCTATTGGTTTTTGCATTTTTCTCTTTTATAATAAGGCTTGGCATAAGAGGAACAACCATAAAATCTGTTGAGATGGCTAAAAAGCTCATTTGGGTTTTTCCATAAGACATTACAAAAAAACTCAAAAGAACTTTTTGGCCAACCCAGTAAGTTCTGAGAAAGAGGTTTTGAATATTTTACTTCTTCAGTACCCTAAAGCCTACTCTAAAATCTTGCGTGTCAAAAATTCAACTGACTATAGGAGCCAGACAGAACTGGTGAGGCCTGGATATGTGTCCCGGTCACATGGGCAACTTCCATGTAATACCAATAGATTGATGCCATGTGAGAGGGTGGGCATAACTTTGCCAGGTCTTCCAAGTTTTTGAAAGGTATCAGAAATATGGATTCTCTTAATTTCTAAATACTGGAAAGTGCTTTAAAATGATTAATGCAGCATATGTCAAACAGAACACCAGACGGTGGTATCCAGCTAATTCTTAAGAGTGTGTTGGTCGCTCAGTCAGGTCTGACTCTTTGCAACCCCATGGACTGTAGCACACCAGGCTCTTCTGTCCATGGAATTCTCCAGGAAAGAGTACTGGAGTGGGTCGCCATTCCCTTCTCCAGGGGGTCAGATTATGTTGCTATCCAATAGAATGCTTAATTAAATCAAGAGGTTCACTCTTATCATTGTTCTTAGAGTCAGAAACAAGCCTGCCTTTTTCTTCTAAGTGCTGCTTTAATAGTTATAATGTTTTTTTGGTGATTTTTTAAAAGTATTTAAAAGTATTTATTGAGTTTTTTATAATATTGCTTCTGTTTTATGTTTTTTTCTTTTTTGGCTGAGAGGTATATGGGAGCTTAGCTCCCTGATAAGGCATCAAGCCCATACTCCTTGCATTGACAGGTAAAGTCTTAACCACTGGACCATCAAGGAAGTCCCCTAGCAATTAAAATCTTAATGATCAGGATTCCTCCATCTTTTAGGAATATATTTATTTTATGTTTTTTTTACTTGAATTTTGAAGGTATTAAGTACTAGAAGATTTCTCTTTGTATTAAGAAATTGCCCTTAAACATTAACAGCCATCATGTGTGGCCCAGTCTTATTGTTCTTTGTTATTTTTATTTTAATACCACCTATAGAATTCTTATTAAATGTGAAGGAAATTTCTAGAATTCTCTCCAAACTGTCATAAGGGCAAAAAGATTAACAAAAGATATTAAGTGTTTTAGAGAATATTGCATAAATTGAGTGTTGAATAAATATAAATATGCTAATTGTTGAATGAAGTGGAAATTAGGGGAATCATGAGTATTTTTGGAAACAACAGTATAATCTTGCTTACAGGATATCATAGTAAGTTGATCAAGAGAAAAAAAACTCATGAAAAAATGAATGAACACAAGATGAAGTTAACTAGCATAAATTACAGAAAGTCATTGTTCATAGATCGATTTTCTAGACTTGTTGAAAAAGTTTGAAGAGAATTATGAAATCTAAAAGGAATTGGTAATCCTGTTATAGATTTCTAGGTCCTAAATACTTTGTATTTTGGACCCAAAAGGACTTCCCTAGTGGCTCAGACGGTAAAGCATCTGTCTACAATGTGGGAGACCTGGGTTCAATCCCTGGGTTGGGAAGATCCCCTGGAGAAGGAAATGGCAATCCACTCCAGTACTATTGCCTAGAAAATCCCATGGACAGAGGAGCCTGGTAGGCTACAGTCCATGTAGTTGCAAAGAGTCGGATACGACTGAACGACTTCACTTTCACTTTCACTAGTCTAGAAATAGTGAGAGTGTCAAAGTGAAAATGAAGGTTTTTTAAGTGTTTGAAATATGTTTTATCATTAGATACTTTGAACAACCCTATAGAGTAATCAGGAGACATTATCCTCGTGGAAACTGATGCCGAGGAGAATAAATAATGTTTCCTAAGACACACCATTAGTTTTTACATGTCATTAATATAATTCTAGCCCTTTCCTTCCTATTCTGTCATGCTGTTCTGCCATATTATCATGGGTTGCTGGCATGGTCATCAAACATGAAACATACTGGGGAATCCTTTACTCTTGAGGGTTCATGTGTGGGGATGCTAGATAAGATTCTCAATAATTGACAATGTGTATGTCACTTCAAGTTTGAGTCTTTTTGTTTGTTTTTAATGCTGGTTAGAATGTACAGGCAGCTAATGATAAATCTCTAACCTACACTCCTTTTTGATTACATAGTAATTTCAGTTGGGTGAACTATGTGCTTAAGAATTTTTTTCCCAAGTTATGTTTGTGATTGAGCTTATTAAGTCTAAACCCTTCATATTAAATAAATGAGAAGTAAGGGAAGTAGTCACAAAACATAATCCTGGGGATTTTCTTGTTTCATCCATGTGCTGAGTTTCCACTGATTGTTCTAAGCATGGGGCTTGGAAACAGAGAAGTAAGACTTGTCACTGACCTTTCAAAAGAAAATAATTCTACTGTGACTATTTTCAAATGAAATTTGAAGAAAGGGAGGAGAACCTTGAGCCTCTTGAAAGAATGGCTCCCTTCATCCTGTTCAGTTCAGTTCAGTCACTCAGTTGTGTCTGACTCTTTGTGACCCCATGGACTGCAGCACACCAGGCTTCCCTGTGCATCCTGTTGGTCCACCTCAAAGCAAGAGCTTCTACACGAGGCAGAGAGAACCAAGGCGTCATCTCTGTGCACCGTATTGTTGTTGTTATTTGTTCTCTTAACCCTATGGAAGCCTTGAAGGTTAGATATATGGAAAAACTCCTGTTATGAATTCTTCAAAAATAAATAATGCAAAATGAGCACAAGGTCCTTCAGTAGTGCTCGATAGTTCTTTTGATTTTTGATTTTTCTGTTTACATCTTCAGGAAACAACAACAACAAAAACCCCAGCAGGTCAATATTGTGTGTACTTTTGCTAATATGATGTGTGCTTTTTGTTAGTAAAATACTTAAGTATAT
>NW_011494942.1:9170320-9179043 GCF_000754665.1 Bison bison bison | reverse complement strand
CTTAAGTATATGTCTACGGACATTACTAGGAGACCTCTAAAAATGGCAAAATTTAGCCTCTGTGTGAGGTTCCTTTCTTTTCCTGAGATCTGATCTAGGTGGATTTATTACTCCTGGGACGGTCTTGCTTTGTTTTCTTTTGTTTTTATCATTTTCCAGATTGAACCCTGATCGTAGGAGTGAAAGTTCAGTCCAGCAATTTGTCCTTTTCCATTCAGTGCCCCCTGTCCTGTCTCTTGTTCCTCAATTTCTCTCTCTGCCCCAGCCCATTGCATGTTTTTTCCTGGAAGTAAACAGGAGATATTACAGATATTAACAGTGTGTTCCCGTGCCATGCATTTGGGTGTGCTCTCTGTGCATTTCCCTGGCAGTCATAAATTAATTAAAAGTAGACAGGAACCACAGGAAAAGAAAGTTCTCCCTTCTTCTCCCCGCCCCCCCTCCCCCAGCCCTTTCTTTTTCTACGGGTAAATAGCTAGTTCCTTTGTTCCTGGCCACACTATTTCATTTCTGCCATCATTGTCCTCATTGTTCTCTGAAACAGGAGGGGTCTAGGCCAGGAGCAGCAAGGTCTCAGCTAATGACGGGAAGTCTTTAAAGTTTGCGCTGCATTTCATCTTCTCTGTGGGAGTTTTAGGACGTATCCAGTGTTTGATCCCCACCGCGCAACTTTGCTTCTAGTTAATTAACAGATCCCCCATTACACAGTCTCATCTAGAAGCATGTGGGAGGCCTATTGGGAGGTAATTCAAGGCCAATCTGAGTGATGGCAGGAATTAGAGAAATCAGTTGTTTTAGGGCTAACGTTCAGGAAATAAAGATGTCCCATTTTAGAGATCTCCTTGGAAATTTTTGATGATTTTTCTTTTCTATTCATGACAACAAGATCAGGGAATTTTTGTCCACATAACCTTCCCGTGACTATTCAGGGCAGTTTGAACTTAGAACTCTATAACTATCGGGAAGAAATTTTTTAAAAAATGGAATAAAAGACAAATAATATTATGAGATGTAACAATGCTAACAAGAATTTGAGTCTCTCTTTTATTGTTAGTAGTCATTTTCCTGCCCAGCCTATTAGCCGGGTCACAACTGTCCACAGTGAATTTTCCAGGGCACAGGAGGCAGATAGCTGGTTAGGACAGCTTAGTAGTGGCTCATTTTACAGCCAAGGCTAAATCATACCTTGTTATTGTGTTGTTACTTTTGTTTCAAGGGTGTCAAAGTGATTTACAAAGAATAAATAATAGCTGTAGTACTAGGAGCCCTCCCCCTTTTAGCCTCTTTCCAGATGAACATCGCCAAATAAAGCTCAATTGCCCAAAGTTAGAAGTTGGCATATGCATGCCAGGAACAGAGCTGTCATGTTTCAGTGACTCTGAGGATCAAGGGAGCCCAGGTTTTGATGGCGCTTGAAAGGAGGAATGTTTTGTTCAATTTCTTACCCTTCTACAGTTTCCCGGGCCCTATAAGCAATGACCCCCTTTATCTAATGAATTAGGAGGTACTCCTGCCTTGCAATTCTCAGTTCGACACTTGGCAATGAGAATCAAGCCGGGGCTATTTAGTGCAGCAGTAAATGGCCCGCCACATTAGCCCCCTGGCATGCTAAGCTATTAGGTTGTTTTACTGTTGTTAAAGTTACATTTGTTAGGTAGAGTAGCTGCCCTTCCACACAAAACTCAAGCAGCGCCTGCTACTTGTGGAGGCAACACATGCAGGAACCGTGTGCCATCCGGGACCTGACTGGTCAGGCAGCACGCCTGGGCTGCAGAGAAGAAGTATTCTTCTGTCTGAGAAAGCAGGAGCCTGGATTATGATGATTAAAAGAGAGCAAGAAAGGGGGACAACCAGACAATACTGGTTTTTGCACTTTGCTGTGACTAAATTAATTACATGGGCTTGATTAACCATTAATTTTTAGCAGTTCTTAAGTGAACCACTAATTGTCGCAGTGCCATAGAGGCAGGCCAGAGGTACTGCGTAAGCTGGGGGAGGCCGCCGCACAGACCAGCAGCCAGTGCCACACACACTGGAGCTGCGCAGAATCCGAGAAACCATGAGATCTGCATGGAAATGAAGGAGGAATATTCAGGGTGCTTTGGTGGTGTGTGTGTGTGAGAGAGAGAGGGGGAAAGAGAGAGAATATTTCTGCAAAGAAAGGAAAATGCCAGTACTATATAGCTCTACGCAGCCAGCTTGCAGGGTTGAGTTGGCATTTGGCAACTTGGTAGCGGCTGCCAGTGTGTGTGTGGTGGGAGAAGAGGGAATAGACAACAAGAAAAACACATAGAGCTTAAAAAAAGATGTAAAATGATTCACTTCATGCCATATGGACAAAAATGTTGTCACAAAAATAAGGCCAAAAAATAGTGCCAGGTTAGACTTTTAGTTCAAAAACATATGTATAATCATCCCCATGAACATGAATTTTAATTAGTATTTTGATAGAGAGAAACCAGATATTTTTTTAACCTGCTCTGTTCTTGTTTTCTGTTCCTCTCCCAGTTTTAGCCTCCATTAAACATTCATATACTGTATGTTTTGTGTCTGTATGAGGAAAATGCCTTATCCCTGGATTGGTGGGAATGCAAACATCTTGGTTTTCTGTGGCATACAAAATATCTTCCCAGTGGCGCTCGCAAGCAGACACTTATCGCAGGGAAATCTAGAGCGCTCTTTGAGCCCTGGGTACACCAGGAAGGAAGGAAGCCATATGCCTTTTCCCTTTGTCAATGGAGGCATCTGCACCCATTTGGTTCCCCAGATCCGTTCTTCACACCCGTCCACATCTCGTCTCTCTGGGATGCCTTTTAAAAAAGAAATAAATTCAGTGTATGTACATATCACGATGTGACAGGGCAGTTCCAGAGAAAAACGGATGAGATGGTGACTTTAGAACCCTTGAAAAATGGGACATGTTACGTTATTGATGAATAAACTTAATAAATGTTCACACTTTATTATTAGTTACATCTCCACCTATTCCTAAAAGGGATTGGAGATGACAGTACTCATCGGAAGAGACTGTGTTGAATCATCTTCCCTTAGCAAATTCTTTCCCACCTTAAATGAGGTGCTTCGATTAATGCCCTGCATGTGATAATGAGATGATGATATAACAAAATGCTTATATTAGCCATGATCTTGCTGCTTAAGGAGCCATTGACACCCCAGGTTTTTTTCTCCCTAAAGGAAGAGAGGGGAGTCAGATACTTGAATTAAAAATGATGCAAGTGAATAACAAAATCTGGTATTAAAAATCAAGTCTTGTTGCAAAAGATTTAACCTATTTCATCATCTTTATTAAAATCCCTGGGTTTTCCTCTGAACATTAGCTGTACTTCATTCTACTCCATTCTACCAAGGGCTTTCCTGGTGGTTCAGATGGTAAAGAATCTGCCTGCAATGCAGGAAATTCCTGCATTGCAGGTTTGATCCCTGGGTTGGGAAGATCCCCTGGAGAAGGAAATGGATACCCACTCCAGTATTCTTGCCTGGAAAATTCCTTGGACAGAGGAGCCTGGTGGGCTACAGTCCATGGTGTTGCAAAAAGTTGGACATGACTGAGCGGCTTTCACTTCACTTCATTCTACTCCAAGGGCAAAGGTAAAATCAGCGGCAGTCTTAGGAAAGGTACATTTTACCATCCTCTGGGTTCTCTCGGGGATTTCTCAGAGTTTTATTTTTTTGGCAGACACTAACACAACCATTCTTTTTTTCTTCTCTTTTTCTTCTTCTCCTCTGAGGAATCTCTGGTCCCTCCAGCAAGGGTGTGATGCCTCAAAGGCACTTGTCAAGTACATCTTCTTGCTGCTGGAAGTTTTCTCTGGACTTATTGTCTAACTTCTACTCTTTCTCAAAGCCATTAGTCATCATTCCTTCAATGGTTACAACAACAGTGGGGAATGTGACCACTGTGACCTCAAGCCACAAACTGAGACTCATGTCCATCCATTACATCAGGGCTGCAGCAAAGACGACCTGAGCACTATTCATGCTGCTGCTAAGTCGCTTCAGTCATGTCCGACTCTGTGGGACCCCATAGATGGCAGCCCACCAGGGTCCCCCATTCCTGGGATTCTCTAGGCAAGAACACTGGAGTGGGTTGCCATTTCCTTCTCCAATGCATGAAAGTGAAAAGTGAAAGTGAAGTCGCTCAGTCGGGTCTGACCCTCAGCGACCCCATGGACTGCAGCCTACCAGGCTCCTCCATCCATGGGGTTTTCCAGGCAAGAGTACTGGAGTAGGGTGCCATTGCCTTCTCCAGTATTATTTATAGGCTGCCTTATTTTTGGAAGAGTGGAACAAAGCTATTGCTAAGTACATATGCCTGCCTTTAGAACAATAGCTCAGGCTTATATTTCCTCGAGATTGTTTCCAAGCTTTAATGTCAGACTTTTGCTGGGTCCAGTAGATTCAATAATTCATTCACTCATTTATTCATTCATTCAATGACTACTTTCAAGCTCCTAAGATTCTAAACGTAAGGAAAGTTAAGGGTTGCTCCTTGCTACCTAGATGTTTGTATAAAAGAGAATGTTTTCTGGTTCTTATGTTTTTAGGATTTCTAGTGATTTAGATTACTTTAGCATATCAAGAAAGTCTTGTGAAACAAAGAAAAATTTAAAAAAGTTCTAAAATTCATTTTCTGTCCCTTCATATAAACCAAAACTATTTCATGGTTGTTTTACTCATGAATATCTATATTCAAGACTAGGAATAAATTTGAGCTTCAGTAAAAGCATCACAGTTAATTCAGGCTTCCTAACTGTACTCCTCTCCCATGTCAGAAATGTGATATCAGTTGACACCAGCTGAAGTAGATCAAGGCAACCACCAGTGGTTTCTTGAGAATTACATGAGGAGTTAACAAGATTATTTCAGTTTATTAATTGTAACATTATTTGCAATTCCAAATATTAGAAATAACCTAAATCCCCATTCATAAAAGACCTGTTTAATAAATTAAAGAATGTCCATACAAGTAACATGCAATTCTAAAAAATAATGTGGAAGGTTTCTATGCATGAACATGGAGACATTTCTAGAATATATTTATATAAAAATTTTTTGAAACTTCAAAGATTGGAGACAATATGCTTTTTTTTTGCATTAGAAAGAAGGGCAAATAAGAATAAATACATATATTAGCTTATTTTTACAAAAAGAAATACAGGAAGAATAAGCCAGAATTAATGAAAATAATTGCATATAATGTGTTAGAGGGAATAAATAGAAGTGATAGAGATGGAACTAAGTCTCCTAAGATCTTCCTAGGTGGCGCTAGTGGTAAAGAACTGCCTGCCAATGTAGGAGACTCAGAAGACGCTGGTTCAATCCCCAGGTCCTGAAGATCGTTGGTCAAGAAGGTCCCCTGGAGGAGGAAATGGCAACCCATTCCAGTGTTCTTGCCTGGAAAATCCCATGGATAGAGGAACCCAGTGGGCTACAATCCATGGGGCTGCAAAGAGTCAGACATGACTGAGTGTGCTCACACACACATACATACACACTCACACATGGGAGTTACCTGTATATATAGTTTTGGCTATGCAAATATCATATATATTTAAGAAATAAAATTTAATCAACAAGGATGGAAAATATGTATGGTATTAGTTACTAACATTGATGGAAAGCTGAATGGTGATCATTGTTGGTGATACTTTGGACCATTACTGTACTAGAGGACAAAGAGAAAGTGAAGGGGGAAGCATTTAAGAGATTGATACTTACTGAATTATAAATATTACTGCTACTTTCCTATTTAATCTTCACATTTTATTTATCTTTAATTTCTACAACTAATATGGATACATTTTCCCTTTCTCATATTACTCCTTTTGTCAAGAGAGGAGAATAAGTGAAACTATGATTATGTTCTTTGCAGCAGAGTGTGGAGAAACTCTGTATAGTCAGTAAAAGCAAGAGTCAGAAAAAGCGAGATCTGACTGTGGCTCAGATCATGAGTTCCTTATTGGAAAGTTCAGGCTTAAGTTGAAGAAAGTAGGGAAGACCAGTAGGCCATTCAGGTATGACCTAAATCAAATCCCTTATGATTATACAGTGGAGGTGATGAATTGATTCAACAGATTAGGTCTGGTAGACAGAGTGACTGAAGCACTATGGACAGAATTTTGTAACCTTGTACAGGAGGTAGTGACCAAAATCACCCCAAAGAGAAAGAAATGCAAAAAGGCAAAGTGACTGATTATCTGAGGAGGCTTTACAAATAACTGAGGAAAGAAGAGAAGCACAAAGCAAGGGAGAAAGGGAAAGATATACCTGACTGAGTGCAGAGTTCCATAGAAGAACAAGTAGAGATAAGAAGGCCTTCTTAAATGAACAATGAAAAAAAAATAGAGGAAAACAGTAGAATGGGATATACTAGAGATTTCTTCAAGAAAATTGGAGATATCAAGGGAACATTTCTTGAAAGGACAGGCATGATAAAGGGCAAAAGTGGTAAGGACAGAAACAGAAGAGATTAAGGAGAAGTGGCAAGAATATACAGAAGAACTGTAACAAAAAGGTCTTAATGACCTGGATGACCACAGTGGTGTGGTCACTCACCTAGAGCTAGACATCCTGGAGTGTGTAGTCAAGTGGGCCTTAGGAAACATTACTTTTTCCATCTGATGCTAAGAGCCAACTCATAGGAAAAGACCTTGATGCTGGAAAAGATTGGCAAAAGGAGAAGAGTTTGGCAGAGGATGAGAGGGTTAGATAGCATCACTGACTCAATGGACATGAATTTCAGTAAACTTTGTGAGAGTGGAGGACAGAGGAGCCTGGTATGCTGCAGTCCATTATGTTGCAAAGAGTTGGACAGACTTAGTGACTAAGGTTTTATCAACCTTGGCAATAATTTGAATCAATGATGTGATTTCATATCATGTACTCTGGGACAAGGTCCGGTACAGAATCAGGGCATATATTTTGCCAGTGTCTAAGTGAAGAGAGACTGTTAACAATGTAACACATTATTGAAAGTATTACTTGATTCCTGAGTCATATTGTTTTTTCTTTTTAATTTGTACTTACAGCACAAACAATGCTAGTAATATACCATTTTCTACTAATACATGAGTAGCTCCCTAGGAGTGCAACATGCTTTACAAGTTAATCCTTTAGGAGTCAAGAAAGTAGAAATTATTAAAATTATTTTGAGAAAATTAAATATGCCTATGGAAAGGAAGAAGAAAAAATATCTGATTGTTTCTTATTTATTCAACCAGTTGGTTTTCCAGTGGTTCAAAGTATTAAAGAAATTTTTAAAAATTTGTTAGCATCTGCCCTGGATGATTCTGATTCTACGTGTTCATGTGGGCTATTTTGTAAACAAAGATATGAAGATGTGTATCATTTTAAAGTTGGTTTTTATGGGGCCTACTTTAGGCCATGGATTTTTAAAAAATTCCCCACCCTTGCTTTGATTTTGGCAATGGGTAGATATAGCTATAGTTTCTCCTTATTAACTCTTGATCCTGATGTTACTCCTCATCTAAGGGAAGCAAAGGAAGAAGGGTTCTCTATGAAAAATCTTGATGTTCACTTTTTTTATCTGTAGTATTTGTGTTCAGTGTAATAAAATTTTATGAGTACCTACTGTGTGTCTTGCATAATTGATTAAGGACTTGAGTCATGTTTTTTTAATCTAATGACTTTCTGTCTATAAAGGTAAAATTTCATAGAATTTCACACAGTATAAGCAGACCAAGGATTAAATACACATAGTGGGTAAAAAGCTGGAAGATAATAGAATGATGTATAGAGTGAGCACCCTGTATGTTTCTAATGAGAATGAAAGGAATTTTAGGAAGCCTAAGGAGACTCTGAGAGGGTAAGGTTTTAGTTATAAGTCAATGATCACGTTATTAAAGAAAGTCATACCATTGTGCTTCTCAGTGCTTTTCATCATGCAGTGACATAGTGAAAAAAATAATGAAGTGGAAAAGTCAGTTCCCCATATCAAAAGATCTGAAATATAAGTGTTCCCAGCCAAAGAAGGCAAGATCTGGAATTTTTTAAAAATGTGGATATATAGAATAAATATGCAACCCTCCTGATAATGTTGGCTGATGAAATGAAATTCACCAACTGTAATTCTGGCACAGACACACACAGTGCTACATGCACACATGCACACACACGCACACACACATGCACGTACACACACCACACACACACACACAAACACCCTCTGCATATCCTTAATCATTTGCTATCTTATTTACATTTCATTTACTAGAGTAAATTCTATCATTTGAACTTTTAAAAAATATATTTCAATATTACTTAGGGAAAAATAAGAAATAATGTGATTGGCTTTCAAATAGCTTATTACCATTCAAATAGTCTCAAGCTAAATTATATTAGGAAAAAAAAAAGGAAGAAACCCTGTTTCAGCTTCCAAAACATTCTAAATGGAGACTTAGCTCTAAGTAATCAAAATTGCTTTAGTTGTGCAGAGCGGCATTAAAAGCCTTGTCCACTAATTGAGTGAAGCGGCACTACTGGAGCAGTCTTGTCCCCTCATTAGATGATCTTGCAGGCGCTGTTTGTCATCCTGGGTTGCTGGGCTCAATCTAACAGTACTGCTGGCTCAAATTAATGGTAATTCATTATGACACACTATGTCCTTCCCCTCAAACAACAATGTGAAGCCTGTAGGGCATCTGTCGGCCACTGGTACTTATTTATCATGTTCCTTCCCACTT
>NW_011494942.1:9157172-9170220 GCF_000754665.1 Bison bison bison | reverse complement strand
TTCAAGCAACCACCTTTGTATGAACCTTCTGACTTCTTTCGCTAACTGGTGATTGGAGATGGAACTTGACTGAAGAATTACATTCAATTCCCCTCCACTAATGTTATTGAGAATAAGAGAGTGTCTAACAATAGGCTGGAAAATGATGCTGTGTTCTGAAGGAAGCATGCATTTGTACCTGTGTGTACAGAGACTTCTGTTGGAAGACACATCCCTCCCCTGTAACAAATCATAGGGAATATTGATAGAAAATATTGAAGCAGAATGTTCCTAAGTGTGGTATAAATCCAAAGAGAATAAAATTGTTCTAACTATGTGGGTTTGGTGATTTAACACATTTAGAAAGAATCTTCAGATTTATGCGATGAGCATTGCTGTTCAAAATGCTGCTTTTCTACTTTGGCAAGCAAGCAGGATGCTACTCCTAGGGATAAGGTTCTAGTGGTGATGCAATTGGACACTTCCTCCGAGCAACTCTAAATTGTATGTTTGCATCTATCAGTTATTGTGTTGATTCCGATCATTTGTTCTGTCTATGGAAGAATGACTCAACTCTACCAGTAAAGAGGAGCTGAACAACGTTTGAACACAGCTTTTCTCTGAAATCCTTAAATGGCCATGAATGTAGTAAAGGTTGCATGTATTGACTAGTTGACTCCATAGGTTGGAATTGGTGGTTCACACAGGAGAGTTGTGGCACTCACTGTTTTCCCAAGGCAGTGTCTAATCTCACTGTAGGGCATCTACTCCAAGCAACGAGGGCCTGGTGGGATTTTAACAGCATTAAAAGCCTGCCTACTCACACACCATTTATTGTTCTAAATCCCACAATTAAATTCATTCCTTTGGGTTATATATAAAAAAAAAAAACACGACAATTTTCTTGATATAATCAAATTGCGTAGACTAGTTAATAGACTACTATTAATTAGCAACCATTTATTCATTTATTTATCTAATGTTTATTTCTGTTAACTCTATTCCTTCGTAAAATACACTTCATAAAATGTAACAAAATCCATCAGTTCAGGACTGCTCATTATTTCATTTCACAAAATTCTTTGCATAAAATATAGATATATCTGCTTTTACATAGCAGTTTTTTTGCTTTTCTTGACTGAATGCCTGCTTTCTTCACCAGATCAATTCCATACATTGTCTTCATAATTTCAGTGAAGAACAGAACTCACACTCATATCCAATCCATTTGCAAATCCTATCTCTAAAAAATATGTATTCTAATTTACCACTCTCACTTTAGCTCAAGATGACATAAAGTATGGAATATTAAAACAGACTCTCCACTACCATGGTCTATTCTTAAGAGAGCTTTGGAAATAAGTGCAGCCATTTTTAGTTGTCAGAATTTCTGGGGATTACTACTGGCAGTAGGTGAGCTGAGCTTAGAGATGCTAAATGACATGCTGTGTGCTTGAAGGTCAGGACAGAGGGGAGCTGGCCACCCAAAATGCCAGTAGCAATTCTGTTGAGAGATACTGAGCCCATTAAAAACTTTAGCCATAGAATATCCTACTTCTGTTCAAACCCCTCCAAAGACTGCTAATTTTTCTAGGAATAAAAGCTAATATCTTTCCAGTGGCATATAGGCCTGACGCAGTCTGTCCTTTTCCCTGCCTCACTTATCTGACCTCATTTCTTCATACTCATTCATCACTCATGGCACTGCAACCACTCTGAAAATACAGTCATGCCAGCATGCTTTTCCTGTTGACTGAAAGTTCCTTTTCTGATATGTACCTCTCACTCCCTCACCTCTGTATTCAAATGTCCTCTTTCTCAGTTACTCTGCTTAAAACTGTGACTCCTCCTCTCAGATTGCTACCCAAAGCTGTTTGTCTCCAGAGTACTTGTCAGAATCTAATATTTTATGTTACATTCTTGTTTATCTTCCCTCACCAGACTATGAGCTGCATAAGCGATTCTTGTCTGTTTTGTTCTGTGCTACTATTACATTGCTTAGAATAATGTTTGGCGTGTAATAGGTGCTCAATAAATAGTTTTTGAATGAATGAATTTAAACTCATAACAACCTTGAGCAGTATTGCATTAAAGAAGCAGACATATAAAAGCTGAGATGTCGGGGACTTCTCTGGTGGTCCAGTGGTTGATAATCTGAGTTTCCAATGCATGGGGCACAGGTCTGATTCCTGGTTGGGGAAACTAAAGATTTGACATGTACTGGTGCCATCAAGCATAATTAAAGTAAAAAAATAAAAAATGAGAGGCTATTTGATTTGGCAAGAGACATATGGCTTCGGAAAGAGAGAAATTTGCATCTGTTTCTAAGTACATTTGTTTATTCATCTTCTAAGTATTTCTTGAACTCCAGTTTAAATCAGGCACTGTTCTAGGTGCAAAAGGTAAAGCAATGAACAAAATTGGCAAGGTCATTAAAAGATAAAAAACCAACAGTTTTAGAGATAATAAGTGCTATGCAGCAAATCAAAGGAAGAAGGGATAGTGACAGGTGGTGGGAGAGTGCCTCCAATTTTTGTACTTTTCCCAGTTTAATCTGACTAGCTCACATCCATGTTAGTAACAGTTACTTTGTTTGACATATTGGCCAGCACTTGAGAAGGCAACAGGGAACTGATACATGGACAAGTATCTTTTGAAGTTGTCTATGTGGTCTATGGAGAAGGCAATGGCACCCCACTCCAGTACTCTTGCCTGGAAAATCCCATGGACGGAGGAGCCTGGTGGGCTGCAGTCCATGGGGTTGCTAGAGTCGGACACGACTGAGCGATTTCACTTTCACTTTTCACTTTCATGCATTGGAGAAGGAAATGGCAACCCACTCCAGTGTTCTTGCCTGGAGAATCCCAGGGACGGGGGAGCCTGGTGGGCTGCTGTCTATGGGGTCGCACAGAGTCAGACACGACTGAAGCGACCTAGCAGCTGCAGCAGCATGTGGTCTATTCCGAGAAGGCGATGGCACCTCAAGAAATTTTAGTTGAAGTATAGTTTACTTATAATACTGTATTATTTCAGGTGTAAAGAGAGGAATAGTGATTCAGTAATTTTGCAAACTATATTCCATTATAGGTTGTTATAAGATACTGGCTGTAATTCCCTGTGCTATACAATATATCCTTGTTGCTTATCTGTTTTATACATTGTAGTTTGTATCTATTAATCAGTTCAGTTCAGTCGCTCAGTCGTGTCCGACTCTTTGCAACCCCATGAATTGCAGCACGCCAGGCCTCCCTGTCCATCACCAATTCCCGGAGTTCACTCAAACTCAGGTCCATCAAGTCGGTAATGCCATCACATACCCCTAATTTGTTGCTCCCCCTGCCTTCTCCCCTTTGGTAACAACAAGTTTATTTTCTGTATCTGTGAGTCTGTTTTCATTTTGAATATTCACTCATTTGTATTTTTGTAGATTCCACATATAAATGATACCATACAGTGTTTGTCTTTTTCTGTCTGACTTATCTCACCAAGTATAATATTTTCTATGTCCATCCATATCACTCAAATTACATGGCTGAGTAATATTCCAATCATCTTTTGGGGCATTTTGGTTGCTTCTGTGTTTTAACTATTTTAAATAGTGCTGCTGTGAACATTGAGGTGCATGTATCTTATCCAGTTAGTCTTGTCCTTTTTTTCCCAGATATATACCCAGGAGTGGAATTTCCAGATTATATGGTGGTTCTATTTTTAGTTTTTTGAGGCACCTCCATAGTGTATCCATAGTGTACAAGGGTCCTCTTTTCTCCATACCTTTTCTAACATTTGTTATTTGTAGACTTTTTGATAATAGCCATTCTGGCAGATGTGAGATGATACCTCATTGTTATCTCTGCCACATGCTGACCATGTGACTATGAGCAAATAAGTTTCAGTGTCCTCCTTTGCTATGTGCTAATTATGCACATTTCATAGAGTGGTTGTGAAGTAAAGAGCCAGTGTAGATGAAGTGTCTAGTGGATAAAAATAAGTTAGTTATTTTTTTAAAGTCTTGGTTAATATTTAGAAAATAGACCTGGATGGAGTACTCCAGTGGATGTCTGTGTTCTGGGGAGGAATATGGGGTTATTAAAAGGGCACTAGGTGCCAACTCAGAACCTTTTCAAAGCTGTTTTATCGGCACACTTAAATAGCAGTGTACATTTTGTATAAAAGTTTTGATATTCTATTTAGTAACCTTTTTGTTACTATGAAAGTTATATAATTTACTGGAAAAATGTTTAAAAAATGTAAATTAGCAAAGGAAACTAAGAAACTTTTCTATTCTAAAACTAACATTGTAACATTTTGGCATTTCTTTTTTGAGTTGTTTTTGTATCTTGTATGTGAGCCTGTGTATGTATCATTAGTTATATAAACTACTGATCTTCGGTCTATTAACCAGAATTAATCTTTCAGAACATTAATATTTTGGAACAAAATTAGTGTTTAGAAACTTTTGGATGCTGGAGTCAAAGGAATTTGTATTTGAATCTGGGTTCTGCTAATTATTAGGCCTCTTTTCCTCAGCAAATTAGTAAGGAGATAATCTGTAGTTTATTTAACCAATGCTCTATTGTTAGCCACTTTGACTCACTCTATTTTTATGTTGCTAATAATTTCTAGATGAATATATTTGTGCATACCTTTTCTTGTTTTTGGAATTCTTTATTCAGTATGTATTTTCCAGAAATGAAATTACCTAAGAACGTGTGCAGGCTTCCCTGGTGGCTCAGACCGTAGAGAATCTGCCTGCAATGTGGGAGACCTGGGTTCGACCCCTGGATTGGGAAGATCATTGGGAGAAGGGAATGACTAACCCATTCCGGCATCCTTGCCTGGAGAATTACATGCACAGAGAAGCCTAAGGGGTTACACTTCACGGGATCGCAAAGATCCAGACATGACTGAGCAACTATCACACTGGGATGAACATGTATAAGATTGCTGGTATAGATGATTCAAATATTTTTCCAAAAAATTTGGACCACTTTTAATTTTCAGTAGCCACAGTTGAAAGTCCTATTGAAAGACTAATTTCTGAAGACTAATTTAAAAGTAGAATGCTTTCCTTTTATTTTATTATTGGTTTTTAATCTTGACATGCTATTAATGTTATTGGTCAAGGAATACCTATCAAAATATTAAATATCTTTTGTATCATCTGAACATAGACTTTTCAAGACAGATGTGGGTAATTTTCCTTTTAAATGTGGGATTAATGTGTTAATGTGCCTTTGCTTTATCTATGAAATTTTTTAAACTTGCTTTTTTGATTTATAATTTATATACTATACAATCCACTAATTTAAAAGTGTGCAATTCAGTGTTTTTCAGTAAATTTAAGGAGAAGTTCAGTATTACCACAATATAACTTTAGAACATTTTCATCTAACAAAAAGAAGCTACATATTCATTAACATACTCCTCGGAGAAGGCAATGGCACCCCACTCCAGTACTCTTGCCTGGAAAATCCCATGGATGGAGAAGCCTGGTGGGGCTGTAGTCCATGGGGTAGCGAAGAGTCGGACATAACTGAGCGACTTCACTTTCACTTTTCACTTTCATGCACTGGAGAAGGAAATGGCAACCCACTCCAGTGTTCTTGCCTGGAGAATCCCAGGGACGGGGAGGCTGGTGGGCTGCCGTCTCTGGGGTCTCACAGAGTAGGACACGACTGAAGCGACTTAGCAGCAGCAGCAGCAGCAGCTATTACTTCACAAATCTCTTCTCCCTGTAACTCTAAGGAACTGCTAACTGCTCAGTGTCTTTATAAATTTACCTATTCTGGACATTTCTTAAAAATGAAATCATACAATGTGTGGTCTTTTGTTACTGGCTTCTTTCATTTGGTATAATATTTTCAAAGATTATCCATGTTGTAACATACTTCATTCCTTTATATGACTGAATAATATGTCACTCTATGGATATATTACATTTTGTTTGCTCATTCATCAGTTGATGGACATTTAGACTGTTGCCACATTTTGGCTATTCTAAGTGGGATTACATTTGAGTACAAGTTTTTGTATGGACATATGTTTCATTTCTCTGTGTATGAACATAGGAGTGGACTTGCTGGCTCATATGGTAACTCTCTATAACCTTTTGGGAACTGCCAAACTATTTTGCAAAACACTTGAAGAATTTCACATTCTTATCTGTGATGAATGTTTTTTCCAATTTCTCTATACCCTTAGCAGCACTTGTTATTATCTTTTTAAAAAAATAACCATCCCCCCCCCCAAAAAAATAACCATCCCAGTTGATGTGACGTAGCATATCATTGTGATTTTGGCTTGCATTTACCTAATGTTGAGTATCTTTCATGTTCTAATTGACAATTTTTATACCTATTCTGGTAAAATGTTTATTCATATTCTTTGCTTATTTTTTAATTGGTTTGTTTGACTTTTTAATGTAGAGTTGTAAGAGTTCTTTCTATATTTTGTATGCAAGTCCTGTATCAGATCTATGATTTGTAAATATTTTCTCCCATTCTGTAGGTTACCTTTTTACTTTCTTGATGGTGTACTTTGAAACAAAGATTTTGTATTTTGATGTAATTCAATTTATCAATTTTTTTCTTTTGTTATTTATTTTATCTGTTGGTGTTATATTTGAAAAATCATTGCCAAACTCAGGGTTACAAAAATTTATGCTTTCTTCTAATAGCGTTATGATTTTTAGTTCTTACACTTATTTATATGATTCAGTTTGAATTAATTTTTATATGATTTTGAAGTATGAATCTAATTCCATTCTTTTGAATACAGATATCCAATTTTCCCAGGACCAGTTGTTGGAAAAATGATTATATTCCAATGTGTTCATCATTCCAATCAATCTGATGCTAACTATTTAGAGTTAGCACCAGATCTCACAAGCTAATGGGTAAGGTCCCCAGATAGACTACCCTTACTTCAGAAGACAGCTACAAGTGGGGTCCCCAGGCAAGGAAGACTTTTCCCAGGGTGAATTGGATATAGACTTAGGAATTCCCATGACACTTCTTCAGGTTTAGTAATGCACTAGAATGATTCATAGAATCCATGAATGTGCTTACTTATGATGACTTTTATTGTAAGGGATTCAGATGAACAGAAGAGGTAGAGGACACGTCTAAAAGGGTTTTGGTGAAGAGTCTCTGTCTTGTGGAGGCAGGGTGTGCCATCCTCCTTGAACATCATTCTGTTCACAGGAAGGAAATTCTGGGATTGTTGTTTGGAGCTTTTATTGACATAATTATAGATGTGTTCTGGCTTAGTCATTGGTCATGTCAGTACACTCAGTCTCCAGCCTCTCGGTCTCCTCCTTCTAGAAGTCAGTGTAGGGGAGAAGGTCAGGGGTTGGGGGTGGGAGGTGTCTCAGTGTTCCAGCCCTCGAATCACTTGCCTGCTTTTTCTGATATCCTACCCCAGCCTGAAGCGGTCTGGGAATCCTCTTAAGGGTCATGTCACTAGCATAACGAAGTCATACCTATCACTCAGAGAATTCCAAGGGTTTTCAAAGCTGCCTGTCAAGAACCAGGAACAAAGACTAGATTTATTTATTTGTTGTCATACTGTAACTGTTCCCTACCTCTCCCCCCGCCCCCCATTGAATTGTCTGGGCAAGTGTGTCAAAATTGATTGACCATAATGTCAAGGTTTGTTCCTATACTCTCAATTTTATGTCGTTTATCTGTATTTGTATCCTTATACCAGTACCACACTGTCTTGATTACTGTAGCTTTGGCTTTAGTTTGGAAGTTGTGAAGGATGCATTCCCCAACTTTTTTTCTTTCATAGGATTGTTTTAGGTGTACTGGATCCCTTGCATTCCGTATGAATTTTAAGGACAGTCTGTCAGTTTTTACCAAAAAGCCCAGCTAAAATTTTGATAGAGATTGTGTTAGACACACTGATCAGTTTGTGGAGTACTTCATGCTAAGAATATTAACTTCTCTGATGCATGAATGTGGGGTGCCTTTTCATCTTTCTTAGATATTCTTTCATTTCTTTCAGTAGTGTTTTAATTTTTAATATGCAAATCCTCCACTTATTAAATTTATACTTAAGCATCTTATTTTTTCGTGTTGTAAGGGAAATGCTTTCTTAATTTTATTTTTGGAGTGTTTATTACTAGTACATACAAATCCAATTGACTTTTATGTATTGATCAAGTATCCTGCAACCTTACATTAGTTTTAATAGTGTTCATTACTTTTAATCATCTTTTAAAAATAAAATGTCAATACTTAGGATTTTCTAGATAAAAATAACATTGACTACAAATAATTTACTTTTTCCTTTTCAATCTGGATGCGATTTATACCTGAACGTAGCCTCCCTTTTAATCTTGAATAGAAGTGATATGAGTGGGTACTCTTGTCTTATTTCTGATAGCAGGGGGAAATCAGTCAGTCTTTTACTACTAAGTATGATAATTGTGAGGTTTTCATAGTTGCTCCGTATTAGGTTGAGGAGTGAAAGTGAAAGTCATTTAGCTATGTCCGATTCTTTGTGACCTCATGGACTGTAGCCTGCCACTCTCTTCTCTCCATGGAATTCTCCAGGCAAGAATGCTGGAGTGTATAGCCAACCCCTTCTCCAAGGGATCTCCCCAACCCAGGGATCAAACCCAGGTCTCCTGCATTGCAGGCAGATTCCTTACCATCTGAGCCACCAGGGAAGCTTTTTGAATGTTTATTTCATGAAAGGGTATTGGTATTTTTCAAATGCTTTTCGGCATCTATAGAAGTGATCATATGGTTTTATCTTTTATTAATATAGTATTAAATGTGTTATATTATTTGATATTTAGATGCAAAATCAACTTTGCATTGTTAGGATAAATCTGGTCTAGAAAAAAGTTTTACAGTGAAATTACTTAATATTTCTTCCAAAGTTATGTAGTAGAAATCTTCTTTAATTCCCTTTGTAAAATTTATTTTTTTTCACCTGAGTATTTTTGAAATTATTCTGATTTGTCACTAAATACATTTCTTTCTTTTTTCTTTTTCTCAGCATTGCAAGAAGTAGATAATATCAAGGACATCAGGAGTGGGAGAGATTGGAGACTCAGCAGGTCAGGATATTACATTATCATTTGCTGATCATTCTTGTCATTAATTTTGGAATTTTTGATCTCTTGCCACTTGTTTATTTCTTATCTGTGATTATTTGGTGTGGTCTTCAGTGTTGCAGCTACCTACTGGAGCCTTTGTATAATAGGTCCAGCACTTGGGCCTTCTCTTTTTAAAATTTGAAGGTAAAAAGTAATTTGAAGAGATTTTCAGGAACAAAGGAAATTTTCTTACCTAATAAGATTCAGAGTTACCCTGATTTCTGTTATCTATCTATTATTTGAATAGTTTTGAAATGAAGACTTTTCCATGACTTTTTCAGAATCACAACCTTAAAACATATAAAATGTCATTACTTATGTAATTGTAATGGGAGAACACTTGGGTCATGAAAGTCAAGTTTCCTTTCTTTTCTGTTGTATTCTCTCGGTGCAAGGACACCTCTAAGAACTCACAATATTCTTAGAGTCTGTTTACTAATGCTAATTTTAACTACTGAATGTTGGCTGCCATATATAAAGTGAAGGTTAATTAAATAATTTATCTGTAGATAGAACAATCTCAATAGTCAAAGGGTCTACTGTGGGCCTTTGTCATCTAATATGGAAAGTTTAGGGTAAGTCACACTCCTCAGTAAGCTGGGCACAGCCATGTTGGTCTCTGCAGTCCCCATGGTCCTGAGAGTCACCATGAATGACTGACGACCTGTGATGACTGATTTCTTGCTTCAGGGAATCCTCCCTGTGTTGTCTTAATCAGTGGTGATAAGTCTTGCTACTATGGCTTAGTTATTTATAGAAGCTTGGTGGTCCTCTCTTATAAGCCCTCCAGTGTTACCACTTCCACAAGTCTCCTGGAGTTTGACTTAGTGTCTCCACACCCAGGTCTCCTGGAGAGCAGCTACCAGTATTTTTTTTCATGTTTCATCACCCAGATAAATGAGTTTGTTCTTCAGTCTGATCACATCTCTTCAAGTGAAATGGTTTATTCAGAATGGAGCTCAGCTTAAAGTTCTTCTGCTTGGATGCTTCAGAGATTTAGTCATTTTCTAGCATTAAGAACTAGACAGATTTTTATTATGTATCTTGTGAGAATACCACCCTCCAGCTTAAAGGAAAGATAATTGCAAGTGCATCTTGATGCATCGTATATACTCAGATCTCTGCTCTTAGCTAAATTAGGTAAGAGTCCTTCAAAAAGCTGTGTTTACAATGATATGCCCAAGAAATTGGGTTTATAAGTATGTCTGCAGTGATTCTTAAAGAGTTGAGAAGCACTTTTGGGTGATACTTTCATAAGGAGTTTTCTGGTAGTTAACATCTCTTGACTTTCAATCTGTAACTATCATTGGACTAAACATTAGAAGCATACTGAAACCCAACGGTGGTGAATTTTCTTGGACACTGGCTGTTATGTATATATTGACCTTAAGTTGAACACAGTTGTTGTTTGAGTTTTGCATGTTTAGAAGCAAAATCAAGAAGGAAGAGACAAATACCTCATAGATTCCTGATAGTCTTGAAGGATAGAGAGAGTCTCAGTCTAATTCACCTGTTTTACAAACCTACATTGCCTCCCACTGTCACAGGAAATATTAGTAGCAGAGATAAATCTGTGTTTCTTGACATGATGCAAATATAGTGCATTGTGTGCTTTACAGCTGTGGAACTCAAACAGTTCTGCCCCCAACATTGTACATGCAGATAAGAAACTATCATCGTCCTATGTCATCTTAACCAGTATGTATTTTGATAAGGAATGCCACTGATACTTGTACTTCACTTTGCACTGATATTCAAAGAACTCAAGAACATTAAGGTTTTTTTTTTTTTTTTTTTTTTACTGTTGTGTCTCTGGAGAAGTTTCCTATTTAGTTGGATGAAATGAAAAGATGATCATTCATTCATTCATTCATACAACAGAAGTTCCTTCCTTCCTGGAGCTTTCATTCTAGTGAAGGAACACTTAAAATGAAAAATTTAATGTATATGTTAATAGGGATACATACTAAGGAAAAAATAAAGCAGAATAAATACAGAATGATGGGAGACTGTATCCAATACCATGTCTAGGGAAAGCCTTTCTGCTAAGGAGAGAGTGGAGCACAGACCTGAGTGCAGCATGAGAGGGGGAAGTGTTTAGAGATATGAGTGAAGATATATAGTCATTGGGAAGAGCGAGTATAAGGAGCATGCTTGCTATGTTGAAAGATTGTCAAGAAAGGTATTTGTAGAGTCAGAGGAGAGTAAAGAGTGGACAAGTATAGTCAGAGTAGAGTGAAGAGTGGACAAGTAAGAGATGAAAAAGCATGATGTGATGTTCATTATATACGGTCTGGTATACCGCAGCAGGATCTTGACTATTATTCTGAGTGACATGGGGATCATTAAGGGGACTTTAGCCAATAAAAGGGCATGATGTGGCTTGCATGGTTTAAGGATCACTTGGACTTACAGGTTGGGTAAAACATTAAAAAATTTTTCCTTTATCAGATCAGATCAGTTGCTCAGTCGTGTCTGACTCTTTGTATGAATATAAATTATGAATGAAAATAAACTTTAACAACGATTAGGGCAACATTATCTGATTATGATTTTGACTGATGACTGTGTTCAAGGAGTTCATGTTAAATAGTATAGCTATCACTTTTTGTTTTTGTGTCCTTAATTTGTAAAATTCCTTTGATTTATAATCATATTCTTGGGTTTTGTATAATAACTTATTGTTTCATAATAGGTGTATTAATGACAAGGATATATAATAGAAGTTTCTGTATCTTCTAAAGAAGTTTGTGTAACTTTGGTTAGTTGCTTTGCATAGTTGAAATTCCATTTGTTTGTTGTTTTTAATTTAAACTGAAATTAGGTTGTGTAAGTCCATAAAAGTCATGAATTTTTATCTTCCAGTTGTAAGGGAGAATTTTTGTTGTTGTTGGCAAAGTAATATCTCTGCTTTTTTTTTTAATTTTTGAAAATTATGTTATGGTTTATTGTAATGATCACATGACCCATGAGGCTATTTATAAGAAGAAAATGTGGAATAGTTAAAAAAATTAAAACCTTCATAGGACATATAGGGCATGAATTCTGGAATCAGCTTTGAAACTTACCAGCCAGATGACTTAGGGTCTTTAACCTGTGTTTGCCTGCTAAGTGACCAGCACTGCTTCTCCCATAAGGAGAATTGTATTGCTACCATTATCTCTGCAGTTCCATTACATTTGTTGAACCAGTATGCATGGTGTGTAAATCAAATTTGGTTGAATTAGGAATCATGTTAGATGTGACCATTTTTAATATAAAAGAAAAATAAGGATGTTTATAAATAACAGAGGAAATTGTTCATATTTATTTTCAGAAAAAATCAAAAAATATATGTTGACATTTGGAAGGCAAGGTTGTTTCTAAAATTCTCATTGCTGTCATGTCAAAGAATCAAAGTGAAAAGTGAAGTCGCTCAGTCATGTCCGACTCTTTGCGACTCCATGGATTGTAGCCCACCAGACTACTCAGTCCATGGAATTTTCCAGGCAAGAGTACTGGAGTGGGTTGCCATTTCCTTCTCCAGGGGATCTTGCCAACCCAGGGATTGAACCCAGGTCTCCTGCACTGCAGGCAGACGCTTTACCGTCTGAGCCACCAGGGAAGCCCCCAAAGAATCAAAATGATTATTTAAAAAGGAATTTAGGAAGTAGGGTTGCCTTCTCCTAGCTGTCTGACAGCAGCAGTTTCCAACTGCCCAATGACTGTTTACTAGAAATGTTTCAGAATTCTGAGAAAGAAAAGAAAGAAAGAGAAGTTGTTCAGTTGTGTCCAACTCTTTGTGACCCCATGGACGGTAGCCTACCAGGGTCCTCTGTCCATGGGATTTTCCAGGCAAGCATACCAGAATTCTGACATAGAATTCTGAGTCAATGCATTAAAAAGTATTTTAAAACTATAAGTAGGAATATAAGCTTAGATTCTCATTATATAGCTATTAGAATATTCATGTAATACATT
>NW_011494942.1:9137733-9157028 GCF_000754665.1 Bison bison bison | reverse complement strand
AAAGTCATCAGTAATTGCCTTTATACTAAATCCATGTGGTTATTATCAGTCATTATCTCATTTGGCCCTTGAGTTCATCCAACTGCTTGAATGACTTTCCACTCCACTTAAACTTTTTTTCTCATTTGCCTTTTGCTGAGTGAATTTTAGTTTCCAGTGTATCCCCAAAATATCTTTCCAAGTGTTTTGCTCATAGCACGTGCTAAGTGAATTTAGCTAGAAGATCCAAAACCAAATATTATAGTGTGAGACATAATGTCAAAAAGGCTACATAAGATCTGCAACCTGGCATTCTATAAGGGTTTATAGAAAAGATAAAGTTTCATAGACAAAACAGTATTTGAGCTGAGTCTTTAAGGATGTGTGTGATTTTCCTAGCAGAGATGTTAGATACTGGTAGGGGTTAGTTAGTTAGTTAGTATATATAAAGTATGTATACATTATACATTAATATACATTAGCATATATAGTATATTAGCATATATTAATATAATTATATATATATGTATATACACACATATATATTAAGGTCCTGTTGTCTTAAGTGTCTTTTTCAGCTTGGGTTGTTTGGATACAGCACAGAGTATATACAAAAGGGGGATGGTGACTATAAAGATATGGTGGGCTCTTTACAACATAAAGAGACTTTACAATTCAAAGTCTGTAAAGAGGACTTGGACTCTCATGCTAGTGATTAGACTTAGTTCAACAGGACTTGGGGAGCCATTAATTTTTTTTGTTTGTTTGTTTTTAAGGGAATGTAGGTGGTGATATGGTCTGTGTCTTGGATTAATTAACTAATATAGTGGCAGTATGAGGTTGATTGAAAGGGAGAAGCTAAAAGGGGATGGTGGGACATTATTGTGGTAGTTAAGCTAGAGATCCAGAAAGTCAGGACCAAGATGGTAAAACCTGGGGACAGATAGGAGCAGAAATCCTAAGATGGAATCAATAGGGCTAGATTTCCTGGTGCAATAAGGGATATATTTTAACCTTGAGTGACTGAAATAAAAGTTTTGCAATTCACTGGTACAGGAAATCCAGAAAATTTTTGTCTTTATTTATGTATTTTTATTGATGGGAAGTACATGAATTGTTTTGAGTCTGTACCTTTGAAATATCAGTGTTGATATGTTGAAGATACTGGAACCAGGCAGGGGGAGTTGAGGATGAAGCTCTATGAGATTAAACAATAGTAAAAGTTGCCTCCTTAGAAGAACAGTTTAGAATGAGGAAATAGCCTGAAAGACCAACAGTCTTGAATGCCATGTGGAATTTTGGAGAAGACCAAATGGAATGGTTTGGATGCAAAAAACTCTGATGTTTGACTTGTAGTTTGCTGCTTGACAAACTAGGTCGTTCTGAAGTAGGCTTTGGTTTATTTATTCATGTATTTTGGTTCTCTGCACAAGTCCTGCCTGCGTGGTCTGCAAATCATCAACACTATGTGCACAGTCAGTTGGCCCCTAGAATATAATCACTTCCGGATTATGGAACTTTTCTGATATATTGAAAATTGTTTAGGTGTTCCTTAATTTGTTGGTTCATTCATTCATATATTCTTCCTGAGTCCTAACCTGTGGCACATGTCAATCTTTTAATTATATTAAGTTTTCCTCTGTCCATTCTTGACTAGAATTTCCACTGGCTCAATTTAGCATATATTCTCCATAAGTTATAGGAAAAATGCTGATTGATTTAAATCTTGTCCATCTATAGAATCACACCATCCAGATTTGGAGAAGGACATGGCAACCCACTCCAGTGTTCTTGCCTGGAGAATCCCAGGGACTGGGGAGCCTGGTGGGCTGCCGTCTATGGGGTTGCACAGAGTCGGACACGACTGAAGCTACTTAGCAGCATCCAGATTTCAGACGATGTCTGCTTTTCCTCAAGTTGGTTGGGGGAAGTGATGGAGAACGTTACTTTTACATTTATCACAATAGGAAATACATTCATCGTGCTGATTCCCTTTGGATGCTTGTAGTGAAATACTTAACTCAGGAATGATTTAAATCATCCTCCTTAACAGTAGTTAAACACACTGATGGTACAGAGATCTGACAAACATAGCTATTATCATATGACTACCGAGAAGTTTTTGGACAGGCATGCCAGTTTGAAGAGGGGAGCTCGCTCCCTGAATGCTGAATGAGTGCTTGCCTGGGGTGTCCCCAGGAACAGGAGCTGACACAGGTGTTCAGCACAGTTGCTTACTGCTTCCCATCAAGTAGGATGGGGGGTTCTTAGCGCTGCTGGTTTGTGGCACTCAGCATATTTGGCAAGCAGTCAGCCCTGGCTGCGGATTTCCCTGGGGAAAATAAAAGCCACAGGGAAGTCATCAGTGTGACCTTCTGCTGGGTAGTTGGCACACTGCTGCTCCACAGGAAGGCTCTCAGTTGTCATTTTCTAAACGGGTAGATATCAGGTGCTGATGGAGGCTCTCCATTCAAGGTGGGAAGTGGTGAAGGAGAGAAAATATTGAACAGAAGCTTACCAAATAATTCCCAGTCATGAAGCTTAACACCAGCTGATCTGCTGATAAAAGGGATTGTTTTGTGTGTGGGGGAGGGAGTTTCTTTGGTTCTGCAAGCACAATTATAAGCTTTCCTATTTAAGTCTGACCCATCATATTGAAATGCTGTCACTAGTATCATTAGCAAGTAAAGTGTTGATAACATAGTCAAATGCACAGCAGAGTTCTGGCTCTTAAGTGTCTGGACTAACTCCCAATATTAGGAATAGGAGTCAAACTGCCATCACTTTTCCTGTGCTAACAGACGCCCTGCCATTAGCAGTCTGAAGGCAATTTTAATAAAATACATAGCCCTGCTGAGCTGGTCTCAAAAGATAAATAAGCAACGTAGAAAAGAAGCTTTTGTTTAAAAGTAATTATTTGAACTATGCATTACAGGTAATTTTCTTTTACCAGTAAGGCAAATGCTATCAGAATTTCAATAATGATTTGGTGAACCTTATCTAAATAATGTGATATTGTTGTTTCAAAGACTTAAAGCGTCACTTTATTTTCACATATATACAAAATGAGGGCAAATTGGATCCAGGTATCAAGTGCATGTGTTTTACAGTTTATATTACATTTTTTTTTTGGGTGAACAGTGTTGTATTCTTGGACAGATTTATGGAAATGTAACAAGCTGGTGATAGAGTTCTGGGAACTGCAGGCTTGACTTCCAAACACAGATTAGAACAGGAGGGCAAAGAACATCTTTTTATTTTTCCTTTTGCTGTCGGAAAGGGAATCACATTTCAGTTTTTTTTTTCTTTTTTTTTAAACTCTTTTAATAGGATACTTGTACATAAACCACAGTCGCAAAGGTGTAATAAATGTGTGCCTGTATCAGAGGGGCCAAAGCTTTGTTTGCCAAAAGGTAAAGAAGTCTCAGAACGCTTTTTAAGAGTCTATTCGGAAACCATTTAAACTACCTCCTTTCTTTCCCTTCTTAATAGTGACACGCTGGCCTGAAATCCATAATATAGAACTAGCTCTGGCCTTACAGAGGGCACAGCAAGAACTTACCTACATAAATGTGAAATGTAGAGCATCAGGAAGGTTCCTGTTTCTAAGTGCCAGTCAGGCAAAGGGCTTTCCAGGTGGCACTAGTGGTAAAGAACCCGCCTGCCAATGCAGGGGACTTAAGAGACAGACGTGGGCTCGATCCCTGGGTCAGAAAGATCCTCTGGAGGAGGGCATGACAACCCACTCCAGTATTCTTGCTTGGAGAATTCCATGGACAGAGGAGCCTGGCAGGCTACAGTCCATAGGTTCACAAAGAGCTGACGTAACTGAGCATGCATGCAGCCAGACGTATGTGCTTTAGACTGGGGCAGACCTCAATTCAAATCCCACTCAAATTCCAACTCTTTTCTTTTCATGATGTATCAGTTTTATCAAGTTATACGGCTTCTCTAAGTCTTTGTTTTCTCATCTATAAATTGGAAATAATAAAACCAACCTTGTCTGATTGTCACATGGACATAATGAGACAATACATGTAAAACCTTAAGGATGGTGTCTGGCACAGAGTGAGAACTTGGAAAAGGTTTGTTTTAATTTGTTTGTTTGTTTATTTTTATATTAATGAACTTCTAACACACTTTTATCAGGAAGGTTACATGTTAAATATTGTGCAAGGAGTTGGGATAAATAGGTTGATCAATATATAGTCTCCACTTCAAAATTTAAATCTAATGCAAGACAGAAATGTTAGCAGGTAATTCAAATACAGTGTGCCTGCCACTTGTTGCTGTATTCTTATTGGTCTTGTGCACATAAAGGAGGCAGGGCTTAATCTTGACTGTGGGAAAAAACTACTGTAAAATCTTTGTTTATTAAGCTTCTAAAGGGATGATGCTCTGCATTTCTACTCTGAGATGTTGTGGTCAAAGCCAACTATTTTTTTCCAAGAGTAATTTCCCAGCTCCTCCTTCTTTCTCTTCTTCTTCTTTTACATTTATGTAAACTTTCTCTTTGATTGTTAGTACCATAGTTAGATGATACCTGTAGTCAGAGAGAAGAGATAAGCATAAATCAATACTCAAATGCTGCTCAGCACCTCTGCTAAAATAATTTGGAGGAACAGTTAAAAACATAGACTTTATTCTCATACATTGCTGAATGGAATGAAAATTAGTACAAGTCTCATTGGAAAAGACTCTGATGCTGGGAGGGATTGGGGACAACAGGAGAAGGGGACGACAGAGGATGAGATGGCTGGATGGCATCACTGACTTGATGGACGTGAGTCTCAGTGAACTCCAGGAGTTGGTGATGGACAAGGAAGCCTGCGTGCTTCGATTCATGGGGTCGCAAAGAGTCGGACACAACTGAGCGACTGATCTGATCTGATCTGATCTAGGACAGGAATTAGATGATGGCTAACAAACCTACATATATATACCGTTGTAACCCAGCAATCCCATTATTAGGAATTTATCTTGCAGATATGTCTTTAACAATGTAGAATCACGTGCCCAAAGTTAGTCATTGTGGCATTGTTTATAAATGTAAAATATTAAACGTTATCTAAATGTTCCTACGTAGGAGAATAGTTGAATACATGATTACACTATGGCATCGCCTCATGATGAGGTACCATGTTGCTGTGAAAAGAATAAATGGATAGAGAGTAATTTTCAGCCTATACTACTAAGTGAGAAAAAAATACAGAAAAATAATATCTAGAATTAAAGGGGAATAAGAAAACATACTTATATCTGATAATTGGAGAAAATAGGAAACAAAAGTCAGAGACTCCTGAAATTGGCTGTTACTTATAGAGGTTGGGCTCAGTGAATGGGTATTGATAGAATGAAAATAAGGTAGAAATTGTGACAGAGGAGGGTGATACTTTATCTGAATATCCTTTTTTTTTTAATATAGCTCTGAGTTTCACGTACTCAAAAATAAGTAATTAAAATGAGCTTGGATATTCAAGGAGCCTCGCAAACCAAAAACCCAAAAAAGTAGCAAATTGTATTCATACAAATTACAAATGAAGAGGGAAGGGGGAAAAGAGTTCATTTGAATAACTTTGCCAAACAGAGTTTTGATTTTATAACTTAAGATTAAAAAAAATAACTATTGTAGTCTTATAGGAAAATTTATTTTTCACACAGTATAGATTAATGATTCTGTTTTTCAGAACCAGGGGTGAAAGTGAACATTTCTGAACCCTTGGTTATATCCTGGGCTTGTGGATAATAAGGGTTATTTTTCTCACCATAAAAGAAGGCTAAAGTGAACCCTGTGATGTTGAATTGGAATCTGAGTTATCAGTTGCTCATGGCGTGTGTTATAAAGAAGTAATTGTGTGTGTGTCTGTGTGTGTATCCATTTGTACATTCTCTATCTCTGTCTGTTGGAAGGATGTGAAAGCAATAATACCTCAATACTGATGAGTACTCCTAGTACCTAGATCTTGGTTTCTAAGCATCATTTTCCAGTAAAGGACACTGAGAACCCTTGTAGAAATGAATGATTTTAGGACAAGTACAGGAAAATTATATGATGAGAAACTGGAACATTTTGTGGTTCAAGAAAGTAGGGAATGACTTAAAAAGGATGGAAGCATGTGGAAAGGACATAGGAGTCAAATTGAAGTGGCTCACAATGGCCACATCTGGAACATTTGAGCAAGGAAATATGATAGTAATGGATTATACCCAGTATAGTCCATGATGCTATAAAAATGTTGAAAAAAATAATAAATGGGAGAGAAAGGAAAGCTCTTTTATAACAGTAGAATACCAATTAATAACTGTACAAGAAATGATGGAGATAGAAAATGACTATTTGGTAAATACCACATTAATAATTTTCCCAGGCAAGAGTCAGACTGGATGCTAAATCAGTGGTGAAAATCTGATGATAAATAGGATACTTACATAGTGTCCAAATATTAATGTATCTTCTCAGAATGATTGTTATTTACAAAGGGGACAGGAGCAACTTTAGAGTGGAATATCCTTCGAGACACCATCTAAAACAAGTGATCAAAGTATCCCCAGTAAGGAGACTAACCAGCATCATGTGCCACTCGTGTGACTCACTGAGAAAGGTACAGCAAATCATTTTTGTTATTTTCTTACCCAAAATGCATAATATGAATTGTATCATGAGGAAATACCAGACAATTGGTAAACCAACAGACATACTACAAAATAACTGAGCAGGTCTCTTTAAAAGTGTCAGGGTCATGCAAAACAAATAAAAACGGGAATTGTCCCAAATGAAAAGGGACTAAGAAGACAGGATAGCTAAATATCAGCTCATGGTCCGAGAAAAGGACATGAGTGAGACAATTGTTGAAATTTCAATAAGGTCTGTATATCAGCCAGTTGTTTTCTGTTAATTTCTTGCTTTTGCTCATTGTGCTCTGAATTTGATATTTGTATGCAAGGAGGACTTTCCTGGTGGCTCAGATGGTAAAGCGTCTGTCTACAATGCGGGAGACCTGGGTTCCATCCCTGGGTCGGGAAGATCCGCTGGAGAAGGAAATGGCACCCCACTCCAGTACTATTGCTTGGAAAATCCCATGGACAGAGGAGCCTGGTAGGCTACAGTCCACGGGGTCGCAAAGAGTCGGACACGACTGAGCGACTTCACTTTCACTTTCAATATGCAAGGAAGCTGGGAATTTTGTACTATTTTTGAAATTTTTTCTAAATGTGAAATTATTTCAAAATGAAATGTTAAATTGAAAAATAAAAATTAAAATATGTACCTTAAATAAGATGTATGTAGATATTATCCATTCTTCTTTATTATCATAAAAGAAAGAGTTTGCTTTGTAAGAGGATATCATCACTGGGCTCTGGGCTCATCATTCTGGGCTCTCAGAACAAAATGTCATCATAGAGTATCATGTATGTTGCACTGTGAATTTGGTCTTATTCTGTTAACTGACTCTGTCATACTCTGTGTAAACCTTGTGGGTACTTATTATGCCTTTGCATGTTATAGTCTATTTGCCAATAAAATAGGGATAATGATCTTAGCACTATGATTTCTAACTATTCACATCAATAGAGTAGAGCAGAGATGTCAAGTGTGGAGCCCGACAACAATGATTTTAAGAAGCACTCAAGTACAGATCAGGATTTAATGCCAGTGAAGGACCTAGTATCTTCTGGTAGGTGTCAAACTCCAGAGTATAAAAATATTTCCAGAGAGGGAAGATAGAGCTAGTATATTCAGTTCAGTGGATGTGTATGAAGAGATCAGTAATCAGACAAAAACTAGAAAGGAAGTACGAGCAGAGTACATAGTGCAGCCAGTCAGTGGTTTCTGAGAGTCCAGAGTCTTAAGTTATAAACAGGGCTTGGCAATGATGGTGAACTTGATGATGCCAGTGAGATGGCCTTGCTTGATGAGACATGCTTGGTGACAGCATTAAAGGGCTAGGATGAAGGGTCGATTGCAACGTGTGGTTTCATGGAATTCTGTGTACAAGCACCTTGTTTTCACATACATTCCTACTCAAAAATTTCATGTTTAACATCATTGGAAGATGTAGGTGAGGAGATTGATTTCATTACCTATGTTTTTATCGATGAGGAAACCCAGATTCAACATTTCCAAAATCCTATAGCTAATCAATACAAAAAGAATGTGTAGTCTGGTCCAGAGCATTCACTTGAGTTTATTTACCTCCTTCTAGCATCAGAGAAACCCTTTAATATACATGGCATTTTTGCAAATAAGATTATTCAGGGACATGTTTTTCCTGATGGAAGACTAGATCGATTTATTCTCTTTGATTTTTCAGAGGGATCTGTGACTTAAAAGATAATAAAGAATAGATTTTTCCTTCCACACTAGTGTACAATATGGAGTGGAAGTATTTTTGCAAACTTGGAGATATATAACTCTGCTAGTAAATGTACTCAAGAAGCATCATTATCAATAGCATTTAACACAGAGATTGTAGTACTTGCCCAGAATCCCAAGAGTAAGTGCTGAAAATAAAATGTGAACTTTGTTGCCAATAGTCCTGATAGAGATTATCCTTTGGCCAGATTATGAATTGTCTTCAGTGAAGATGGTTCTTTGATAGTCCAGCACCAACCAAGGAGACTAGATATCTGCTTCTGAGGCTAGGTAACACTCACTGGAAGACGATGGGTCCAAAGGAGCCTGAATAGCAAGCAGTGGAGTTCTGATGCTCTGTTGTGACGTTAATTAGCATTTTGAGCATTATGGTAATTTGAATAAAATTCTGTAGGGTTGCTTGAGAATCCTGGGAGTAGAGTTAGAAGCAATAGTACCTATGTAGAATGAAAAGCATTCTTACCTATGTAGAATGAAAAGCAGTTGAAATCTGATAGAGACCTTGGGATGAATATTCTGAGTGTGTTATCTCATCCAGCCCCTGAGAGTTTTAGCTTCCTAAAGTACTCTGGGACATTGAAGAAGTTCCTCTCTCTTCCCTTTGAAGAATACTTTGAGTGATATCAGAGTCTTTATATGACTGCTGCCGCTGCTGCTGCTAAGTCACTTTAGTTGTGTCCAACTCTGTGCGACCCCATGGACCGCAGCCTTCCAGGCTCCTCTGTCCATGGGATTTTCCAGGCAAGAGTACTGGAGTGGGGTGCCTTTGCCTTCTCTGCTTTATATGACTGACATTTGCCAAAAAGATGATGGTATCTACTAAGACACACAAATATTGTTCCTATTTAGGAATGTGTGTATTGCCATGACAGAGTAGATAAAAAAACAAAACAAAACCCTATTTAGTTCTTTACTGTTAGATCAAGAGTTCCTTCTAGAGAAGGGAGTGGCTAACCACTCCAGTATTCTTGCCTGGATAATTCCATGGACAAAGGAGCCTGATAGGCTACAGTCTAGGGGAATCACAAAGAGTCAGACACTACTGAGTGACTAACATATTTTCTGAAGAGTTCCTTGTCTGTTACATATATTTGACTTCCAAATCTAGGATTTATTAAAGACTTAAGAGATTTATAAAGACCATATAAAATGTAAACTTTAGTCTAATCACTGATTTAGAGATTAATACTGAATCTAAGTGCTGGATGATGCTTACCTATTAATAAGTCACTGATTTTCTAGACAAGGAATGAGGCTCAGCGAAGTTAAATGTTTTATCATTTTACACAGTTAATAAGCGACAGAGCCAGAAAATGAACCCAGATTTCTTGATTTCAGGCCCAGCTTTCTTTGCACTACGGCGTGGTGCCTTATGACACGTATGAGATTAGAGCAAAATTATATTTGTTGAAATGCATGAAAAGTGTTGCGGGTCTTTTGTTGATGTTTTGTGAATAGAGTGAGTTTATTCCCTCCTTGATTATTTTTTGTTTAACACTGCAATTAATAAATGAATAATATTCTCTGCCTACCTTAGATAGATAAGGTTCTATTAGTGTGTGTTTTTTCTTTTTTTTTTTTTGATGGTCTGCCCATAGGATTGGAAAATCCTTTCTTGTCTCAGAACGAATATATGCATACCTTTGAGTTGCTAGCACTTGAACTGCTAATCCATTAAGTGACTAACCTGAGAAATCACTTCTCTCCTGAGAGGTGCCCTGGATTGCAAATGTCTTTTGATAGCACTGCAGTGGTAGTGTAGGGATTTGCAACTGGCAGGCAGGAATTGAATTGCCATCATTTGGCTTTAGTAGGAGTTAGAGTCTTGTCTCCAACATAAGCATGAGCCAAGGTACTGTCTTCTTTTTTCTAATTTTAGTTGGAACCATTGGCACTGATCTTACCTAGACAGACTAGTGTTATTTCTACCCAGCACAATCTGCTGGCATGGGCTCCCTTCCAAGCCATGCAGTTGAACTTCTCCCCCTGGTTTACCAAACAGAGAGAGAGATGAATGGATGTAGAGGACAGGAGCATTCACCTTTTTCATTAGAAGCCATCCTTTCAGACATAGAGATTCTAGGTTTAATTGGTTCGATATATGACTCAGAGAGAATTGGCCCTTACGACTGAAAATTGTGGTGTGCTTTAATTGTGGGTTATGAAATAACCAATCCAGTGTTTTGGTTTTGGGAAATGGCTATTGATATATTTAACTGCTCAAGGGTGGGAGGAAAGGTGAGAAGTGATGTCTACTCTGCAGCCCTCACTTGTTCATTACTGGGAAAGATGAGTTTTACAGTTGTCCTGTCATGATCTCTAGTCATGGGCACTCATCGCTGAATGCATCTCTCAGGCCCTCAGTCACACTGGTCATGCTGAGGCTTCCATCTGCATCTCTTTATCAGAACCCTCAGTGAGACCCCCATCAGAGCATCAGCGTTCCCTCTTGGCTAACTCCCATCCCATGGCAAGTTAAGAGGGGACATCACAGCCTCTGTAACCTTGACCCTCTAGGTAGCCATATCTGTGCCTTTTCTCCCTACTTCAGTTTGTCATGGGATGTCTGCTACAAGGCTGCTGTCTCACAGAGGGCCATTTAGAAAGCAGGCCTCAGAAACAGAGGGGTTTATACGATTTCCCATTCTCACCCCAACCTAACCTGCACTTGACCTGTGGGAGCAGGAATGTGAGTTCCTCATATTAGTATTTGAGGTCTCTTCTCCCTGGTGACTCTTCCTTTTAAGTTAAAAGTGCCCATAACACTCAAATTCTTTCACTATTTGACATAAATAATGCTTTTCCATACGTAAAAGCAGATTTTTTTTTTTTCTGGTTTCTTGTGACTCATTTGAGAAAGACTATACGTGGGATTCCCTGGTGGCTCAGATGGTAAAGGGTCTTCCTGCAATGCAGGAGACCCAGGATCCATCCCTGGGTCAGGAAGATCCCCTGGAGAAGGAAATGGCAACCCACTCCAGTGTTCTTGCCTGGGAAATCCCATGGAAGGAGGAGCTTGGCAGGCTATAGTCCATGGGATCACAAAGAGTTGGACACGACTGAGTGACTTCACTTTCCTCACTTTCTTTCATACAAGGAATGGGAGGTTAACACATAGTATTATTATTTCACAGATCATTATGCAGGAAACCCAATGGTAAAGAGAAAAGACACAGACTGTCCTCATGGGGTGCACAGTGAGATCACACAGAGTTTATTAGTTATTATTTTCTTCAACACAATAGATACAAACACGTTCACAAATAGGAGATTCTAATAAACAACTAGAGAATATGTTTAAATTTTATGGAAAGAAGGGCTTCAAAGTGTGTACCACGTCCTGAAGGTCTGGTTGAAAAATAGCAAATCGTTATCCAAGTAGAAAAGAATTCCATAGATTTATTATTTATTTATGGGCTTCCCTGGTAGCTCAGCAGTAAAGAATCCCCCTGCAAACAGGAGATGCAGGTTTGATCCTTGGGTTGGGAAGATTCCCTGGAGAAGGAAATGGCAACCCACTCTAGTATTCTTGCTTGGAGAATTCCATGGACAGAAGAGCCTGGCAGGCAACAGTCCATAGGGTTACAAAGAGTCAGACACGACTGATACGTATTATTGATTCATTTGGCTATGTTGCATCTTAGTTGTGATACACAGGATCTTTCTTGTGGAGCATGAACTGTCTAGTTGTGGTATGTGGGCTCAGTAGTTGTAGCACACGGGCTTAGTTGCTCAGCATCATATGGGATCTTAGTTCCCAGACCAGGGATTGAACTTATGTCCCCTGCATCGCAAGGTAGTTTCTTAATTACTGGATTATCATGAAAGTTCCAGATTCCGTAAATTCAAACCACCACTCTTCTCTCTCTGTCTCTCCCTTTCTCTTCAACACTGTTATGTCCCCGTGTTGTATAGTCATTTTGGTAAAACGTCTGGGCTCCCTGTCTACCATATCCTGTTGGCTGACTTTTGCCTCCTTTTCAATCATGAATGAGCTGCCCTCCTCTAGGGTGGTAGCCTGATACAATTAATAATAATGAATAATAATCATTAAACACTTAGATCTTGATTTATGGTGTCAGATAGATTATGTTGCTTAATTATCAGACCAGCCCTTTGGGAAAGGTATCGCTATTATCCTTATTTTACAGATGAGCAAGTTGATGCAAAATAAGAGAGCAGGCAACCCTGAAGCACATACGTGGGCACCATAGGATTTTTTATGCCACCAAATTCTGAGTCTCTATTGCTTAGGAATTGTATTCAGTTTCAAATAATAGAAACCTGAGTGATGGTAGTTTGAACAAGATAGTTTTTCTTTAACCATACAAGAGGATCAGATGCAGTGCAAGCTGCTTCACCATCCTTTGAGGCATCCGGACTCCCTCTAGTTTTCTCTTCCGCCACACTTAGGCTACATCCTCATTCTAAAGATCACAAGAGACCGGGTATGGCTTTAGCAGTGTAGCTCTATCTCACATCAAGGCAGGACACAGGAAAAGCACAAACAGCAAAGAACAAAGCGACCAAAACAGCCAGAGCTGTCCCCTTTGAAAGGACTTTCACTGAATCTTCCCCTAAGTTCTACTTGTATCTGAGTGCTTTTAGTAGGGTTCTATTTATGCATTTAATTGTTCTACTTGATTACTGGTAAAGCATATCAGATGGTCAGTTAGAGTTCTCCACCATACTTCTCTATCTCCCTGACAGGTTGCGTTTTCCTATAGCATAAGAATAGGAACAGGAAGTGTTTTAATTATTTAAAAGAAACCAAATTTTTCTTTTTTATTATTTAAAATAAACCAAATTTTCTTTGTTTCTTTTCAAACTGACAGTTTCTTAGTTTCTTCAGGTCTCCTGCATGGTTATGCTTATTAAAACACACACACACACACACACACACACACACACACGTATGTCTCTTGAATGGAAAGATATCCATCTTCGGATGAGATATTTTCTATAGAATCTTCAGCACATATTTAGCACACACCTGCTTGTAAGGAGATATTAAACTGGTCTGGAAATGGGGAACTGAGGCAATGTTACCCAAGTTTAGAGAAACTGTCAAGTGATTAAACCTTGCCTCTATCTTCCAAAATGCTAATTGACAAATGACTCGTTATAGGGATAGAAATGTTTTCCTGTAGAATAGACCATTCTGAGTTGTATATGTTCCATCTTGTACCATGATGGAAAAAAAAAAATTGCTAGTCAGAGTATTATATGCAGGAAGTAGTATGCTTTTGCATTTATGAGGCTATAATCCCAGGAAACTACTTATTCATTTATCCCAACATTTGAATAAAAACAAGAGGTTGACATTTAAGTTGTGAGAGAGTATTTGGTTGAAAACTACAGTAAATTGTAGTGTGGATTTTTAAAAAATCTGATCCATCTGTCTTTGACAAAAATTTACTAGTGTTTTCTCTGCTACCTCAGTTTCTCCCTTTAGAAAATGAAGGCTTTTTTTGTGGAGTTGATGTCAGTAAGATACATTGCAATACAATGATAATTCACAGGAATTCTGACTAGCTCAGTGCTAATGCCATGCTATTCTGTTTTTACACATCTGTGGTACAGAGAATTGTTTTATTATATCATTGTGAATGTGGTTAATATAAACTATTGTTGTGGTAAGAAACTGATCTTCAAATACTTTATATATAAGAACCATGTGCTTCAAAGTAGGTAGTACAAAGCCGGGACAAACCAAATAAACACTTATCAGTGGCTTTATGTATGAAAACTGTGTCAACAATTAGGTTGACTACATTCACTCCAGATATTTCTTGAGGGTTTTGGGTTTACTTTTAATAAATCCCTAACACCAGTGTTTCCTAATTTGGTTAATTGAATTCTTTTTAAGCAAGGATTTATAGACTTTTAACATTGAAATCAATTGTATATATTCCCATCCAATTTGGTTTAGCTCCATAAGAGAAAATTTGGGAAACTGTGAATATAAACTAGAGAGTTAAGCAGTTAGGATCATTTAGGTGTATAACCTTCTCTCATACTGATTAACTGTTCTTAATTTTAATTGGGCAGGTATATTGCATTCTTCTCTTTCCTTTCTTAATGATAAATATGCCAACGATTATTGTACGCACAAAGTAAATATGTATGTTAAAGCTAATTAGTATAAAATCTTTTGCTCTATTTATTTTACTATTTCATGTGAAAGTATTAAATGGGCCTAAATTAACTGAATAATTGTTAGCTCCTCTTAGTTTATATGTTAAAATCATGACTTTAGACCATTGCTAAGAATTTTTCAGCAACAGGAAGTGAGCTGGATTTTTAAGATTTGGTCTTTATGAACAAGTTGGTTATTTCCAGAAATATGAATTTACTTGTTTTTGAAAAGATGACTATTTTAAGTGTAGAATTTCACATGATATTCAGTATTCATGACCTGACCACATACATATTTTAGTGTTGTCTTCCATAAAGCAGTTTATTTTAAATTGTAGCTAGTAGATAATTGATTTGTGTTTTAGAGATAAGGATCACTTAATTTTTGTAATTGTCCAAAACATAATATTAAAGACTATACCATGGCCATTTCTAATGCCAGCCTTTCAATACAGCTGAATCTTGCAATCACATATACTACCTAAGGAATCTAATTTTTTTTTCTAGTCTATAAACTCCTATAGTTGACAAAAGGGATGTGTAAGAAGATAATTGTATTGATTAATTCAATTTCTGGGTTAGGCATAATGTTGTAAATTGAGGATTACTCATAGAAATTGAATACAGAGAGAAAATATTTTCAAGTCTTTTTTTTTTTTGGTGTATTGACTAATACTGAACTCCTGAAAGCTATCCAACCTCACAGAGCTACAATAAAATTCTAATGGGGTCCTGAATGCCAGCTCTGGTTTTGTTGCCTATAAGGTATATGCATGAACAACCTTTTACTAGCAGGATGTCTTTGTTTTAATTTCCATTGAAGAACTCATGGACTAACACTTCAGTTCAGTCACTCAGTTGTGTCTGACTCTTTGCAACCCCATAGACTGCAGCACTCCAGGCCTCCCTGTCCATCACCAACTCCCGGAGTTTACTCAAACTCATGTTCATCAGGTCAGTGATTCCATCCAACCATCTCATCCTCTGTTGTCCCCTTTTCTTCCTGCCTTCAGTCTTTCCCAGCATCAGGGTCTTTGCATCAGGTGGCCAAAGTATTGGAGTTTCAGCTTCAACATCAGTCCTTCCAATGAATATTCAGGACTGATTTCCTTTAGGATGGACTGGTTGGATCTCCTTGCAGTCCAAGGGACTCTCCAGAGTCTTCTCCAACATCACAGGTCAAAAGCATCAATTCTTCGGTGCTCAGCTTTCTTTTCAGTCCAACCCTCACATCCATACATGACTACTGGAAAAATCATAGCTTTGATTAGACGGACCTTTGTTGGCAAAGTAATGTCTCTGCTTTTTAATATGTTGTCTAGCTTGGTCATAACTTTTCTTCCAAGGAGCAAGCATCTTAATTTCATGGCTGCAGTCACCATCTGCAGTGATTTTGGAGCCCCCGCAAATAAAGTCTGTCACTGTTTCCATTTTTTCCCCATCTATTTGCTATGAAGTGATGGGTTGGGATGCCATGATCTTAGTTTTCTGAGTGTTGAGTTCTAAGCCAATGTTTTCACTCCCCTCTTTCACTTTCATCAAGAGGCTCTTTAGTTCTTCTCAACTCTGCCATAAGGGTGGTTTCATCTGCATATCTGAGGTGATCGATATTTCTCCCAGCAATCTTGATTCCAGCTTGTGCTTCACCCAGTCCAGCATTTCTTATGATGAACTCTGAATATAAGTTAAATAAGCAGGGTGACAATATACAGCCTTGATGTACTCCTTTCCCAATTTGGAACCAGTCTGTTGGTCCATGTCCAGTTCTAACTGTTGCTTCTTGACCTGCATACAGATTTCTCAGGAGGCAGGTCAGGTGGTCTGGTATTTCCATCTCTTGAAGAATTTTCCACATGTTTTTGTGATCCAGACAGTCAAAGGCTTTGGCGTAGTCAATATAGTAGGAGTAGATGTTTTTCTGGAACTCTCTTGCTTTTTTGATGATCCAACAGATGTTGCAATTTGATCTCTGGTTCCTCTGCCTTTTCTAAATCCAGCTTGAACATCTGGAATTCATGGTTCATGTACTATTGAAACCTGGCTTGGAGAATTTTGAGCATTACTTTGTTAGCGTGTGAGATGACCACAACTTAGGGACTTCTAATATCTTAGCGACTAAATAGCAGCAAATATATATTGATCTGTTGCCCCCAAAGTATATTTTTTATATAAATATAGTTAAGCAAACTGGATTTTTATCTGTATCTTTGTATGTGAAAGCAGACATCTCCACATATATATGTATGTGCTATGAAAATGTGCTTAGTCGCTCAGTTGTGTCTGACTCTTTGTAACCCCATGGCATGCCAGGCTCCTCTGTATATATATAGTGTCCATATTTATTACATAGTAGTTAGTCTGTTGAGGGTTTCATCAGATAATAGATTCTCTAATGCAGAAACTGTTTTATTCACATCCTATCACCCCCAACAGAGTATAATACAATGTCTTTTACACAATGGTTGCTAAATTAGTGGTTGTAGTGAGTGGTGTCCAAAAGGGTGCACATTTAATCAGAGAGAAATGTACTGTTTGATTCTGATACAGGTACACGGGAAAGATGTCACTTAAAGAATGTCCCCATTATCGTCAATTAGAAATCCTTTATTCTTATCTACTTAGATGGAAGCTAAGCTCTGCCAGTTTTATATAGTTTTATTTGTAATTGTGAACATGTAGAACCACATGAGGCCATCAATCAGAAGAGAGATGAAGGCCCAATAGAATTATGTCTGTAGGTGGCCAATTTTTTTTCAATCAAGGACAGCTGAAAGGTCATGATTAAAACAGTGATTTTCCTGAAATTGTAAGTAACTGTTAGTGACTGTTTTGCACAAAGATGTCAAAACTACTTTTTTCCCTCTGAGAAAGAAAATTATAAGTTCTTGAAAATGTTGGCAATGCTCCAAATTTCACTTGCACTACTGTAATGTATTTTAATTATTGCACTTGAGTCAGTTTCTTAAAAAATATGAGGAAAAAATAAAGTAGTGTGATAGTAAGCATACATAGAGTTTAAACAGTAGTCATCTAAAGCCTCCTTGATAGGTGCATACTCATTACTCAGAATTAGCCGAGGAGTAGGACTTAACAGTTTTTACCCAAGGAGTGTGCATAGCATTAATTCATAAATCTACAGAGAGATGAGGAATGATACCACTGTGTATTTTAATTAGAATATGGCAGTGATGTTTAAAATACTTAAGTAATTTGTTTCACGTAGGTCAGTTAGCAAAGGCAGCCAAGGATAGCGAACGTTGCTAGTGATTTCTGTAGGTGACCCTTTATTTTCGGAGTCAGAATTTACTCTGGTCCCTGGGTGATGGCAGGGAGGACTAACTGCTGGTTGTCATCATCCTTCAGATGAGGTGTGGATGTGAAGTCCTAACCATTTTGTAGTCATTAAAGATTCCTCGGAACCTTTGTAGCAGAAAGGGTTTTAACCACGGTGTCCTGGTCAGTTTCCAAATCCGGTAATTGCATTATGCCTTCCAGTGTCTTCCTGCAGGTTCTGTTTTTGTTTATTTGTTTGTTTGGGGTTTTATTGTTATTTTTGCTTGCATATATGGGGCTGTAGTTTTGGGGGGTGGATCTCTCCTTGGTTTTAAGCTCTGTGTGCTTTTAGTCTTCCTTAGGCTGTACAGGAATAGAACTGAATAGTTTTGTTAGATACACATTACTTTAGCCTGCCTTAATGGTTTATGTTCCATCCTTTTTACATGGTTTTAGTTTCATATTTGAAGAGACACGTATAAAGGAACAAAAGAAGTGAATAATGATGTGAGGATCAACAAATACGGTGACAGACATGGGCTGCTCTTTGAGATATGGTCCCAGTGTACCTCCTTTACCTTGGAGGAAAACTCCAGAAGGCAGAGAAGATGAATGTCACTTGCTGGTTTGAGGAGGGAATCACAAGAGAACATGAGAAGTGTTAGTTCACTTAGAATTAAAAACTGGTAAAGTTTCATTTGAGTCCAAGAATGACATGGTTCGTTTCCATGTTAAATGTCAATCTTTTTCTCCCATTGATAAGCTTGTTAAATTTGGATTTGTAAGGCAGAAGGATATGTCTCTGATTTTAAGAGCAATATTTTGATATGTCATACTTTTGATGGCCATGTTTTGAATTAGATATTTCACTCATGATCATTTTTTTTGTAATCTACAGGAAGATAAAATTCTATCAAATCAACATTTACTGGATGCCATCCATATTAAAAGAACTGCATTTGATGTATTACTCTTGAAGATACTTTATTTGGTCCAAAAAACACTGTACCAAGTATTTATCCTATTATATCCCTATTGGGTTGAAAGCTTTTTTTTTTTTGGTTTTGTTGTTATTTTATCTATTCAACAAGGAAATGATAAAACAAAATTCAGAGTAATTTAGTTCTAGACCAAGCATAAATTTCATCCATTAGTCTCAAAACTTATCCTGCCAACAGCATTATATAGTAGAAAAAGCATAAGCTCATGTGTCAAAAGAGCTGTTTTTTAATGCTGGCTCTTACAAAGTCTATGATTTCCAAATGGGTAAGTTGCTTTAACTTGTCTCAGTTTTTTTTTCATTGTGAATAGGCATGATTGTAATATTTTGACCTACCTACAGAAACAGTTTTAATCAAAGGGAAAAAAACACATTCCCTTTTGAAGTAAACTCTAGTCTATAATATAGTACTTTCCTCACTAATATTATTTATATTTTAAAATATTGTTGAAGTGTAGTTGATTTACAGTGTATTAATTCCTTCCATACAGCAAAGCTCAGTTATATATATATATATATATATATATATAT
>NW_011494942.1:9126237-9137633 GCF_000754665.1 Bison bison bison | reverse complement strand
ATATTTCATGTTCTTTTCCATTATGGTTTTTCATAGGATATTGAATATAGTTCCTTGAGCTATACAGTAGGACTTTGTGGTTTATACCTCACTAATGTTTTATCTTTCATCATATTGACTCTACATATAACCCTCAATTAGAAATCACTCTTCATAGATTTTCTGGAATCTTAGTTTGAGATTGAAGCTCTTCTGGGTTCTGTGTGGTAGAGCAATTCTCTTCTGTTATAGCCTCTATAATGTTCTTTTCCCAATACTAGATAGTTTTATTTTCTCGTTCATCTTTTTACCACATCTAAATCATGTAAGATAAATAAATGAAAGACTGTAATACTTCTTTGCCAGGCCCAGTTAATCTGAGAGTATCTGGACCTGACAGAATCAGTTGTCATTAGGATGGCAGAAGGCTGAAAACTGAGTATCAGTCAGCCACAAAGAGTAGGTGATTGGAGCAGATCTTAGCAATATGGGGAAGCTCATACCTATGAAGCATCAGTGACCTCAGGGTAGGAAAAAATCTTGTCAAACTGGCTGTGGGCAGTGCAGTTTTCCTGGAGGTAAGGGTGTCCTGTCATGACTGGTAACTCCATCAACACATATTAGGAATGATCAAAATGATAAGCTGGCTCTGAGTACCAGAGACCCTTGACAGAAGTAGCAGACAATCCCAGGAGACTATTTTCAACAAGATAAAGAACCTGGTGACAGAGACCATGGAAGCTAAGTGTGGACTCAGTAAGGAAGCAAACACAAACATTAAGTTTACAAAACTGTACTAAAAAGTGGGATTGTGGTGACTCAGACCTTGGGGTCTGCCTGGTTGGAGACCAGAGAGTGAAGTAACTCATATCAATATCACTCTCTTTGGCTTTCCTGCTCTAAGATCTCTTATCAGCTACCTCCTATCTCACTCCCAGTTTCACACAGGGCAGGAGAAGAGAAGACTTACATCAATTTGAGAACATGACTCTTATTCTCTTCACTCTTTTCTTCACTTTTACCTCAAACTAAAAGGTTATTACTACCTTATTTTCTTCTGTTTTTCCTCAGCCATCAATTACCTTTTCCCCCTTTTCCTCTTCAAGTTTCTATAATCATTGTACAAAAGTTGCATAAAAATTCATTGGTTTAAGACACATTTTAGCACTTTTTAAACATATGACACTGTGATGAATCTTAAATCTCTGTGTGCATGCTCAGATGCTCAGTTGTGTCCAAATCTTTGACCCCTGGACTGTAGCCGGTTAAGCTCTTCTGTCCAGGGGATTTCCCAGGCAAGAATACTGAAGTGCGTTACCATTTCCTTCTCCAGGGGATCTTCCCAACCCAAGGATTGAACTTGCATCTCCTGTATTGGTAGGTGAATTCTTTACCACCTTACCACCTGGGAAGCCCCTTGAATCTATGACTTAATTTAATTGACTCAGAAATTTTTTCTTGGTGATGTATAAAATATTGGGTTGTCCTCAAATCCTGGATGAAATACAGAGCTTACCTGAGTCAATTGTTGCCAACAGTGGCTTCAAAGACAACCTGAGTCATAAAGACATATGATATCGCTGATAGCACATGATGTCACAGACACTGACTGTCACTGGGGCTTGAAGGAGCCACAGTATTTTGAAAAATCCCCTCAGAGACTAAGCCACCTATTCTCCATCTTGCCACATTCTCATGATAGAGGAAAAGAGCCATCAGAGAGGGCTCTGCACAGGAGACTCCATATAGGTTTTTATGAACTCTTGTCTTCAGAGCAGGATTTTTTTGCATCTGACATCTTTCCCCTCATAGAATGTTATGAGCCAGTGCTTAAGTAATGCCTGTATTCTCCTTTTATCTATGTACATGCATGTGTCCACAAATGTCCTGGTGTTTGGAAAGAAAAGTGAATCTCCTTTCTTCAGTGGGTTCTATCCCAATACAGAAATTCTGCTTAGTTTCCTGAGATTGAGGCTTAATTTGGCGTTTTCAATATTGATTTCTTTGGTCACACTATCTTCCAAAAATGCTAATCCTTATTTCTAAAAGAAGCATAACTTTCTGACCAGGACAGTTGACTAATACATGGAACTTTAAATTTTTTCTCATTGCCTACCTGAAAACAAACAAACATATATTTGCACTGTAATTGTATTGTTGTTTAAAGTTTTGCTGTTGAATTAACATACGCGTTGTTCTATTCCAAGTAGAAGGCTTTCTTTTCTTATTGTTAAGAGCTGTAAGATATCTGCCATTTGGTAAGCTGAATGTTTGGAATGTGTCCCAGTATTAGAAACTTGTTTCAATTGTTGTTCAGTCCATAAGTTGTCTCCAAGTCTTCATGACCCCAGGGACTTCAAGCACACAAGTCTTCCCTGTCCTTCACCATCTCCTGGAGTTTACTCAAACTCATGTCCATTGTGATGCCTTTCAACTATCTCACTCTCTGTGGTCCTCTTCTCCACTTGCTCTCAACCTTTCTCAATATGTCTTAATATTTGGGCAATGTCTTGATTTTGTTGCAGGAAGGGGCACCCTTTCCATGGGCCAAAAGTGGGCTCTTGTCTAACACTTGGAAGTGAATTGTCTAAGGAGACATCCATGCTGACAAAGCAAGAGACGTTATTGAGAAGGGGCGCCCAAGTGTAGAGCAGGAGAATAAGGGAACCCAGGAAGACTGCTATGCTACGTGACTTGCAGTCTTGTGTTTTATGGTGAAAGGATTAGTTTCTGGGTAGTCTCTGGCCCATCATTCTGACTCAGAATCTTTCCTAGTAATACATGTGTTTCTCAGCCAAGTGGGATCCTGGGAGGAGGATTCTGGGAGGTAGTAGGACATGTGGTGTCTCCTTTTGACCTTTGCTGAACTTTTGGGGTTGGTGGTGGCTTGTTAGTTCCATGTTCCTTACCAGGACTTCCTGTTGTAAAATAACTCTTGCAAAGAGTTACTATGGTGCCTGGCTGGGTTGAGCGATTTCAATCAGTGTTTCCTCTAGCAAGTTCATAAATAAAGCATATAAACATAACATTTTTTATAAAGTATATATACATAAAATTCTTTACACAAAGTTTTCATAGGCAGAAAATAGTATATAGTGTCAATGAAAAAGAAATACAGTAGGACTTGAGAAATGAAGGGATTGTAAGAACTAGAATTATAGACTAAAAAAGAACAGCTAGTTAATAATAAGGCATTGTAGGTTTTGATACTCTGATTTTCTCAAAGACAAAGACCTCATCTGACGGCAGTAGCAGGCTTCCACTGAGGGAGAATTGGATATTAAGTGAGACTTGGTGAGACTCCTGGGTGAGACTCTACTAGGTGAGACTTGAGGACACTTGTGCTTACTTGGTGTCCTCACTTAGAAAAACTACACACTCATTTCACACTATACTCATAGGTGGTACAGTGTTAGAGAATACTTGAATTCACCTCTCAACAGCATCCCAAAGAAGTGTGTGTATTCTGAATATTGGTGACTACATGAATGTGAGAAAGCACTCTCTTACAAAAAGTAATTTCCATAGTGTTTCAAACTTAAAAATTTAAAAGACAAATACGGTTTTATTTAATATGGAGAGATCTCAGGCTCTTAGGCCTTTGAAGTATTTGACAACAGGGATGTTCCTGTTTATTATGCTCTCATCGTATATTTCAGCAATTAGAAGTCAGGGAGAGACTTCTGTGGATACTTGGATACGGAATGTCTGTACTATTGGAGTTTAAGGTCTAACAGCCGTCTCAAAGCCCTGTCTACTGAGCTAGTTTCCAGTGACTGTCAGGGAGTAAGAGGAAAGTGAGACATGTATGGGGAAAAGTTATTGTAGCAGAAGCAAGATAGGATATGGTGTACTTGACTTAGGATAGGCATTCCCTTTAGGTTTTCTCTCCTTGTAGATAATATTTTCTGTGGAATACAACTCATGCAGTAGTATTGAAGCTAATGGAATATAATTTTCAACAAATCATTTTTGGTTTTCATTATTAAAATATTTATTTATTTGATGTTTAGTGAGCTATTAGCCAGCATTCAAGGCCCAGTTTAAATGTCTTCCTATTTATAAAATTTTCACTCTGTTTTCAAAATATTATTTTCATTTTTCTCTTTAAATAAATATGTATTAGTGGACTGATCTTGTTTCTCCACGCAGTCTATATGTAATAGATGCATTTGCTATTACAAAGAACAGAATACATTGGATGAATTGTTAGCAGTCCTTGGCTATATATTTCTCAAAATATTGATTATTCTGAGAGCTCTTTATCACGTGTGAGTTTTCCAAAACTTTACTTTCTAAAACAATTTTTTCAATTTATTTTTAGCCATGTAGTGCAGCTTGTGGGATCTTAGTTCCCTGACCAGGAATCGAACCCAGACCTAGGCAGTGAAAACGCTGCATCCTAACCTTCGGACCACCAGAGAATTCCCCAGACCGTGCTTTCTTGCTTCATCTTCATGCTACCTGTCTCAGGCTTTTTGCCTTATTCATTTAAATTCTACCTTAGGAAGTGCAAAGGAAGAAATGAAGGATTCAAATCACTTGAAAAAGAGGAGACGCATTCAGCCTTTGTTCACTCCTGGCTTTTGATCATAACCATAATTCTCTGTAAGCAATCCAATAAAACTTCCCATTGAGTTGCATTCGTGTTTCCTTTGAGCTTGAATTTACAGACTACCATCAGTAGATTAAAAATCCATTAAAATCTATACGAAAGCTGAAGTTACGTATTCCTTTTGCTGTAGTAAAGATTTTTCTGAAAGATTTTACATTAAAACTCTGTTCCTACGTAGTGATCTTAATAGGCCATTTCAAAATCAAACTTGGCTTGTCCTTAAGGCATGGAAGACTGCACAAGGAGTAGCTTCCCATATTCCATGCAATTGCATTTTGGACAGATGACTGAGACACAGTTGATTCTTTTCTCATGTCAGAAAGACAATGCTAGACTCTATTAACAAACAGCAGACAATCTCAAGGATAAGTGGTAATGAGGATAGTTGGCAAAGAACATACTAGGAAGGGGTGATAATAGATTCAGAGAGAGAGAAAGTGCCCAAGTAATTGTCCCGTAGATAGTGAGAAAAATGAAACAGGAGAAGGGATTAGAGGTCAAGGATAAAGATGTAGATTTAAGCTAATATATAGATTAACAGTAACCAAAAATCACAATGACCAATTTATAGAAGCACTTAGATAAAGTGCAGACATGAAGAAAATGTATTCCTGTCTGTGCCTTTTCAAAGTGATGCTTTTCTTTGAATGTGATGCTTTATACTTTTTCTGCAAATTATCATGCTCTCAGCATCTCACCATCTTTGCAGATATTTAAGAATTAAATACAATGTTGAGATGTCATATCTGTCGCTCAGAAGGCAGCAAGACTTCAGTGGGTTAGAATGCTATGCTTCCCTGTTTTCTCGGGTGATTTTTTCATCACCAAGTCTTAGATCAATCAATTACACTAAGATACTATTAAGTATTTCTTCCTGTTATCTTTCTACTGTGTGTGATACCCAGATTCTTCTGAGCCCCCCAAAGTAAAGTCCTGGATACAATATCCTTATATTGGGTTGATTTTTTTTTTAAGCTAGAGTTTATTTCTATTTAAAACTGCTCAAGTCTTTCAAATGTCCAAAGCCCCAGGGATATCTGAGTTTAATATGGTGTTACAGTCAGGTTGTGAGTGTTCGTTCATTCATTGCTAATGCCTCAGAAGGATCCAGGGAAAATTATACAACTTATAATTTTTTCTTGTATTCTTCTGTGAAAGCTCATGTCTGGTTTGCTTCCTACGAAGACGTTAATTCAGTGATGAAAAAAATGCTGGTAACAAGCATTGTGTTTGCAAGAGAGAAAGGTGTATGGTCAGAGAAGAAAACCATCAAAGCATTGACAAGAAACAATATTACTGCACTACAGAACAAATTGATCACACGGTCTCAGTGTCTTGGGCTCCTAATTATGCTGAGACAATTCAGAATCCTCTTTCTCCATCTTCTCCTTCTCCACAGCGGCCCTATCTAACTGCTTCCAAGTTTTGATGCTTCTAATTCCCAGATTACTGTTGGAGTTTTCCTGTGCTTTTTACTTTTTATCAATATGGTTTACTATTTGTTTTTATCAATGCATGCCATGTTCAATGGAGAAATGCTAGGAAAAAAAGATCGGAAAGAAGAAAATAATGTTAAAAATACAGCTCTCATTCTGCTATCCAAAGATGATGACCAGTAAGATTTTGGAATACAGTCTCTTATTTTAAAAATACATTTGTCTAATAAAGATATACAGAGTATATTAATATTTCTATAGAAAATTTTATACTGTAATGTTTTTAGAGCATACTTTTTACATTTAATGATATGAACATCTTTTCGTGTAGTTGAATATTCTTCATATATCACTTTAATGACTACATAATGTTCTGTATTCAACTACATCAATATACCAGAGTTAATGTGTCAAACTCCTTGTCTTGGAGCAATTGGTCTTGCTTTTTCTTTCCTACTTTCTATTCCCATTTCCATTCCTAGAGTCAACACTGTCATCCTACCTTGCTGGGACTATTTTAATGTTAATTGAAATGATTGCTCGTGTCCAGTGAACTATCTAATACTTCCAAAATAAGTTAAAAAGCAAAAGCAAAAAAATGAACGATTCATAAGATTGTGACTTGAATAGAGGCTTTAATGGTTTCAGTTTTTTTCAGATTAAAGTTTACATTTCTTAGCATTTATGTTTGGCTCTCCTTTAATTTAGTCATAATTTAACCTACATTCACTCAGCTCATACTGTTCTTGATTTCCTGAGTATTTTGCCCCCTCTTTGCCAGTACTCTTTCTTTTGCCAAGACTACCTTTTACTTTTGTTTCTTCCTGGCAGTATCCCACTCATTCTTTAAAAGTGAGTTCAGCTCTGCTTCCCTCATCCGCTCAGTCGAATCAATTGCTCCTTCCTCTGGGCTCCTAGAGCGTTTTGCTGTTTCCCCTGTCGTGTCATCTAATGGGAAGACATGATATAACAAGAAGCACATAGTCTTTGGACTGTGACAGTCCTGGGTGTGAAGGCAAGATTTAGCTCTTAAAACTTCTCCATCTCAGTTTCATCATTTATTCATTCATTCAACATATATAAGTAAGTGCTTCCTATGTGTTAGGCCTTGAGTGGAACTCTGAGAGACAACAACAAATAATACTAATAATGGGAAATATTTATTATATGGTACCTGTGTACCAAGTACTTTTCATGTGTGAACTCATTTAATCGTGACAATAGGTTCTATTCCTAACTACCATTTATGAATGAAGAAATTAGGGTGCCAAGCAGTTAAGCATTTGTGAAGGTCACATGGCTAGTAATCTGCAAAACAAGGATACAAACCCAGGTGTTCTGATTGCAGAATCTGTTCTCATAGTCGATATGCGTCTCCTAAAACAAAGTTAAACACACAAACTCTGCCTTTCTGGAACTTTCAAGCAAGTGGGGGAGGCATATATCAGATAAATAGCAACAACAAATATAAAATTATATGACGATATAATGCAAACAAATATAAAATTATACAATGGTAAGTGCTTTGAAGGGGACGTGCACGGTACTAAGAGACACAATAATAGATTTTACATACTTGTGGGAGTTAGACTTTTTCCTAACTTCCTTCCTAACAATGAACCATTTGAACTTAGTTCAGAAGGAAAGTGGGAGTGAACCAAGTAAGGAAGGGAGAGAAGAATGTCACCAGGTTCAGCAAACAAAATGTGCAAAGACTCTGAGCTGAGTGAATGTAGGTTAAAAACTCTATATGCCCTGTAGAAGGGCCTGAGAACAGTTGGCATGACTGGAGAGAAGCTGAGATTACAATTAGGTGGGAACCAGAGTCCTTTAGGCCGTGTTAAGTCTTATCTATTGTAGGAGCAATGGAAAGTGATTACATGTTTTAAGGAGGGGATTTCATGAGCATATTTTTATTCTATAAAGGTCTGTGTGCCTATAGTATAGAGGAGGCTTTGCAATAAAGACAGCAATAGAATACCTGTATAGGGGAAAGTGACACTTAGGGGAAAGTGTTTAGTAGAGTATAAGGTTTGCAGTGGGCACTTTATAAATGCTGGTGTCCTTCTTCTTTCACTATTATATCCATCAGATCTAATATACTACTTTGCAAAATGTAGTAAGACAATAACTGCTTGTTGATTGATGGAATGAATCAATAGATCATTATATATTTCTCGAAGATTTCCAGAAGCAGGAAACTGTGCCACACGAAGCAGTCCATTAAACAGCTTTATGTGTGAGAAGCTATTTTTTCAAGCCAAAAAGCTCACTTCCTATAATTCTACTTAATTTTGCCTTGTGGACCTGGGTAGAGTAAGTATAAATCCTCCTCTGTGATAATCCTTCAAGTAGTTGAAGACAGTTGTTTGAAATATTTCTGTTGTATATTCTTCAGCCACATAATGTATCACCCAGACTCTGCCTCATTCTGCGTGCCATCCTGAGGCCCCTTATTTCTTCAGCTGTAGCACTGAGTCAGAACACCCCGTGTATTCCACCCAGTTCAGTAATAGTGAGGCCATTAAGTATTCAAGGTGACTATTATAATTCACTCAGCTCAAAATTACATGAAATGTTTCGAAAGTGATATAGCCCATACTTGAGCTGTGGATTGTTTGAGCTTATCTATGCTACTTTAGGATTATCAACATTAAATGTAATCATTTTGTTGAAATATTTATTTATTTTAATTATTTTTTAGTTTTGGCTGAGCTGGGTCTTCACTGCTGTATGGGCTTTTTTCTAGCTGCGGTTAACAGTGGCTACTCTCTAATTGTGGTGTGTGGGCTTCTCATTGCTATGGCTTCTCTTGCTGCAGAGCATGAGCTCTTGGGCATACCAGTTGCAGCATATGGGCTCAGCATTTGTGGCTCCAGGACTCTAGGGAACAGGTTCAGTGCTTGTGGTACATGGGCTTAGTTGCCCCTTGGCATGTGGGATCTTCTCAGATCGGGGGTAGAACCCATGTCCCTGCATTGGTAGGAGGATTCTTTACTGTTGAGCCATCAGGGAAGCCCTGTTGAAATCTTCTTAAATAGTGATTCTGTTATCTAATGTAATAGTTCTTTCTTTTTTTTAAATTTATTTTTTTATTGAAGGATAATTGATTTACAGAATTTTGTTTTCTGTCAAACCTCAACATGAATCAGCCATAGGTACACATATATCCCCTTCCTTTTGAACCTCCTTCTCATCTCCCTCCCCATCCCACCCCTCTCGGTTGATACAGAGCCCCTGTTTGAGTTTCCTGAGTCATACAGCAGATTCCCGTTGGCTATCTATTTTACATATGGTAATGTAAGTTTCCATGTTACTCTTCCCATACATCTTACCCTCTCCCCAGGTCCATAAGTCTATTCTCTATGTCTGTTTCTCCATTGCTGCCCTGTAAATAAATTCTTCAGTACCATTTTTCTAGATTCCATATATATGTATTAGAATATGATATTTATTTTTCTCTTTCTGACTTACTTCACTCCTTATAATAGGTTCTGAGTTCATCCACCTCATTAAAACTAACTCAAAGGTGTTCCTTTTATGGCTGAGTAATATTCCGTTGTGTATATGTAGCACAACTTCTTTATCCATTCATCTGTTGATAGATATCTAGGTTGCTCCCATGTTCCAGCTATTGTAAATAGTGCTGCAATGAACAATGAGTTGAGATACATGTGTCTTTATCAGTTCTGGTTTCCTCAGGGTTTATGCCTAGGAGTGGCATTGCTCGGTCATATGGTGGTTTTATTCCTAGTTTTTTAAGGAATCGCCATACCATCTTCCATAGTGGCTGAATCAGTTTACATTCCCACCAACAGTGCAAGAGCATTCCCTTTTCTACACACCCTCTCCAGCATTTATTGTTTGTAGACTTTTCGATGATGACCATTCTGACTGGTGTGAAGTGATTACTCATTGTAGTTTTGATTTGCATTTCTCTAATAATGAGCGATGTTGAGCATCTCTTCATGTGTTATTAGCCATCTGTATGTCTTCTTTGGAGAAATGTCTGTTTAGGTCTTTTTCCTACTTCTTGATTGGGTTGTTTGCTTTTCTGGTATTGAGTTGTATAAGCTGCTTGTATATTTTAGAAATTAATCCTTTGTCAGTTGTTTCATTTGCTATTATTTTCTCCCATTCTGAGGGTTGTCTTTTCTTCTTGCTTATAGTTTCCTTTGCTGTGCAAAACCTTTTAAGCTTAATCAGGTCCCACTTGTTTACTTTTGTTTTTATTTGTTACTCTAGGCGGTGGGTCATAGAGGATCTTGCTTTGACTGAGTTATTTCTTGTTTTGTACATATTTGCATAAAATTTTTCACAACTTCAGTTTTGTTGTTGATAATACTATCAAATAAGTCAAACTTAAAATTAGAACCCTTGTTTTAGTAAAGATCAGTGTACATTTTCCACATCAGTGGAAAATTGCTAGATGTCATTTGATTAACTATAAATCTATATCACTATTTATTATCTATTAATCTATCTATCGTCTATTTATCTATCCTGTAATTTTTTCATCTTACCTTTAAAAGCCCTGCTGGAAATAAATCATTTTTCTGATTCCCAGATTTAAATAAACCTTTTGAACCGGGCAATACAAAGAATGTGAAATTATATATTGTGAGTAAATGAAACAACATTCACCTAAGGAGTTGAAACTGTGCCAAGCACACTTTTGAATGCTTTAATATATTAACTTGGTTAATTGTCACATAAAAAAAGCAATGAAATAAGTATTATTGCTGTCTACATTTTGCAGATGAATAAACTGAAGCACAGAAATTAAAACCACCTGCCAACTTCATGTACCTGGAAAGTAGTAGAGTCTTGCAGTTTGACTCCAGATTCTGTAATCAAACAATGTTGACTCAGGGATGGAAAGTTCTTATGTGCTATAGAAAAGCTCAATCAAATCAGTGAAAACTTTGTGGTGTTTTTTGGTAAGAATTATTTTGAAATTTGTTTTTTTCCTAGTATTTCATATATGGAATATTTTCTAATATGTTGTGTTATGTCTGAAAAAATTCATACACCATATATTTAAAATGACTTCAGTTCAGTTCAGTTCAGTTCAGTCGCTCAGTCGTGTCCGACTCTTTGCGACCCCATGAATCGCAGCACGCCAGGCCTCCCTGTCCATCACCAATTCCCAGAGTTCACTCAGACTCACGTCCATTGAGTCAGTGATGCCATCCAGCCATCTCATCCTGTGTTGTCCCCTTCTCCTCCTGCCCCCAACCCCTCCCAGCATCAGAGTCTTTTCCAATGAGTCAACTCTTCGCATGAGGTGGCCAAAGTACTGGAGTTTCAGCTTTAACATCATTCCTTCCAAAGAAATCCCAGGGCTGATCTCCTTCAGAATGGAC
>NW_011494942.1:9099572-9126137 GCF_000754665.1 Bison bison bison | reverse complement strand
AGTCCAAGGGGCTCTCAGGAGTCTTCTCCAACACCACAGTTCAAAAACATCAATTCTTCGGTGCTCAGCCTTCTTCACAGTCCAACTCTCACATCCATACATGACTACTGGAAAAACCATAGCCTTGATTAGATGAACCTTTTTTTGGCAAAGTAACGTCTCTGCTTTTGAACTATTTTTTTTTGTTAATTTTATTTTATTTAACTTTACAATATTGTATTGGTTTTTCCATATATCAAAATGAATCTGCCACAGGTATACATGTGTTCCCCATCCTGAACCCTCCTCTCTCCTCCCTCCCGATACCATCCCTCTGGGTCGTCCCATTGCACCAGCCCCAAGCATCCAGTATCGTGCATCGAACCTGGACTGGCGACTCGTTTCATATATGATATTATACATATTCAATGCCATTCTCCCAAATCATCCCACCCTCTCCCTCTCCCTCAGAGTCCAAAAGACTAATGTCTCTGCTTTTGAATATGCTATCTAGGTTGGTCATAACTTTCCTTCTAAGGAGTAAGCGTCTTTTAATTTCATGGCTGCAGTCACCATCTGCAGTGATTTTGGAGCCCAAAATAATAAAGTCTGACACTGTTTCCACTGTTTCCCCATCTATTTCCCATGAAGTGATGGGATCGGATGCCATGATCTTTGTTTTCTGAATGTTGAGCTTTAAGCCAACTTTTTCACTCTCCATTTTCACTTTCATCAAGAGGCTTTTGAGTTCCTCTTCACTTTCTGCCACAAGGGTGGTGTCATCTGCATATCTGAGGTTATTGATATTTCTCCCGGTAGTCTTGATTCCAGCTTGTGTTTCTTCCAGTCTAGCGTTTCTCATGATGTACTCTGCATATACGTTAAATAAGCAGGGTGACAATATACAGCCTTGACGTACTCCCTTTCCTATTTGGAACCAGTCTGTTTTTCCATGTCCAGTTCTAACTGTTGCTTCTTGTCCTGCATACAGATTTCTCAGGAGGCAGGTCAGGTGGTCTGGTATTCTCGTCTCTTTCAGGATTCCCCACAGTTTGTTGTGACCACACAGTCACTGGATGTTGACTGTCTAGTTAGCACATAGATGAAGAAACCTGGATTCAGACGAATTACATGTGGGGACAGGTTAATTCTGTTCCTTGTAGTGCACTGATTTCACAATAGCAAATGCAAAATAAATTTAGCTCTGGGGAAAGACAGGAAGGTCTTTGCAGTCATTTATTGAATGCAAGAAAGTTCATGCATACTGTTTTCAATACATTTTTAAATTTTTGGTAATGTTAGCTCTTTATGAAATAGAAAGAAAATTAGGAGTCAAAATATTTTTTCAGTAGTAGAGTAGTATATTGGAACATAAAAAATATAGCCTAAGTATGGCCCAAAAGAAATACATAATCTTCCAGAAATTGAATACCAATAGCAAACACAGTTGTCTTGCATTTTGATGCTGGAATATGGATCTTAGGTTCTTTGTGGAACAAATATCATAATGATGTAAATTATGATGCTGGTGAATGTGGCACTACCTTTATAAGAATTAGCATTTGGAAATTTAGATTTTTTTCCTAATCATTCATTTAGAAGTTTCCCAGTGAATTATATCTATATCAAATGATCTGCCATTAAGATGTATTGAGAAAGTTTTACCTTCATTGAAAGTATCCTGTAGGTGAGAATAAAATAATCTCAATAGCATATGTTTTTCCTTTTCTCTCCATCATCAACAACAAAACCCTAATTTGGGCAACTAATATGCTTAAGTATTCTCTGAAAAGAGCTACAATATATTTGAACTGTTTCGTTGCTCCCACAAATCATTTTGCTGTACAGCTTTGATCTTGAAATATGTGGAGTGATGCCTGATTTATGCTCTTGGTCCTTCTTGCAGATAGCTAAGTGTTCTCGCTTAATGGTATTAAATAAGCCCAAAGCTGCGAATGGGCTTCCTTGACTCTGGGCATTTGAAGAAGACCTATTCCTTTAAATTATATACCTTGTCTTTTTGGTTCACTTTGTTGTGGTCCACAGATGCCTTTTTGTTCTTTAGGAAAGTATGTTTTTACTGTTGTTTTCACTTGTCATGCCCTGAAATCTCCTTGAGTTATAGCTATTATCTTTAAATATTTGGGAGACAATAAGTTCAGTTCAGCTGCTCAGTCATGTCCAATTCTTAGTGACCCCATGGACTGCAGCATGCCAGACTTCCCTATCCATCATCAGTTCCCAGAACTTGCTCAAACTCATGTTCATCGAGTCGGTGATACCATCCAACCATCTCATCCTCTGTCATCCCCTTCTCCTCCTGCCTTCAATCTTTTCCAGCATCAGGGTCTTTTCAAATGAGTCAGTTCTTTGCATTAGGTGGCCAAAGTATTGGAGTTTCAGCTTCAGCATCAGTCCTTCCATTGAATGTTCAAGACTGATTTCCTTTAGGATGGACTGGTTGGATCTCCTTGTAGTCCAAGGGACTCTCAAGAGTTTTCTCCAACACCACAGTTCAAAAGCATCAGTTCTTTGGCACTCAGCTTTCTTTATGGTCCACCTCTCACATCCATACATGACTACTAGAAAAACCATGGCTTTGACTAGATGGACCTTTGTCGGCAAAGTAACATCTCTGCTTTTTAATATGGTGTCTAAGTAGATCATAGCTTTCCTTCCAAGGAGCAAGCATCTTTTAATCTCATGGCTGCAGTCACCATCTGCAGTGATTTTGGAGCCCAGAAAAATAAAGTCCCTCACTGTTTCCATTGTTTCCCCATCTATTTCCCATGAAGTTAAGCGCCAAAGAAGGTTATTTGAGTGTAAAATCTATTGTGCTTTTCTAATTGAAAAATTCTAAGTAGAAGGTACTTTGCAGAAAACAAATCTGGCTCTACAAAAGAATAAAAAGTTGGATTTATTTTACATTGTACATACATGGAGGTGAAAACTAAGGGGGTTGTAAGCATACCCATTTGGCAAATATAGACCAAATTCTAAGAGGTATATATACAGAGAAAGCTATTTTGAATTATTATTGTTCATTTTATTTTTCTTTCCCACTGAACTTTTGGATGTCTAAGGGTGAAAGCTTACTCATTGTTGCCTCCCAGAACAACCTAGAACAATATTCAGGACAATTGAAAAATATAATAATAACAATATTTTTAATTGCTTGCTATGTGTCAGGCAGTATTCTAGGTTCTTCCCTCGTGTTATATCATTCACTTGTCATAACAACTCTATAAGACAGTCATATAGTAATCTCATTTACGAAAGAGGAAATTGAGGCATGGGGATCTTAAATGTCTTGAGTACCTTGCTCATGATTACAAAGTAAATAGAGATTTATATACTAGAACAGTGTAAATGAGTGAAGAGAATTTATGTCTGATATTTTGGTGTATTATTAGTAAGGTATAATTTATTACTCTGTGATTAATTTAGCTGTATTCATTTTGCCATGGTTATCCTTGGTGACTGAAAATTGAGGTGGGATTGATTGACAGAACACTGAGCAGCAGGGAAAGATGGTTAAACCTCCAAGCAGAGAGAGTGGAACAGTAATTGACTAGGCACTATCTAATTTGCATTTCAGTAGAACCAAACCCAAACAGAGAAGTCAAGTCATAGAATCAATGTTTAGGGTGAATATCTAGTATCATGAATCCTTGACAAGCCCAGTAAGTCCTGTCACTGAGACCAAGACACCATTCCTCAGTGAGGTGCAGCCTCAACGTCAGAACATTCTGCTGCCTCTGCAGGTGAGGAGCAGGGGAAGTAGACAGCTTGTCCTGAGAACCTATGCAACATGGAAATACTTCATTGAAATACTGGTATTGCCTTAATGTGAGATGCTCACACCGTGGGAGACACAGGAGATTCGAGGCCTGGAACGTGGCCGATTCACATCTCCCATGTCATGCTTACCCTGGGCCGTGAGTGAGCTGAGTAGAATAATATATAGTTATTTTAATAACAAACTTTCTCCTATTTCTGCTATGTTAAAATAATTGAAATTCTCATAAGAAAAGGCATGGATGCTGTGACACTGAAGTATGATGCACGTGTAACCATGCAATTTGAAATATATATATATATATATATAGTAAGGACATTTTATAATCTGTAACATAAGCATTGCTTTAACTTCTATGAAGCTTGAATTTATGCTCCATAAAATTCTGGATGAGGGGAAGGATGAAGAAGAAACCCAAAGGAATGTTAACTAAGAGAACAGATTAGAGTGGCACAGAAATGCCAGGCATAAAAGGGCCTCACGCACACCCATTGTCGTTAAGGAATTGCCGTCTTCCACACTGGGCCATTTGGGATGTTGAAAGGTCTGTAGTCACTACGGGTCCTTGTGCATGTGTGCTAAGTCGCTTCCATCCTGTCCGACTCTGTGTGACCCTATGAACTGCAGCCTGCCAGGCTTCTCTGTTCATGGGATTCTCCAGGCAGGAATACTGGAGTGGACTGCCATGCCTTCGTCCAGGGGGATCTTTCCGCCCACAGATCAAACCTGTGTCTCTTATGTCTACTTTTATTGGCAGGTGGGTTCTTTACCACTAGTGCTATCTGGGAAGGCCACGGGTCCTTAAACTTAAGATTTAGAGACTTGCAATGGCTCTTCTAGGAATGATTGGATCCCAAGGACTAATTCCTGTTAACCAAATTTACTAGAAATTGATGTATACAGTTAATTTGAGACATTTGATAACTATAAATTTCCTCAGTAGAAAGACTTCCTTGGGCCACTTATTAATATATTTCTAAAGATTGTTTCATGAACTCGACTGGAGGAGGGAGTCAGTAAGATGGTTTTAACTGAAGTCACTGGGCTCTGAGGCCTTATATGCTCTCTTCTCTCCTAGAAGATTTAACTTATTAACTCACTAAATAGACCAGGCTACTCAGCCAACTATCAATGGTAACTTACAGAGCCTCTTTTCTGTGGAAAGTGTTGAAAAATAAATAGTTCTCTTCTTTTGGCTCCTTTGTATTTTGTTTTTGTAGATACCATTCAGTTATATAAAGAGTCCTCTCTAAGTTTAAATGTTTATTTAGCTCACAGCTTAAATAACTTGCATTACTTATCTTTTAGATTCCTTGATAACATTTGAAGATCTGAATTAGGTTTAAGCGGTACTCTGATACCATTTATATGTTAACAAAACACTTCTCTAAGTCATTTTTTCCCCTGGGGATGTTTTATATTGATTTCTATTAAATTTCATTTCAAAAAGTTATGTGCTCTGAGACTGTCATCAAATTCTGTTTCTATTTGGGCCTGTAAATGATAGGTATAGTGAGGAAACCACAACTTTTGAAGTTAGGCAGATCTATATGTGAACACTAGCTAAATGATCTTAGAATATTACTTGATCTCTCTCATAGTTTCCCCATCTATAAAATAGGAATAACCAAACCTGTTTTATAGGTTTCATATAGTATAATATGGAGAAGGAAATGGCAACCCACTCCAGTATTCTTGCCTAAGAAATCCCATGGGCAAAGAAGCCTGGTGGAGTACAGTCCTTAGGGTCACAAAGAGTTGGACACACTGAAGTGACTTTAGCACACCACTTCTAAGGGGCATTTGCTGAAGAGTTCACTGCAGACCACTCGCCCAATTTAGTCCTTCAAATTACCTCTCTACGCCTTTGCATCTGGTACTCCTTCAATACAATATCCTTTACCCAGTAACTCTTCATTTTATGATATTTTGACTAAAGAATAACAAAAGAAGGTGAATAGAAATAGATATTTAAGTGCTTAAATTAAAAAAAAAATCAAGCTCTTATTTTGGTACTACATGTAAGGCGGTCATACTTTCCAAATTGATAACTAGCTTGACTCAGGATCTGAAGGTGATGCTGAGTATTCAAAACTGAAACTTCTATAAAGAAAGTTTGTTACCATGACTCTGAACCATAGCCAGTTAATGCTGTTGACTGATTACCAAGGATTTTCGAAGTAGTGGTCAGTTTTATCGCCCTTGTCTGGATGCCCTGGAGTCTGGTGGCAACTATGTTCCATTTGTAAAATTGAAGTGCTACATTCATCCTTGAAACAAATGGCAAAGCTATTTAGGATTGGTTTTAATCTAATGGCTCTGGCAGGGATCCCATTGGGACACACAAATTAAAACATAGTCTTGGGTCAATTATAGCAGTGTATCTTTTGAACAAGAAAGACTCAATGACTTTTTTGACAAGAGTCTGGTGACCTGCTGAGTGTTATTAATTTTATTGTCCCGAGAGAATAATGAAAATAGAACCTATTGTTTAGCCCTCCAGCTACAATTGTACACCATTGTATATATGAATAATATCTTAAGTAAACCCCACAGAATATACTTATGGGGGAGGGAGATAAGCACAGTCATTCTTTTAATATAGAAACAATCATTAAATACAGAAATAGTGACATGGCTATAAATCAAAATTGTAGAATCTGTGGAAGAGAATATTCTGGAGACAGAAACCTTGAATTTTATTTCAAGATTATCCTGACACTCGCTGTCCCCATAATCTTCTATTTAGGAAATAACCATAAAGTATCACAGTGAATATGACAAAATATCACATTTGTATTTTTCCAGGGTTTTTATGATGATTTTTCTGAGTGTGCTCTCTAGAAAGGCATAACAGTGCAAGGTTCAGAGAGGTTTTTAGAATCAGATTGCCTGGATTTGAAGTCAGGCGCCAACATTTATTAGCCAGTTATGGGAGCTTAAGCAACTTACTTAACCTCTAGGTTACCTCACTTTCCTCAGCTAAAAAAATGGGATAATAATAAAACCTTTGGCACCCCACTCCAGTACTCTTGCCTGGAAAATCCCATGGACGGAGGAGCCTGGTGGGCTGCAGTCCATGAGGTCACAAAGAGTCAGACATGACTAAGCGACTTCACTTTCACTTTTCACTTTCATGCATTGGAAAAGGAAATGGCAACCCACTCCAGTATTCTTGCCTGGAGAATCCCAGGGACGGGGGAGCCTGATAGGAGGCCGTCTATGGGGTCGCACAGAGTCGGACACGACTGAAGCGGCTTAGCAAAAAGCAATTAGCAATAATACCTTTCTAATAATGTTCATGAGAAAAATAAATGATCATACTCTCCGTCCACAGAAAGGCCCAATAAATGTTAGTCGTTATTGATTCTTACCTTGGTCTAAGATGCACTTCAAACACAACCCAGGTTTAGATAAAGAAGTGCTCTATGTTTATTCAACCCAGTCACCCAATCTAAACAAAATTGATGAAAATAAAGCTCGCCTGGGATGTTTTAAATATAGTATGTGTGCATGTGTGCTCCGTCACTTCAGTTGTGTCTGACTCTGTGCGACGCTATGGACTGTAGCCTGCCAGGCTCCTCTGTCCATGGGATTCTCCAGGGCAAGAATACTGGAGTGGGTTGCCGTGCCCTCCTCCAGGGGATCTTCCCAACCCAGGGATCAAACCCATGGCCTCTCCTGTAACTTCTGCATCGCAGGCGAATTCTTTACCACTGAGCCACTCAGGGAGCCCAAGTCACTTCAGTCATGTCTGACTCTTTGTGACCCTATGGACATGGTCCACCAGGCTTTTCTGTCCATAGGATTCTCCAGGCAAGAACACTAGAATAGACTACCATACCCTCCTCCAAGGGATCTTCCCCACCCAAGCATGGAACCAAGGCCTTATATCTGCTGCATTGGCAGGCAGATTCTTTACCACTAGAGACACCTACTGTAAATTATCACACCTAGAAAAGATCATTTGGTCTGCTAACTGACAAATCATCAGAAATTAGCTGTTTGTCCAAAGTCTGAAGCTTCAAATCCAGATACCAGGGAAAAGGGACTTTTAGAGGTATTAGGAAGGATGGGCAAATTGAAAATATGAGACATGTAGAACAATTAAGTCAAAGATTTTCTTGGGCTCTGTCTCTTCCCCACTCTAGTACAGTACACACAGTAATACCAGGGAACAGGAAGAGACTTCTCACTGCAGTGATGACCTTGGATATGGCAATGGACCTTTTTCATTTAAACTCAAGCTTTCTATAGTCTATGAGCCCTACGCTTATTTGCACTACCTATCTGCTCACTTGGTATGAAACTTGCTCATATCAGAAGTGAAGTGAAGTGAAGTGAAAGTTGCTCAGTTGTGTCCGACTCTTTGCAACCCCATAGACTGTACAGTCCATGAAATTCTCTAGGCCAGAATACTGGAGTGGGTAGCCTTTCCCTTCTCCAGGGGTCTTCCCAACCCAGGGATTGAACCCAGGTCTCCCGCATTGCAGGCTGATTCTTTACCAGCTGAACCACAAGGGAAGCCCTGCTCGTATCAGGGGTCTCCTTAAACCCTAGCAGTCTGTGGGTGGCCCTAATACTTGGCCAGTTATTTAGTGTAACACAAACTACTATATGTTTATAAAATATTTAAAACATAGTCTTTAGTAAGTTTTTCCCACTCATCTTTAAAGATTTAATCATGTGTGTTTTCTCCACAGTAAATTTATTCTCCATTAGTATTTTTTTTTTTTGAGCTTTTTTTTTTAAAAACAACAACAACAACAGTTTTTGTCTGTCTGAGGAATCTCAGTGGAATTGTTTTTAATGGTACCTGGCAGACATTACCTTTGGGGGGAAAAAAAATCAGCTAGTTATATGATAGAGGGGTCATTGCCTAGGACAGGGTGTCCAAGATGAGAAACCAGACATCTGTAATAACATGATCTGTGACATCAGAGGAGTCCTTTCCAGGGAAGATATTTTAAATTTTGTTAGTATCAGATCAGATCAGATCAGATCAGTCGCTCAGTCATGTCCGACTCTTTGCGACCCCATGAATTGCAGCACGCCAGGCCTCCCTATCCATCACCAACTCCTGGAGTTCACTGAGACTCACGTCCATCGAGTCAGTGATGCCATCCAGCCTCTCATCCTCTGTTGTCCCCTTCTTCTCCTGCCCCCAATCCCTCCCAGCATCAGAGTCTTTTCCAATGAGTCAGCTCTTCACATGAGGTTTGTTGTTTCTTATAGTTCTTAGGCAATTGACCCTTGTCATGATGGCTCCAGGGATCTTGTGGCGTGTATCGTGCCCACTGAGGGCAAACAGAGTGAATGGGAGGGGGCATATAGGAAACTGTGTATGAATACATAGTCTATAGATGCAAAGGACTATGACCTTTGCCTCCAGGGAACTTTCTGTGCTTTCTGTGAAGAAAATTGATGGTTTATACACCACTGTGGAAACAGAGCTTCCAAGAACAGAATATGGCTTCCATAGAAATACTGTCAACCCAAATCATGACTGCTATTTTGATATGTCCTACTTTTATTTTGCGTTGGGATTGTTTTTCCCCTTTCTGGGGTTCCAAAGTTAGATATCACCTAATCATCATGTTTAATTGAAAGTACTACTTGGAAAACTGCTGGAAAATTGTCCTATTACATGAAAGATACTAGAGGACTAAACAAAAGGGATGCCAAGAAGACAGAATGTAAAGGGTTTAAGGTATAAGTCTAAAGATAGTTGTAAAAGTTGAGGATATTTGCATGTTTTTGGACCTTCAGGTAGGGTTAGCCAAGAATGTTTCATAATCAAAAAGCTCTTCGTTCTCTATGCAAGTAATTCCAGAAGTACAGCTAGTCAAAAAAGTTGGCTCTATGCATCCACTTAGCATTTCTGCACCTTGCTTTCTGTTAATCTGTAATCACTAGTTGGTTGCTTGGTTATTATTTTCTCACTGAGTTGTGTCTGCTTCTAAGGCAGGAAACTTGTTTATATTTCTTTCTCTTTGTGGTTTTTCCCTATTCTTTTTCCTCACTAATACCTAGAGTAGTAATTTGGCATGGTCCCAATGATTTTCCCCCAGGCTCCTTGGAACTCTCCAAGCGATGATCATATCTGCTAGAATTGACATGGGGAAACAAAAAAAAGGCAGCTGTTTGTAATTCTTTCTGAGTGGTCCTCTAAGGTTGGGTGAGTCTAAAAGTCATCTAAGAATTGTGTCAAAACTTGGATTTCTAATTCTGATTCTGTAGGTGTTTAGTGGCTCTTAAAAAGCTGCATTTTTGCCTGCTTTCCTAGTGACACTTTGCTTTATGGATCCATCATTTCCACAGCTGGTAGAAACTGGGGGTATGTAACTGATACAATCTTATTCTTAAATATGACTGAACATCAGAATTTACAGTGGATGTTTATAAAAAAGCATGGACCTCACACCCAGAAATTCTGATTTATTAGGTTTCATGTGCAGCCTAAGCATCTCTATTAAATATTAAAGTAACTCTCTCCCCACCACCACACTCCACAGGTGATTTTTTTTCTGTGCGGCCAAGATTGATAACCACTGCCTTAGCCCTTAACCTCGGTGTGTCGTTATTTGAATACTCCTCAATGATTACCAGGTAGAAAGCTGGAAAAGGTTGCATTCCTTGTAAATAATGAACACAGGGCAGGAAAGGCCATTTTATCAGCTGTCCCTCATTTAGGCATTGATTTAGTCTCCAAATATGACAAGCTGGACTTAATTTTTTAGGGAAAGAGTAAATGAGACCCGCAGATAGCTGGAACACAGAGACCTCTTGGTTTATTTCTTAAGTGTCACGTCAGTCTGCCCACTTAAGTGATTAAAGGAGAAGCTCTAAACTGCAAAGGGAACTGGGCCCTGATTTGTTCAGGGTCAGGAGCAATGGCTCGAAACCATCTTGTTTGCAGATATTCCTTTCATGTTATTAGGCTGTCAGTTGACAGACTTTTGCAAGATTTATGGCTCAAAACTCAAGTGTCCACATGTGTGTGAGAAGTGGGATGTTGCGATGGGTCTGATCCCATTGGATGAGGTGAGAGGAAAGGAAAGGCCTGAGGCTACCAGCAACCTGGCCCTTTGGGGGCTTCGACCTCCCCATCCCACTTTCTCTATTTTATTTTTTTCCTTCCTCTCATTCCAGTGAACCTTATATTTCGTTTCTGGGAATTTCTGCTCTTGGAAATTAAAATAGAAAATAAGACTTCAAAGGGAAGCACCTAATTTTTATGAAAAGATTCCTAGGGTGCTTTTAATAAAGTCCTCTTGAGGGTGTAATAAAAAAGATTTAGGAGCCCTGTTCCCTGCAACTTGAGAAAACTGTCCTTTCAAAGCAAAAGGAACTATACTTTGTTGGACCTGTGTGAGGCTTTCTGACATATTTGAATTGAAATTTCTGATATTTAAAATCTCGCATTCTCTTCACAGCAGGGACAGTAATTTCCCCGCGTCTCTCTGCTTTTCCCTCAGATGTTTTTCTCTCTCCTGCCAAGAGAGACCCTGCTGCCTGTCTCTGTGAACTTCCCTCCTCACTGGCTTCCCTCCTTCACTTCCTCCATTCCACACAGAAACTTTCTCAGAGGAAATACTACCATGATCCTAGTCTGCTTGAATCCTTCTGTGATTCTCCAGGAAGTATGAAATCCAAACTTAGAGCAGGATACAAGGCATGTTCGGGACCGAGAATCTGTTCCTACTCCAACCTCCAAGCCTGTTTGCATACATGTGTGTGAACATGCATACATGCACACGTAGTTTTCAAGCCATATGAATTATTGTCATTCCTCAAAATGCCACCTTTTCATATTCTTCCCTATCTACTCACATTCTCTTCTTTCCCTCTAGTAGACATCATAAACACCAACCCTAACTTTGAGACTCTCCTTAAATACCTCTTTCTCTGTAAAAATGGAAGCTTTCTGCCTCGGTCACAACCTGTCAGGGATATCTCCTTATACATGCGTGCATACATACTCTGTCATGTCTGACTCTTTGCAGCTCCATGGACTGTACTCCATCAGATTCCTCTGCCCATGGGATTTTCCAGGCAAGAATAATGGAGTGGGTTGATATTTCTCACTCCAGGGGGTCTTCCCAACTCAGGGATTGAACCCCTTGCATCTCTTGCGTCTCCTTCATTGGCAGGCAGACTCTTTACTGTGGAGCCACCTGAAAAGTCTTACTTCTTATACGGTCTACCAGTAATCATGCAGTGTTGGTGCATTGTATGGTTCTGTCCCCAGAGATAACTGTTTGAAGGCAAGTTTTGGGTCTTTCTTGTTTTACTACATTGCATCAAAAAATGCTGAGCGAAGACCAATCAAGTAGCCTTAGAAGCTATTGGCTGACTTTAAAAAAAAACAAAACCTAAAACTAGGGCTAGGAATTGCTCAAACATACGTTTCGGGGGCAGAGGAAAAGGCTTACGGGTAAAATATATGGAGAATAAGCTGATTCACCTTTGTCCTGTTTCTAAAGCACCCTAGTTTCATAACCAGACTTACTAATATCCACTGTATTCTGGAATTCTAGTAGACCAAAAAGAGCTGAAAAGGATACTTCAGTGGGATAGCTATTAGCCAAGCCACATTTCTTTGTTTTGGTGGCTCAAGGGGAGGGGTGTCCATGCTCAGTCATGTCCGACTCTTTGCAGCCCCATGGACTGTAGTCTGCCCAGCTTCTCTGTCCATGGAATTTCCCAGGCATGGATACTGGAGTAGGTTGCCATTCCGTATGCCAGGGGGATCTTCCTGACCCAGGGATCAAACTTGCGTCTCTTGTGTCTCCTGCATTAGCAGGTGGATTGTTTACCACTAAAGCCCAAAAGGGAGGAGTGATTATCCCCAAATTCTACATGAATGCATGTGAGGTCGTAGATGAAGTAAAGAAGGTGCCGTGACTTGGCAAAGCCTTCTCATTAGTGATATCCCAATATGCTGTGTCCTGTGAACACAGAGCATCTCTTTAGCTAATAGATTAACTTCAAGATTGAAAGCCAAATTCCATTATTTTTGGTAATTGGGAGGAGTATTTTGTGCCATATGTATTCATATGTGCTTAATAATTTATGTATGAAAAACTCACATGGATATTTTGTTTAAATGCAAACTAGATAGTATAAATCTTTTTTTCTAGAGTAGTATAGATCTCCATTGCTTTTCAAATTGTATTGCTTACATTCAATACTTGTGTCCATGTGTGGGGAGATGGGGTTTTCTGTGGGCTCAGAGAAACTTCAGAAGACAGAGGTCCTAAGAGCAAGTTTTAAGACTGCATCCCTTGTCACTATGTATGTCTGAAGTTTAAAGAAAAAAATATTTCCCCTACCTGGGAAAGCAAATCAACTCCCATCCTTTCTTCTGGCTTTTTCCTACCCAAGAATGTGTCTCACACGTGCTCCCAAATATGGCACCTGGCTATGTGTGGCATTTGCCCTGTTTCTCCTCTTTGACTACAGCAGAAATGTCACCTTCCACCCTATGATCTCCTTGCAAAAGTGTGCAAGTTCCTTTGCACTGGGTCTGTCTGCTACTTCTTAGGTGGCAAAGGAGAGCTGGCTTGCGTTTTTAGTGTTACCCATGAATTTTGTGAAACAACCCTTTTATTTCATATTTGTCTTTTCTTTTCCCTGGGACTCTGACATGAGTCTGTGAGAGAATCGTGGGGTCAGAAAACAATATTTAGCCGTATAACCCACTGTACTAAGATGTGACACTCTCCTCTGAAATGAACTCATTGCCTTGGACTCAGTTATGAGCCTCTGTTCTTATTTTCTCCCAGGATGCCGTTGGTGCTTCAGGCAAATATACGCCTGTTGGGCATAGCCTGTTTGTCCTCTGGACAGCAGGATATATATGAATTTGTGCAGCCAAGGGATTCTGCGGGTGAGAGTGGTTTAGGTCAGTCAGATCTATGACTTACTCTCTACCTATAGTGACAGTTATATAGATGAAGGGCTGGAAGACCCACAGAGTCCTTGAGGGAAATCATTTGTTCAAGCTATAATTAGACAGTATCCCATTGGGCACTCTAGTCTAGGTCTTTCTATCTCCAGAGTCCTATACTTTTAGTATTTCTCTGTTCTTCTCTCTCTGTAGCCTTGTCATTCAGTTGCTATGTCATGTCTGACTCTCTGTGACCCATGGACGGCAGCACGCCAGGCTTCCCTGTCCTTCACTATCTCCCAGAGTTTGCCCAAGCTCATGTCCATTGAGTCAGTGACGCCATCCAACCATCTCATTCTCTGTCATTCCCGTCTCCTCCTGTCTTCAATCTTCCCCAGCATCAGGGTCTTTTCTAATGAGTTGCCTCTTCACATCAGGTGGCAAAAATTTTAGAGCTTCAGCATTAGTCCTGCCAATGAGTATTTATGGTTGATTGCCTTTAGGATTGACGAGTTTGATATCCTGGCAGGCCAGGGGACTCTCAAGAGACTTGTCAGCGCCACAGTTTGAAAGCATCAGTTCTTTGGTGCTCAGCCTTCTTTATGGTCCAACTCTCACATCCTTACATGACTACTGGGAAAATCATAGCTTTGACTAAGTGGACCTTTGTCGGGAAAGTGATACCTCTTTAGCCTAGGTGAAGACATGTAGTAGGTATAAAATAAATGTTGAATGAACAGATGAATGTTGTTTATATCAGCATCACATGCATTGCCTGGCAAGTTGGAAATACTGTGAAGACAATGCACAAGTAACACTATTGTGTATAAAGGGTTTATTTAAAAATATCACTTACTAAAATCTAATTCTGAAGAACTGATGTAGAGTTAGAATTTATTATAAAATCTTGAATTTTTAAAGACAAAAAAAAATAACCGAGAGTCTTTATGATCTGCCTCAGAGTTGATGATGGTTTCTGACAAGAAGTATTTGAAGTGAATTTTTTTGGAGACTCAAACAAATCCCATAGAATTTTCTTCTTTTTTTTTGTAAATTAATTAATTTATTTTAATTGGAGGCTAATTACTTTACAATATTGTGGTGGTTTTTGCCATACATTGACATGAATCAGCCAGGGGTGTACATGTGTCCCCCGTCCTGAACCCCCCTCCCACCTCCCTCCCCATTGTATCCCTCAGGGTCGTCCCAGTGCACCTGCCCTGAGTGCCCTGTTTCATGGATCAAACCTGGACTGGTGATCTATTTCATATATAGTAAGATACATGTTTCGATGCTATTCTCTCAAATCATCCCACCCTTGCCTTCTCCCACAGGATCCAAAAATCTGTTCTTTACATCTGTGTCTCTTTTGCTGTCTCGCATATAGGGTCATCGTTACCATCTTTCTAAATTCCATATATATGCGTTAATATACTATATTGGTGTTTTTCTTTCTGACTTACTTTATTCTGTATAATAGGCTCCAGTTTCATCCACCTCATTAGAACTGATTCAAACGCATTCTTTTTAATAGCCGAGTAATATTCCATTGTGTATATGTACCACAACTTTCTTATCCATTCATCTGCTGATGGTCATCTAGGACACATGTACCCCAATGTTCATCGAAGCACTGTTTACAGTAGCTAGGACATGGAAGCAACCTAGATGTCCACGTAATTTTCTATAAGATGTATCTTTTAGGTGTATACATTTTTAAATAGTACAGTTTATGTCAGTACCTTCTTTTATAAGCAAGACTGTAGCAAACATTGGGAAGCTCGTATCATACTTAAAATGGTTTTAGGGAATCCCCTGGTGGTTCAGTGGTGAGGGCCTGGGTTCAGTCCGAAGTCAGGGAAGTAAGATCCTGCAAGCCATGTGGAACAGACAAAAATAAATAAATGACTTTTATTTACTTGAGAAGAACTTTTTAACCTTGAAAGATCCTTCATTTTTATGTGGTTGTTACTGCTGCTGCTGCTGCTAAGTCACTTCAGTCATGTCCGACTCTGTGCGACCCCATAGATGGCAGCCCACCAGGCTCCTCCGTCCCTGGGATTCTCCAGGCAAGAACACTGGAGTGGGTTGCCATTTCCTTCTCGTTACCATTCATTATAAGCATCATTTCATTTTCCTCTAAAGTTCACTTTTATGTTTGTAAAGTGGTTGATGTGTCTACATGGAAAATGTTACATTCAAACCTGCACATACTCTTTTCACAGAAATCCAGGTTGTAGTAATAATGTTTATTTTCTGATATTCACAACAGTGATACATACTAGACTCTGCATAGAATAATATATATGGATACATTTGCATACATACACATAAATACGTAGATAAGAATGAGTCCCTATTAATACACACATGCTTGCCTGCCCATCTTTTCATTGATATGTAAGATTTTCCTCCCACCCTAGGAGTTTGAGTTACACAGTGATAGGACTTCTTTTATACTTGCTAATTCTATTCTCTATTATATTCCAAAAGGCATCATATTATCTGCCTTGTCCGATTTGCTTCTGTGCTCATTAAAGTGGCCTGCTGTGAAGTTAATTTTTCTTGCTCATTTTATTGGTATTTTGGGAGAGTGAGATTTTTTCCAAGCAGTTTCAGCTTTAGTATAGGGTTGTAGTAGCTGTCAAAAGAAGGCTTTAAAAACCATCCTCTAAAATAAATCAAAAATAAAAGCTGCTTATTTTAGTATCTCTATTGAAATATAAATTACAGGTCATTGATCTTTTCCCCCACTTCCTTGCAATTATTTTTATTGAATTTTTTAAAAAGTAAAACAATGCAGTGTATTAAAAAAAAGCAAATAAACCTCGATGATAAGAATAGTACAAAATGGTTTGTAAATGGCAGCAACACATTTTTTTTGTAGGAAAATAGCATAATAAAACCTAGCTTTGTTTTAAATCTCTACAATAGAAAATAAAGTGTAGCAGTGATTAGGTTAGTATACTTCTGAGTCAATCTAAAGTCTCAGCATGGAGGGACAGTTTTAAATTCTAAAAGTTTACATTCAATTACTCTTGTCAGTTCAATGTCTTACATATATCTAGACATAGATTTAGACATAAAATATAATCTATAATGTATAATAAAATATATATATAATATATAATTATATATACAGCATATATCTATAATATATAAAATATATGAATATATATGCACATTGGAATATATTTTAAATAATACATATTTATATATGTATAATAATATAATACATCTATATATACACACACCTTCAGGTGCAAGATGGATAGCTGTGCTCTGTGATGATCTGGAGGGAGGGATGTGGGGAGAGGCTGGAGGCTTGGGAGGGAGGGTATGTTTGTATAATTACAGCTGATTTGAATTATTGCATGGCAGAAACCAACACAATATTGTACAAATTTAAAAAACAAGCAAACAACCAGAATCTAAAAAAGTTATATAATGTATCTTTTAAATACTACATAGTTCAGTTTAGTTCAGTTCGGTCGCTCAGTCGTGTCTGACTCTTTGCGAACCCATGAACCGCAGCACGCCAGGCCTCCCTGTCCATCACCAACTCCCAGAGTCCACCCACACCCAAGTCCATTGAGTCAGTGATGCCATCCAACTATCTCATCCTCTGTCGTCCCTTTCTCCTCCTGTCCTCAATCTTTCCTAGCATCGGGGTCTTTTCCAACGAGTCAGCTCTTCACATCAGGTGGCCAAAGTATTGGAATTTCAGCTTCAACATTAGTCCTTCCAATAAACACCCAGGACTGATCTCCTTTAGGATGGACTGGTTGGATCTCCGTGCAGTCCAAGGGACTCTCAAGAGACTTCTCCAACACCACAGTTCAAAAGCATCAGTTCTTCTGATGCTTCTTCTGAAAGCTCAGCTTTCTTTATAGTCCAACTCTCACATCCATGCATGACCACGGGAAGAACCATCCCCTTGACTAGATGGACCTTTGTTGGCAAAGTAATGTCTCTGCTATTTAATACTCTGTCTAGGTTGATCATAACTTTTCTTCCAAGGAGTAAGCGTCTTTTAATTTCATGGCTGCAGTCACCACCTGCAGTGATTCTGGGAGCCCCCCCCCAAAAAATCTGGGGACTGTTTCCACTGTTTCCCCATCTATTTGCCATGAAATGATGGGACCAGATGCCATGATCTTAGTTTTCTGAATGTGGAGCTTTAAGCCAACTTTTTCACTCTCCTCTTTCACTTTCATCAAGGGGCTCTTTAGTTCTTCTTCACTTTCTGCCATAAGGGTGGTGTCATCTGCATATCTGAGGTTACTGATATTTCTCCTCACAATCTTGATTCCAGGTTGTGCTTCCTCCAGCCCAGCGTTTCTCATGATGTTCTCTGCATATAAGTTAAATAAGCAGGGTGACAATATACAGCCTTGACGTACTCCTTTTCCTATTTGAAACCAGTAACGATACCAAAAAACAGACAAGGGATGATGCCAGTAAAAGCAGTATCGTTTTTTTTTTTTTCTGAAAAGATAGCAGTCCAGTGCTTTGCCTGAGAGGCTTTTGGCAGGTGAGGACACAGAGGAGCCAGAGACTGCCTGGTTTTCAATGCTGGCTCCACTGATTCCCTTCATCTCTCTGAGCCTCAGTTTGCTTATCTGCATAGTAGGGATAGAGTGCTTTCCCTATAGAGTCTTTCAGTGGCTTAAGTGAATTTGTATTTGTAAGGCACTGAGAAAATAATGCATGATACACAGTAAGCTTTGTATTGTGTTTGTTTAATAAAGATCTCAGTAGCTGGAGATGATAAGAAAGAAAATAAATGTTATTTCGAATAACAAATTGTTATTTTTAGTATGGGCCTCCCAGGGGGGTAAGTGGTAAAGAATCTGCCTCTAAATGCAGGAGTCACTGGTTCGATCCCTGGGTTGGGAAGATCCCCTGGGGTAGAAATGGCAACCCACTCCAGTATTCTTGCCAGGAAAATCCCGTGAATAGAGGAGGCTGGCAGGCTATAGTCTGTGGGGTTGCAAAGCATTGGACGTGACTGCGCATACACGCGTTTTTAGTAAAATAGAGAAAATGTGTAACTTCTCCAGATCCATTTAGAATTCAGCATTTTGAGACATAACAAATTGTTTTCCTTTGGAATATATCCTTAACTAAAAATCCCACAGTGTGGTACAGGGTTAGCAAAACAGGGAGAGGAGGAAGTCCATATCCCCAGGACAAGTCCAGGGGCCCTGCTGGAATCACAGTACTGCTTCTGAAGCTGTTACCAGCCCAACAGTGACCACTGAGTTAAGCTCATCTCTTTCAACTTGTTCAACAGGCCAGGAGTTCTCTAAATTAATAGGTGTGTTTGGAAGATGTTTGTAGGCAAAGTAAGTTTGCCAAACACTGGGGTAAACACAGTTTAGTGACGGTCTTATAGCAATGGGAACATGTGTTAGTATAACATATTATAGTACATATTATTTTACATTACGGAAGTAATGCAAATATTAGCTGAGTGTACTCAAAAGGTCTTTGAAATAGCACTTGAAAGGTTTAAAGTCATTACGTTTGTGTTCTCTTTGTAAATAAATGATGAAAGGAAAGGATACTTACAAGTTATCTAGAATGATATTCAATTTCCTCTATACTAAAAAGATGGTATATTAAAAAAAATAATCTGTACTGCTTATACACTGGATTTTTAAAAAATATGACTTGCAAAAATATCTTCTTGTGCGCATTTCATTATTAACACTAAAATTATGTCATAGAACGCAATTCTTTTTTTGAAGGGAAATGAACAAAATGGCATGTTAACTATCTTTTACTAATAATTTTTCTAATTTAAAATAGAAAAGTAGGGGGACAGAGAAGTAACATTTTGAGGTAGGAAGCATTGAGGAAGCAGGTGAAAAGTAACCTTTAAATATTTTCCCATCTATTCCCCTGGTTTTCACTTTCTTGCTGTAAATACTTACAGATACACAGAATTAGGGGCTTGCTAGTTAGCACATTACTAGTGATTTATTGTGAATTAACTACTTGTTTCCATTCCTGGATGTCCAGAATAATTAGCAACTGGCACTTGTGAATCTAATTTACAGTTTACACTTGAACACTTGACATAGGGCATGCAGTTTAATAAACAGAAAGCATCACTATTTTTCTTTTTGATAAATAAGTTAAATGATCATTTTGGTTTCGAAACTGAATATTACATGCATAGGAGTGAGAAGTATAAATATATGTGTATTGGAGCTTTCTCAATTTAAAAGAAAAGCATATATTATTGTAATGTTTAATTTTGACAGAATTTAAGGAAGAAAGTTTTAAGTTTATACATGCTGAAGTGTGTATATGTGAGCAATAAAGCATAATCACAATTGCTGCTGATGGGTATTACTTCTATCTCATAGCAGCTAGTGCATTCTGTATCCCAGAATATGGTGTTATTGTGTGCCAGGGGACTCACTGAAGAAAACAGAGTGAAGGGTACAGATGTATGGAGTATTTCCTCATAGAGGTCCTTCTCTGAAACCATATGTAGGGAAGGATTGTTGACCCATGGGCAAAGATACATGTTTATTTTTATAAGAAACCACTCACCAATCTGCAATGTATACCATACAGTTTAATTTCTAGTATATTATTTCTCTTTGATTGGAATAATCTTATCATGATGAATGCTTTGAAACATGTCTGCCATTTTTGTCATTTTATAAATTGGAGATCCAAGGCTTCCTGCACCTTTTGTCTGACTAGGGATATAGGGATACAGTGAGGGGAAAAAGAGAGGAGAGAGAGAGGGGAGGGAGAAAGAGAGGGAGAGAGAGAAGAGAGAGAGGGAGAAAGGGAGAGAGAGATGATTGATAGATGAAAGATATACATACATACATGCATACATATATTTTTTCAGATGAGGGGACATGTAAAAGAAAGCATTTTGCTGAAAAAGAAGTTAAAGAAAAGATATTTTCCCCACCTTTTCATCCCACTAACATTTTAGAGGGATTAATCATCATTATCTGAAAATATTTTGAAGGCTCATGCGGCATTCACACTCTTTAGAGTTGTTTAGACTAACAGAATCCTTGTATTCTAGGTGCTTATAAGTCAAACCAGATAATGCCAGCCTGAAATCTACAAGGCAGAGATTGTATAATAAAGCATAGAATAAATACAGGAAAAGGAAATTAATTTAAGAGAAGGCCCAGATATGGGAGTTTGAAGGGTAGACAAAAAGAGTGTTGCTGAAGTTTTATCTTCTCTATTGCAATATCTGCAAGTAGCTTTGGCACCAAGATCATAAGGCTATCTCCCAGAACCTGGATCAGAAAGCCTACTGTTTGTGAAGACAAATGCAGATGTGTCTGCAAAGGGGCAATTCAAAATAACAGACCTTCTTAATGCTGTGTGGTTAGTTTGGAATGTTCTTAATCATTTGCTTTAGGTCATTTATGAAAGCTCCATTGTGTCATTAACTAGATGATGCTATGATTTGATCTTATTTCTTCATATTTAAAAAGCTTTCCAGGGCTATCCTTCTCTGGTTTGCATTTAAGTGAAATTAAAAGTCTGACTGTTCAGTATTGCCTGTAGACTAGCTGAAGTAGTTCCTCCAGCTCACATCCTTAGGGTCTCATTAGGAAGAAGTTCACAGCATGCCTGACACTGGTTAATATTTGCAGAGCTCATTTACCTACATTGGAAACAAACCAAAAAAAGGCCAGTCAAATCCTGCTGAAGTGAAGAAGGCTGAGGGCATCAGTGCCCATCATCTGGGTCACCTCTCTCTGTCAGAAGTGGATGACCCACCAGGCGGTGACTTCTTATCTCTTTTAAGCTGGAAGAGACGTGTTGAAAATGTGTCTCCAAGTACCTTTGTTGTTAAAGATCTGGCAGGACAAAATAGGTAACCCATAAACCTTGAGAGGAAAAGTGATAACAGAAAGGATTCCTTTCCAAAACAAGATGTGTCCTTTACATAAACCTAGTTAGCCAGAGAGTTTATTTTACAAGAAGATAAAAGACAATTTGGCCATTGCCTCTGCCCTGTTGGAATTCTAATCTAATAGTTTTTCCCTATTCAGAAATGCAGAGTATGGTGATTTGTAGTTTTCCAAGAAAACTGCTCAACACTGTCTTCATTCCTATTTCTCATGACTGTTTTTATAATTCCACTTTGATACATGCCATTTACATTAATGTATCCACATTGGGCTTCCTTGGTGGCTAAGCAGTAAAGAATCCACCTGCTAATGCAGGAGGCGGGTATTTGATCCCTGGCTTGGGAAGATCCTTGGAGAAGGAAATGGCAACCCACTCCGGTATTCTTGCCTGGAGAATTCCATGGACAGAGGAGCCTGGCTAGCTACAGTCCATGGGATTGCAAAGAATCGGACATGACATAGCAATTAAACAACAACAATTGGGAAATTAGATGTGAATAGTTATGGGCAAAAGTCCACAACAGTTGAACTCTCATTATATCAAACGTATTTAGGAACCATTGTGTTTGTTCTTTTATGAAGATGATTTTGGCTACACTGAGATGAGCGTGCATAAATCATAGGCACTAGCTAGTTAATCTAGAAACATCCTCAACCTTTGTATATTATTGGGCTGGCTAGAGATTATGAAGTACCTGGTCTCTTTGCTAAAGAGGGTCTGGTCTATTGCACTTATTATGATAAAAGCATCCTGGAGAACATGTGTCAAAAGCTCTTGAACTCCAGTAGGATTATTAGTAATTTAATTACTCTCAAAAATTAAAGTGATCAACCCTAGATTCAGGGTTTTTCTGTTTCCTCTACCTATCTTTTTCTTCCTGCTTTTGCTGAACAACAGTTTTTTTGAAAAAGAAAAAAAAACTTTGAATTTTTATTAATGACAGTTTTATTGAGGGTATAAGTGTTTTCACAATGTTCAGCAGTTTCCTTACCAATGATTTCCATCGTTTTCATGTGAACCATACAGTTTTTTCAAAACCATATTTTTGTATTCTTAGTTTTTGGAATTCTGATTTTTGTAAATGAGTAAAGTTCTTAAATTTTAAGTTATTAGGAAAGAAAGATACACATTTGTCGGTTTTGTTACTTAATACTCTACTACTCCAAATGATATTCCAAAGAGCAAAGTGTGGCTTTGCCTTTGGTCTGGATCCTAAAAACTGTATTTTGTTTGTTTGTTTAGTTTTGTTTTGTTTTGGGAAGTTTCTGGATGATAATTTTTATAATTATGAGCAATAACATTTTGAATTGTAAAATTCAATGAAATGCTGTTAGTAATCACCCTCCTTTTCCTCTTTTCAATATTTGATTCTGTTGAGCATAGCAATTACTTTAAGCTTTCATCTCCTCACATTTTATTCTCCTACACTTAATTGGTTTTTAGGCTACTATTCATGTTTGTCCTCTTTAGCTAATATTCATTAATAGTAAACTTACAGGCCCTGACACTCATGCTCTGATATTTATAGTCTCTGCTTCAGGAAATAAATCCTATGGATATATTCAGAATATATCTCTGCTTGAAATAGTGTGTGGGTGTGTGTTTGTGTATGTATGTGTGTGCACACGTACATGCTCAGTCATGTCTGACTCTTTTGTGACCACATGGACTGTAGCCCGCCAGGCTCCTCTGACCATGGGATTTCCCAGTCAAGAATACTGGAGTGGGTGGCCCTTTCCTCCTCCAGAAGATCTTTCTGACCCAAGGACTGAACCTACATCTCTTGAGTGTCCTGCATTGGCAGGTGAATTCCTTGCCACTGCACCACCTAAAAAGCCCAGGAAATAGTAGTTATCTTCAAATACTTGATACAGGGTGGGACTTAAAAGAGTGCTAGCAATGCCAAAGCCACTTTAGGAAAATTATTTTATTTTCTAGTAAAAATTATTTTTTTTCCTCAACCACAACAGCTGAGGCTCAGCAGGAAGTAATTTTCTTGGCCAGGAGTGTATGGTTAATAACTAGAAGATTCAAGACTTTCTAGAAAAGGTACCCAATGGAGGGTGTCTTGGGAAGATCTGGAGCTGAGCCCACCTTATCATCTCTGAGCTTCAGTTTACTCGACTGCAAAGTGGGAATGATGATGTCTATTTCAACAAAGCTGCTGAGATCATTAAAGAATGTATATGAAAACGCCTTGTTAACTTTAAAGCTCTGTAGGTGAGGAGTATGTATTTTTATGACTGTGTTGTTATTGTTTGTGCCTGAGGCTGTATATATGAGTCCTCTCCTGAAAAGTAGTTTTTACAGCTCTTCTATAAAATACATCATGTCTTCACTGTCTAGAATTTTTTTTAACTAAGCTATTCTTCTCAGTGATGTGCTGTTTAGTTAATTCAGTTTGGGTCAGAAAAATATAGAGAAGAAAACAGTTCAGTGAGGTTGAACTGTGTATATTAGTCAGAGTGTCTCATGTGAAAAATGGCAACCCACTCCAGTATTCTTGCCTGGAGAATTCCATGGACTGCAGAGCCTTGCAGGCTACAATCCATGGGGTCCCAAAGAGTGGGACATGACCTAGCACGCATACATGTATGCATGCATGTCTCATATGCACGCTTTCCTCCCTCTCTTTCAATGTAACCATGATAATATTTTATACTTTTTTTCTATCATTCACCTTGTAGTCTTTAACTAATCTTCCTTCATCCAGTCTCCTCTCCTGCATCAGTCTTCTAAACTGCCAATGGAGTGATCATTCTAATAAGAGAGATTTGATCACTTCATTGCACTGATTATAAATATTAAATGGTTCAACATTGTTGGGACTTTCCTGGCAGCCCAGTGGTTAAGACTCCGTACTTCCAATACAGGGATATATCATGAAAGCTCCATGAATGTTATAAAATCGAACATATCTAACTATATTCAAATTGTTTCTTATATACTCACTCTCAATCACTGAAAATTGCCAGCCATTTTATAAACAGAATTACCTTTGACATTTTTATTATTTCAGTGACTTCATGTTAGAAAACATAATGGTATGTAAAGCTAAGTGCTAAGATGTTTAATTTTTGTCTCTTGATTGAAAGAACAATGTATATGGCAATAATCAGTAGATTTTGCCTGTACTTTTCTAGATGTATGGTTATTTACATTAAAACTAAGATTATTGGGGAAAAAGTTGATTATTGGGATAAGAATTTTTGCCTAAAGAAATGTCCTGGTGTAAAATAGTTTATTATAAAATCTAAAAATTCTAAAAATATTATAAAAGCATCTTATTTATAATGATTTGTTGTTGAAAATATTGGTGTGAATATAATTTTCACTCCAAGTACAATATCCTGAATAATGTTACATCCATAAGGACTGCAGATCTTTGCAGTCTGTTGGCATCATGTTTCTGCATAATTATTCACCTTGTCAATTACTTGGATATGAGTGTTGAATGCTTAGAGTGTTAGTTCGAATGATACTGATTCCAGAATATTCCCTGGAATCTGTTCCTTAAAATAATTGATAATATGAATTTGTTTTATTATCATATGCTGTCTTCTAAAATTAAGATTAGGGAATGGGAATATGATTAAGAGCTGTTAATGAGATGCTGAGTGATTATGCCTAAATTATGGATATTGAGTTTATTGGGTGAAATCTATTGAGTTTCAAAACCAAGTGACAGGTTACTCTAGTTGTTGGCAGTAACATGGAAAACAAGAATCTCAAAGTCAGTAAATTCACAGAGTATTTTCTCTTAGAATAGTCTTTGTAACAAAATAAATGTTTTCCTTAAGATTCAAATTATTTTGAGCAATTTTCTATTTAGGAAAAAGATAATTGATTTGTAATGTTTTTAGGGAAAACCCAAGAACATAAAAGAGAAGCAGGGACTCTATCTTACTCATCTTGTGGCTTTGGATTTAGTTTGGTACATTGTAATAATTCACTAACTGATTAATGAATGAATGAATGCCTAAGGGGATGATTGGACAGAGAGAGGGAGAGTGGGTTGGATGGATGGATGAGTGAATGAAGTAAAGATCTGTCCAGAAGTCAGGGAAAAAGTTATAATAAATACAAACAATGGTTTTAACAAAGCCCTATACATATGATATACCCAAGAATGATTTCATACTGCACTGCATCATATCCCTTCAAATGAATGCCATTTTTCAAGATTATTTATTTTGGTCTATGATTGCTACTGTTTAATTTTGAAAATATTATCTTATTTTAAATTCATAATAATTATGAAGTTATATGATAAAACAGCCACTATACCTCATTATTTTATAGGAACATCACAGTACTTTAACAAGATGTTTTGCCAAGTGTTGTCACCCAGTTCACCCAAAAACAGGCTTGAGATGACTTTTGTGTCTCTGAAACCACATATGCCATCAGAGGAGTTTTGCTTATTGAGATGTATCTCGAAAGTATGTTGCAGTTTCTGAATGACAGTTCCAAAAACAAAGCAATGGAATTACTGAAATAAGTTTGTTGTTTCCAAAGAGACTACTTCAAAGGGGAAAAATTTATTTCAAATATGTTTAAAAAACAGTCTCATTAAATTGTTGTCCATACCTTAAAGCTATGTTTAATGACATAAAGATACTGTGATTTGACCCACTAAGAAAGTTACAAATATGTATCAATGATTTTCTGTAGAATCAATATTTTTTCTAAATACATATTCATTCTAAGTGTGAATTATTCCTGTGGCATCTTGGACAATGCTAATTTGGTTTGATTTATTCTGTAAACTATTTCCCTGTATTGAATGAAATTCTGAAATTTTAAAATGTAGCACTAATGCTTCGTTGATTCCAAAAGAGTTAAGGATTTTTATTTCATTGAATACATATTTTTATCCTGTTAGCTATTGTGGTATAAAACAATGACATGATATGCTGCCTTTTCTACTACTTCTTTTATGGAAGTGTTAATGTGACCTACATGCTAATTAATATTATAAAAT
>NW_011494942.1:9086666-9099472 GCF_000754665.1 Bison bison bison | reverse complement strand
GTGTTAGGTTTTTTTTTTTTGAAAAAAATCTGACCTTGGTAAAACTGCCTTTGCTTTAATAACTAGTTCATCTTTAACTAAGTCTTTAAAAACTCTCCTTAGGAAAGGAACAAAAATGAAATAATTAAGATATCTTCAGTTAGTAATTAGTATAAAAACAAATTACATATATCATTTTATTTTGGAACATTTGGAATTGTTATATAGAGCACATACTAAGTATAAAAGATTAGTAAGAGGTGGAACTGGCTTGATGACTTCTGCTGCTGCCGCTGCTGCTAAGTCGCTTCAGTCGTGTCCGACTCTGTGCAACCCCGTAGACGGCAGCCCACCAGGCTCTCCCGTCTCTGGGATTCTCTAGGCAATAACACTGCAGTGGGTTGACACTTCCTTCTCCAGTGCATGAAAGTGAAAAGTGAAAGTGAAGTCGCTCAGTCATGTCTGACTCTTAGCGACCCCATGGACTGCAGTCTACCAGGCTCCTCCATCCATGGGATTTTCCAGGCAAGAGTACTGGAGTGGGGTGCCATTGCCTTGTCCGTGAATGAATACTGGAACTCATGTAATTACCATGTTATTACTCTATTTGCACTTGAGTAAATAGAGGTTTGTTTGTTTGTTTTTTGCTGTTATTGTTTAAAGTTTTGTTTTCATCTTTTATTTTATTTTTAACCACATTGTGTGGCAAGTGGAATCTTACTTCCTTGACCAGGCATTGAACCCTTGCCCTCTGTATTGGGGAGATGGAGTTTTAACCACTGGCCCCCAGGGAAATCCCTTACATATGTTTCGATAAATAAATATTGGTACTTCACTTAATGTGACTGATGGGTTCAAGGGGAATGACTTGGCTAACTAATTTTTTTCATCTACATTATATGAAAGTGTGTTTGTTAGGTTTCTGTCCAGACAGGTCCTCCAACAAGAGTTCACTTGCAAATCAGTTGTTGAAATTCAGAGTAGACTGGATCTGCAGTCTGCCTACCCAATATCTAGATATCTAGTTAAAACATACAGATTTATTGCCTTAAAATTTTTAGTCAACCAGTGAACAAATGGTTCACTGAAGATTAAATGAAATTAAATGAAAAAATATACATACTAAGTTATACCTGTTGACATTGAAAGGTGAGAAGCAACTTTTAATTATGAGTTACATTTGTTTCTCTGCATTTGTTTAATTATTGTCCTAATTAAGCTTATAATTTCTACAGAGTGTAATGTTAAATATATTTCACCTATTTTGAACTTAGTACAGTAGTATTTAAATGTGTTATGATAATTGTGTGCAATTCCAAGCATTAATTTAGTTCAATGAAGATTTTTGTTTTGAATTTATATTTACTTAATCAAATACTTATACATTTTAAGACGCTTAACTATGTGTAAGAATGCCAGAATACCAGAGAAATGCTAATTAAACAAAAACAGTGATCAAATGGCTCATGAAGCTGAAATGAAACTCAATGAAATACAATGAAATGAAATATAATGAAAATGGAAAGAGAACACTGGAGTTGAAAAATTTATATTTACTTAATCAAATACTTATATTTACTTATATAAATATAAGTCACATACTTATTTTTACTTAAATACTGAAATTTATATTTACTTAATCAAAAACTACATTTTAAGAAGTCAAAAAATGCTTAACTATGTGTAAGAATGAAAGAAAAAACAGTGGTCAAATAGCTCATGAAGCTGAAATGAAATTCAGTGAAATAAAATGAAATGAAATACAATGAAAATGGAAGGAGAACACTGGAGATGAAAAATTGGAAATATGAAGGGAAGTATAATGTCTTTAGACTAATCAAAGAAGCTAGGGACACTTCAGAGAACTTAATACTGTTTTCATACCACATATATCTCTCATTTCATGTGCTCAAACACTATTACTTATAAAAACATACATACCCACAAAGTTTACCTTCTTAATGAACTATTCATTGATAGAAATTTAAGTCCATGGACAGAATATGGTGAGACTTTCAGAATGCTCTAGTTCTTTTGTTGTGCACAACTGATGCTGTTCTTTCAAGAATCAGTCATAGAACTTATTATTATTATTATTATCCAAGAAAAATAAATTTAAAACATGTTCTTCATGTTTACCTGTATCTGTCACATCGTTAATTGGCTATACCCCAATACAAAATATAAAGTTTTTAACAAAAAGAATCTGAAAGAAAAATTGCAAAGAACTCCCTACTTTTACCTGTCATTACAAAATTGTGTGATTTATCATTATTGAAAAATTTCTGAAATTATGAATGCTGAGTCAAAGAAGACACAATTGAAATGTTTAATCTTATGGCCACATTCCATTTGTACCATTTTGTAATGTATGAAAAAGATTGTTCATGCAGTGAAATATATGAAATATGATTTAGTTGCATAGATTTTATTAAGTGCTAAGTTCTGCTAGAATTATTCTGGGTACCAGTAATTTCATATACACAACAGGTAAACACTGAGAATATGATCTAGTATAAGTTCTGGGAATGGATGTCAGTGAGGAATGAATACAGGAGGGAAGAAAAGGCAGAAGGTAAAGCAGGGGAAGAAGAAATAGTGATGTGTCCTGCCTCTGAGGTGTGTATTAGTACTGCTCTCCAGAAGCAGATCCTGAGACAAGGATTCAAGTGCAAGTTATTTATTAAAGAAGTGCTCCCAGGAGAAACCAGTAAGAGAGTGGAAGAAAAAGGACAGGGAAGGCTTGATTTCAGAAGTATGATTTCAGAGAGGGTGTGATTTCAAGAGAAGTCCTGAACTAGTCTTGTGGGGCACTTGGGATATAAATTAAACCTTAGAGTTTTAACCTTCTCAAGGCAAAGGAGTTGGATGTCACTCTGCCCTACCAGACAGTCATGGATTTTAAACCGACAGGGGGTGAGACCTGCATTTCCAGGCACTTTCAGCTCCCTGCTCCTACAATACAAGGGTCCCCAGTAGTCTAAGGGGAATCCTCAGAAGAAAGTTGCAGGAGCTAAACAGGAGAAGCAAAGCCCACGGAAGCTGGGAATTGGGTCCCTAAAACCACTAAAGAAGAGGTCTGGCCTAAGGGGACACAATAGGGTCCATAAATAGAATTTCAAAATATAAGCTCTTTTTTGTTGTGTCTCTACCCCCTATCCTGCTCTTTCTACATCTACTCCTATCCCTTGCTATTGCTCTTGAGAGTTTTCAAATCCCTAGTACCTTACAGCTGCCATTCCCATGCAGGTCCAGACTCTTTTCTCAGTTGGTTCCACCTTTTCTTTTCTACAGCTGAATGAATGACTTATTTCCTTTTTAAAATATTTCTTTATTTAAAAATTTTTATTTATTTGGCTGCTTCGGCATATAGGATCTTTGATCTTCCTTGCAGAGTATGGGATCTTTAGTTGCCACATAAAAACTCTTAGTTGTGGCAGGGGGGATGTAGTTTGCTGATCAGGGATCAAATCTGGACCCCCTTCATTGGAAGTGCAGAGTCTTAGCCACTGAGCCACCAGGGAAGTCCCGTGTCTCATTTTCTTAGCTCAGCTAAGCGTTGAAGATAGATTGGTTTGAATGCATTCACATTATCTTTTAACAGCTGTGTATTAACTGAAGTGAATATCTTAGTCATATTATTTAATTTTAGACCATTTAGTGAAGAGAACTTGACACTGTACAAGGGAAGAGATTTTCCACTGTGGAGGCCACCACATGGGCAGAAATAGCCCTACATGTTAGACTTGTTTTCTGCACCTCTGAACCCAAAAGGTTTTCAGTAGCTGCAACTTTTTTTTTTGGTTTGTCTTAAAATGACTTCATGTCATGATAGTAACACTGAGGAAGCTGTGTCCAAAAAATAGAGTTTGATACTAAGAAATTTTGGAAATTCTTTGAAAATACTCAATTTAACCAACAAATGATGAGTGAAAAAAAAAAACTATAACTCGTTTTTCATCTATCATAGAAATCATGAATTTTTTTTTTCTATTCCCAACAGTACTAGTAGAGTATGGCTAATTAAATTCTCCTGTCTTATCTAGGATTGACATGCATGTAATTTATTTGTAAGAAAGCTGTGAAAAATACATATTGGAATTGTTCATTAAATTAATTCTTCAGATGTTTGTAGAGATGCTTCAATATGAGGAGACCCCATTTAGTAATGCTTAGAGCATGATAGGATTTCCCAGGTGGCTCAGCGGGTCAAGAATCCGGCTGCAGTGCAGGAGACATGGGTTCGATCCCTGGGTAGGGAAGATCCCCTGGAGGAGAAAATGACAACTCATTCCAATATTCTTGCCTGGGAAATCCCATAGACAGAGGAGCCTGGTGGGCTACAGTCCATGGGGTTACAGAGAGTTGGACAGGACTTAGCGACTGAACACACAAACAGAGCATGAGGATACTTGTTCTCAAGGAGGATACACTCATTTTTATTCAATTTCAAATTTTTGCAAAGATTAAAGGATCAAATAGAAATAAGAAAAAATACTCTCAAAGTATAAATTTGTTCCTTTTTACAAGGCATGATTTAGTTCTACAAATAACCCCCTAAGAAGTTTTTAAATTTTTTCTATTTTCAAAATAAAGTACATACTAATTTTCAATATAAAACAGCACTTTACTATTTTATTTTTAATTATAATAATATAATATATTAATTATAACTTATATATTGTTATATTACAAAAAATCAGCAGAAGAAAGAAGAGAAACATGAATGCATTTTACCCTACTAACATAACCAGTTTAAATGTTTTTTTTTTGCTGCCTAACATTTTACTCTTTATATGTGACATTTTTGTGTCCTAGTTTTTTTTTTTTTTTCACTTAACTTTAAAATATACACATGGTTCTGTTGTAAACTCTTCATGAATCTTTTTTAATGCCTCCCAAGTGTTTCACTGAATGAGTCATTAGGCTAACAATTCCCTAATTATCAGGCATCTAATTGTTTACAAATTTCCTCTCTTACCCTTTCTAAAGGGTAATCAGCTGGACTTTCAGTGATCAGACCTCTCCAGATAGCTGTGCAGAAGGTGTATTTACACTTCAAAGTCCTTTGTTGTTTAGGGAAGCTTCTGTGGTTCTCTTATATTTCCTTCTCCTGCCAACTGAAGCCATCTACTTGGAAGAAAACTTTTATGTCAGAGTAGGCCCTGGACAGGTCTGACTAGGCCTGGAGCACCTTAATGCCTGTGTGCTCAGTCATGTCTGACTCTTGGCAGTCCTACAGAGTGTAGCCCACCAAGCTTCTCTGTCCATAGGATTTTCCAGGCAAGAATACTGGACTGGGCTGCCATTTCCTTCCCCAGGGATCTCCCCGACCCTGGGATGGAACATGTGTCATTGCATTGCAGGCAGAAGAGAATGTGTGTCTCTTGCATTGCAGGCAGTGGTAAACACTGAACCACTTGGGAAGCCCTCAGGAGTCCCTGACCATTTCCAGAGTCAAGCAACCTAGATCTGAATGGCCCTGTAGAGCTTACACTTGACAGATGTTTCCAGAGGCTGAGATTTTCTATTCATAGTAGTGAAGGAGCACTGTGTATTTTGATATCAGAAGACCCTTGAGAGTCACTCTTGAGTAGAGTGAAAGTTCCTGTGGGCTTCCTTGGTGGCTTAGAGGGTAAATAGTTCACCTGCAATGCAGGAAACCCAGGTTCCATCTCTGGGTCTGGGAAGATCCCTTGGAAAGGGAATGGCAAACCACTCCGGTATTCTTGCCTAGAGAATTCCATTGGCAGATGAGCCTGGTGAGCTACAGCCCATGCAGCCACAAAAGTCGGACATGATTGAGTGACCAACACTGCACACACAGAGTGGATGTTCCTGCCATTCTCCTGGTTTACCTGGAAAATCTTCTAGAAGAGGAGGATTCCCATGAGCAGCTTATATAAAGGAAGGAATGCTAAATAGAAGGTGGGGAGGTGGGGTGTTCTGGGCATGGGTTAGTCTGGTAGGCTGCATGTTCCTTCCCCATCTCCCAATTTAATTCTAGAGACTGAGGATCTCAGTAAGCAGGGAGGCAGGAGTACTTTGGAATAAACCCGCATGGAGGTATGTGTATGCATGTACTTTTAGATGAGAACACTGTATTTGTGAAAGGCTTGGCTAGTGCTTTGAAAGGAATGAAATCCCTTGTACTTTTCACAGACCAGGATAATCTCTTTGGTAAGAATTTAGGGCAGTAATTAGTCTGGCACAGAATTCCACACCAGAATTTTTACCTATGTTTAATGTCTTAGAATCATTTTAGTTTTATTGTAAGGTTGCTCCTTGTCATGAGTTTGGCAAAGTGTGCTAGAACAAAGGTAAAGACACCAGGATCCCGGGAAGATGCTGTTGATCTGAGAACAGGACCATGGATAGGAGAGGTCACAGTCAGGATAAGTTTACTTATTTTAGTAGTCTGTGCTTTTCTAGAAAACTCTTTTAGAAAGGACATACTACTTTGAAACAGCAGTAGGCAAAAGCAAGACCAAACTGTGATGTAATCATCAAGAAAACCATATTTATAATAAGGTTAATTAAATTTGCTGCAATCTTGAGACAAGCATCCTGTAAGTGTGCCAGTAAATCTGGTCTTGCTTTATCAGACTGAAGGGCACCCCCTCCTCCTCCCAGAATGAGGAGCTCCTTGCCAGGGGATGCACACAGGCTGGCAACAATAACTAATACGTTATGAGAGGTTAAACAAGTTTAAATAGAATTCCTCTCTGAACTGAAGGGCAAATTGTCAGAAATTTCTTTGTCTGCTGGTGATGCTGTTAAAATTGAAAGCACATTGGGAGATGTGGTAGAAGCAACAATGGTTGAAATGATGGCCTGCTGTTTGGAGCAAGCATCCTGGCTCCAGCAATGGGCCAGACATCTGCTAGCAACTCCTTGTCAGGTTCTGCCCCACACAGGGCGCAAGGGCACTTTGCAACATTTAACTCATCAGAGTCTTTGAGTTCTACAGTGTGTGCTACGTCAAGAATGTTTATGTTCTAAAACAGAGCTAATTAAACATTTCAAAGGGAAACATTATTTTAACACTAATTAGATATGATTACAGCTTTTTTTTTCTGTGTGCTGAGGCAGAGCTTCACTAAGCACCTTCATTTTGCTTCCTTTGCTCAATTTGGTAACCGAGTTTTGCCAAATAACGCAGTGCTGTCCTTCCTTGTGGTATTCATTCCAGCATGTTGACCAGTTGAAAAGCCTTTACCAAATTTAAGATGATTTCAACAAAGAACAGCAGCAGTAACAACAATGATAGACTGGATTGTATGCCTCTTGGTAGGAAGGCATGTTAACATAACTTATACTCACTTATGGTCTTTTTTGAGACCCTTTAAAGGTGGATTCTTTTATTTTTTTATTTCAAACCTATAAGGTTGATACAAGCCACGAATATCTCAGTTCCACAGATGAGGAATCCAGGACACAGGATAAGCAGGTCTGAAGCAAAGCAAGGCTGGCTGAAATGCACAATTCAGAGCTTTGTTTCTGGGGAGCATCCCTTTAGGAGAGCTAGAAAAGTACTTTTGCTCAAGGCAGTTAAAATCCACCAGATAAAAACTTATCAAATATTCGTGAAAGCCATACCGGATTGGCAATAAATAGACATGAGACCTCTTTAATCGATGACATAAGAAATGCTGCAGTATACTTTTAACTAATGACCAGAAAGATCTTAAACTCAAAAAAAAAACTAGTTTTACCCATCCATTCATATGACAATTTACATTTTTATTTGTGTGTTCAGTATGTTAATGGGCTTCCATGGTGGCTCAGATGGTAAAGAATCTGCCTGCAATGCAGGAGACCCCGGCCTGATTCTTGGGTCTGAAAGATCCCCTGGAGAAGGGAATGGCTACCCAGTCCAGTATTCTTACCTGAAGAATTCCAAAGACAGAAGCCTGGTGGAAGCCTATAGAAATTCACAAAGATGCAAGATAAGATTTCTACAGAATAGAAAATGCAAAAAAAAAAAAGAAAATGCTTGCAGTTGGATAACAAATTAGTTGAAAGCCTTTCAGTGATAGAGGGAAACCAAGGGTTTTAAATGTTTACTTCTTAATAAATGCAATGAGATGATACATTTCTTAGCTTCTTAAAAACTATTTATGATTAAGAATATAAAGTATAGGAAAATAGGTATCAAATGGTATTATGATAGACTAAATATATATTATTTTCTGTGATCTTGAGAAATAGTGCATTTTTTTACGCCTTTTCTCAAATTCTATGAAATCATACTTTTTACAAAAGAAATAGAGAAATTGGTTCTCTGCAGTCCTAATTAAAAAGAACTTTAATGAAAAGTTCTACTTCTAACCCAAGCTTGAGGCCATAGCAGTAGCAGGGGAGTGTTGTGTTCATTTGCTCTTTGAGTAGTTGAGGAAGGAGTTGCCTTTCAAATAGCAAGCAACTAATATGATGCCCTCAGGACACTGCTGTCACATCAAAGTTGATTTAAAACACATACACACATCATTGTCACCATCATCATCATCACCAAGTAGTTAAAATTTTAGCAAACATACCAGAGAATTTTCTGCAATTATGCTGTTGAAATGATGGGTATGATTTTACCAATAACACCGAAATAAATGACAGATTATACCTTGTCTCACTAAGTGGGTATATCTAATTTTAATAAAAATTTCCATGACTGTGTAGGATTTTTTTCATGAATTATGGATTCATTATGTACACCTTCACAGATATCTCTAAAGCTTGGAATAAGAAACTATAAAAGGATAAAAGTACTTCCTAAATTAGAATGTTCCTCTTTCTTCCTCCAATTAGATTTCATTCCCTATTTTTTCATTGCTATTAATATCCCTATTTTTCCAATCTGCCATGACTTTGAATGTGGAATCTCCTTTTAGTTCTTGGTCTCCTTGGCATCAAATGCATTAGTAAGTTATATGATTTTTTTTCTCTGTGATGTTGTTCAATGATTTCCCTTGCTATTCCATGGACACCATTTTTGAATAGACCCTTTCAGCTCTCTCCAATACATTTCACTTGTTTTACAAGTGGTCTTTTTTCCTAATTCTCTTTAAACTCATCTCTCATGCAGTTATCATGATATCTTCCTGAAACAAAGCCTTTTCTTTGTTGATTTTTTGTTTGAGAATTTCCTTACTTCCCACTGAGTTCTTGCCTCTACTACCAACCAACCTTGCTACAGCTCTGTTCTAGCCAGAATCCCAGATCATCTCAGTTCCTGTGCTCAGGAACCCTGATTTTACTCAATGTCCGTGCTTCATGTGAGATGTTGACTATTTCTCTTTAAATTTTTTTTCGTCCCTTTTGGCTTTTAAGACAATGATAAGCCAGCTTTTCCTCCATGTTTCTACCTACCTTACCTTAGCATCCTTAATAGCATTTTTCTTCCCCTGCCCACCCCTTAATCATGGCTTCCTCATAGGTTCTATTTGATCTTTCTCCTCTTACTTTGTCAACTTTCTTGGAGTAACTTTATCGACATCAGTGGCTTTGACTACCACCTAAATGCCAGTGGTCACTAAATTTTTATCTTTAGCCTGTAAACTCATCTATTACGTGTGCTTACTGAACATCTGAACTTGAAGGCACTACAAATACCTCAGTTTTTAACATTTCTAAGTTGATATTATTTGTCCCACTCCAACCAAAACCTTTTCTTATTTCTATAGCCTATTTCATTGTGAATGAACCCATTCCTTCTGCATTTTGGCTGAGTCAGAGCCTGAGAGTCTTCCTAGACAGCTTATCATGCAGAACATTATTTAGAACCAACTGTTTATTGGGCGAAGGATATGGCAACCCACTCCAGTATTCTTGCCTTAGAGAATCCTGTAGACAGAGGAGCCTGGTGGGCTGCTGTCCATGGGGTCGCCCAGAGTCGGACACGACTGAGGCAGCTTGGCATGTATGCATGCATTGGAGAAGGAAATGGCAACCAACTCCAGTATTCTTGCCTGGAGAATCCCAGGGACAGAGGAACCTGGTAGGCTGCCATCTATGGGGTTGCACAGAGTCTGACATGACTGAAGCAACAGCAGCAGCAGCAGTTGGTTGGGAATTTCTTTATGCATTCTTCATGTAGAAGGGAAAAAAAATAAAATATAAAAAAGTACAATAATGATAGTTTCTAACTTTATTGAAGTGTAATGGATATATATTTGCACATTTTGTAGTGTACAGTTTGATAAATGTTGACGTGTGCATACACCCCTAAAAGTTAACTACAATCAAGATAGTGAATATTATCTCCAAAAATTTCTTATGTCTGTATCTTCTTTCTGTCACTGTAGATTAGTTTGCATAATCCAGAATTTTATACAAACAGGATCATCCATTATCTATATACTTTTCTTTGATCTGCTTTCTTGCCATAACTATTTAGATTTATCCATGTTATTATGTGTATCATAATTCATTCCTTACTATTGCTGAATAGTATTCACTGGGCTTCCCTGCTAGCTCAGTGGTAAAGAATCTGCTTGCCAGTGCAGGAGATGTAGGTTTGATCCATGTGTCAAGAAGATCCCCTGGAGGAGGAAATGGCAACCCATTCAAGTATACTTGCCTAGGAAATTCCATGGACAGAGAAGCCTGATGGGCTATAGTCCATGGGGTCACAAAAGAGTCACACATGACTTAGCAACTCAACAACAACAACAGTATTCACTGTACAAATATACGTGATTTATTTATCTATTCACCTGTTGATAGATGTCTAGGTTGTTTCCAGTTTGACTATTACCAATAAAGTTGCTACTATCATTCATATCTACATTTTTTTATGGTTTTTATTTTTTAATGTATCTGGAGTTAGTGCCGAAAAGTAGAATAGCTGGATTATAGGATGCTGCTGCTGCTGCTAAGTCGCTTCAGTCGTGTCCAACTCTGTGCAACCCCATAGACGGAAGCCCATCAGGCTCCCCCGTCCCTGGGATTCTCCAGGCAAGAACACTGGAGTGGGTTGTCATTTCCTTCTCCAGTGCACAAAAGTGAAAAGTGAAAGTGAAGTTGCTCAGTCGTGTCCGACTCTTAGCGACCCCACGGACTGATTATAGGATAGATGTGTGTTTAACATTTTAAGACACTGTCATTGTTTACCCAGCAACAGTGTCTGGGGGACCCAGTTCCTCTACATCCTCACCACACCTTGGTGTGGTTAGTATTTTAATTATTAGTCATTCAAATAAATGTGTAGTTATAGCTCACATTGGTTTTGATATTTTTACCAAATGACTAATTATGTTGAGAGGATTTATATGTACTTATTTACTGTCTTCTTATCTTCTTGAAATGTCTGTTATCATATGCCTTACCTGATTTAAATCTGTTTTTCTCATTCTTTTTATTATTGAGTTTTGAAAGGCCCTTATATATTCTGGACACAAATCCTTCATCAGTATATTGATTTGAAAATATTTTGCTGTGGCCCATGAGTTGACTGTTTTATTCTTTAGGAAGTGTATTTCAAGGAATCCAGCTTTATATTTTTGATGAAGTCAGTATTTTTGTTGTTGTTGTTGTTCTGATTTATGCTTTGGTATTGTATCTAAAGATATAACCCAAAGTCACAAAGATTTCCTGGTATGTATTCTTCTAGAAGTTGTGTAGATTTAGGATTTATATTTAGGTCTTTTTGAGTTAATATTAGTAAATGGTGCAAAGTGTAGATCAAGGTTTTTATTTTTCCACATGGGTATCCAGTTATTTCAGCAAAAATTTTTGAAAAGGCTATGCCCAAACCAGTAACGCTGAAAAAGCTGAAGTTGAACGGTTCTATGAAGACCTACAAGACCTTTTAGAACTAACACCCAAAAAAGATGTCCTTTTCATTATAGGGGACTGGAATGCAAAAGTAGGATGTCAAGAAACACCTGGAGTAACAGGCAAATTTGGCCTTGGAATATGGAATGAAGCAGGGCAAAGACTAATAGAGTTTTGCCAATAAAATGCACTGATCGTAACAAACACCCTCTTCCAACAACACAAGAGAAGACTCTACACATGGACATCACCAGATGGTTAACACCGAAATCAGATTGATTATATTCTTTGCAGCCAAAGATGGAGAAGCTCTATACAGTCAGCAAAAACAAGACCAGGAGCTGACTGTGGCTCAGATCATGAACACCTTATTGCCAAATTCAGACTTAAATTGAAGAAAGTAGGGAAAACCACATTTAGGTCATTCAGGTATGACCTAAATCAAATCCCTTATGATTATACAGCGGAAGTGAGAAATAGATTTAAGGGCCTAGATCTGATAGATAGAGTACCTGATGAACTATGGAATGAGGTTCGTGACATTGTACAGGAGACAGGAATCAAGACCATCCCCATGGAAAAGAAATGCAAAAAAGCAAAATGGCTGTCTGGGGAGGCCTTACAAATAGCTGTGAAAAGAAGAGAAGCAAAAAGCAAAGGAGCAAAGGAAAGATATAAGCATCTGAATGCAGAGTTCCAAAGAATAGCAAGAAGAGATAAGAAAGCCTTCTTTAGCGATCAGTGCAAAGAAATAGAGGAAAACAACAGAATGGGAAAGACTAGAGATTTCTTCAAGAAAATTAGAGATACCAAGGGAACATTTTATGCAAAGATGGGCTCGATAAAGGACAGAAATGGTAAGGACCTAACAGAAGTAGAAGATACTAAGAAGTGGCAAGAATACACAGAAGAACTGTACAAAAAAGATCTTCATGATCCAGATAATCATGATGGTGTGATCACTGACCTAGAGCCAGACATCCTGGAATGTGAAGTCAAGTGGGCCTTAGAAAGCATCACTATGAACAAAGCTAGTGGAGGTGAAGGAATTCCAG
>NW_011494942.1:9083287-9086566 GCF_000754665.1 Bison bison bison | reverse complement strand
GAACAAAGCTAGTGGAGGTGAAGGAATTCCAGTTGAGCTATTTCAAATCCTGAAAGATGATGCTGTGGAAGTGCTGCACTCAATATGCCAGCAAATTTGGAAAACTCAGCAGTGGCCACAGGACTGGAAAAGGTCAGTTTTCATTCCAATCCCAAAGAAAGGCAATGCCAAAGAATGCTCAAACTACTGCACAATTGCATTCATCTCACACGCTATTAAAGTAATGCTCAAAATTCTCCGAGCCAGGCTTCAGCAATATGTGAACCGTGAACTTCCAGATGTTCAAGCTAGATTTAGAAAAGGCAGAGGAACCAGAGATCAAATTGCCGACATCTGCTGGATCATGGAAAAAGCAAGAGAGTTCCAGAAAAACATCTATTTCTGCTTTATTGACTATGCCAAAGCCTTTGACTGTGTGGATCACAATAAACTGTGGACAATTCTGAAAGAGATGGGAATACCAGACCACCTGATATGCCTTTTGAGAAATCTATATGCAGGTCAGGAAGCAACAGTTAGAACTGGACATGGAACAACAGACTGGTTCCAAATAGGAAAAGGAGTATGTCAAGGCTGTATATTGTCACCCTGCTTATTTAACGTATATGCAGAGTACATCATGAGAAACACTGGGCTGGAAGAAGCACAAGCTGGAATCAAGATTGCCGGGAGAAATATCAATAACCTCAGATATGCAGATGACACCACCCAAATGGCAGAAAATGAAGAGGAACTAAAAAGCCTCTTGATGGAAGTGAAAGTGGAGAGTGAATAAGTTGGCTTAAAGCTCGACATTCAGAAAACGAAGATCATGCCATCTGGTCCCATCACTTCATGGCACATAGATGGGGAAACAGTGGAAACAGTATCAGAGTTTATTTTTCTGGGCTCCGAAGTCACTGCAGATGGTGACTGCGACCATGAAATTAAAAGACGCTTACTCCTTAGAAGGAAAGTTATGACCAACCTAGATAGCATATTCAAAAGCAGAGACATTACTTTGCCAACAAAAGTTCATCTAGTCAAGGCTATGGTTTTTCCTGTGGTCATGTATGGATGTGAGAGTTGGACTGTGAAGAAAGCTGAGTGCCGAAAAATTGATGCTTTTGAACTGCGTGTTGGAGAAAACTCTTGAGAGTCCCTTGGACTGCAAGGAGATCCAACCAGTCCATTCTGAAGATCAGCCCTGGGATTTCTTTGGAAGGACTGATGCTAAAGCTGAAACTCCAGTACTTTGGCCACCTCATGTGAAGAGTTGACTCACTGGAAAAGACTCTGATGCTGGGAGGGATTGGGGGCAAGAGGAGAAGGGGACGACAGAGGATGAGATGGCTGGATGGCATCACTGACTCGATGGACGTGAGTCTGAGTGAACTCTGGGAGTTGGTGATCGACAGGGAGGCCTGGCGTGCTGCGATTCATGGGGTCGCAAAGAGTCGGACACGACTGAGCGACTGAACTGAACTGATACTTTCTCCACTGAATTTTCATTTTGCGCTTTTGTCAGAAGTCAGTTTTCCATATGTCTATGGGTCAGTATCCAAACTCTGTCCTGTTCCATTTGTCCTTTTGCCCCTTTTTGTGCCAGGACCACAGTTTTTCGAAGATTGCTGTAGTTTCATAATAAGACTTGAGATAAGGTCAGGTTAATACACCAATTTTGTATTTTTTTCCTCAAAATTGTATGGCAATCTCAGGACCTTTGCATTTCATATGAATTTTAGAATGAATTGGTCCATTTGTACAAAAAGTCCTTCTGAAATTTTGATTGAAATTTTGTTGGAAACACTTTTTGTAATGTATAGAATAATTTGAGAATTGATATCTTAATAATATTGGGTCTTCTGAGCAACAAACAAAGTAGACCTCACCATTTATGTACATCTCTATCTTGAGAAAGATTTATAATATTCAGTGTGTAGGTATTGCACTTATTTTTCTGTCAAATCCTTCTTTTATAATTTTGGTGCTATTTTTATAAATGATACTGCATTTTAAATTTAAATTTCTGAATGTTTCTTTTTGGTATAGAATATGACTGATTTTATGTATTATTTTTATATTCTGCAACACTCATAACTCATTAGTTCTATAGCTTTATCATAAATTCATACTTTTTTGTGTAGACAATTATGTTGTCATCGAATAAAGAGAGATTACTCATTGCTTTCATATCTAGCAGGCTTTTATTGCCTTTTTTTACCTTATTTTACAACCTCCAACACAAGGTTGAGAGAAATTGTGATAGTGGACACTTTGTCTTATTCCTGATCTTTGGAATTCATTCTTTCTTATTTAAGTCTGATGCTACATTCTAGGTGTTTTTTTTGTTGTTTTGTTTTGTTTTGTAAATGTTCTTTATGATGTTGAGAAAGTCCTTTTACTTTAAGGACACAGAATTTTCATGAGAATAGATATTGAACTTTATAAATGCTTTTTATAATATGTTGATATGGTCACACAGTTTATTAATATTGTCAAGTTTACTGGCCACTTTTAAAACTTTAAGACAACCTTGCATTCCTAGTATAAACTCCACTTGAATTCAATTGGTTAACATTTTGTTAAGAATATTTTCTATCTATGTTTGTGAGTGATATTTGTCTGTATTTTTCTTGTATGTCTTTGTCTGGCTTGGTATCAGGCTATGTTGACCCTATAGAATAATTGGAAAAGTATTTTTTCCTTTTCAACTTTGTGGAAGAGTGTGCATAGAAATTATTTATTTATTAAATGTTTGATGGAAATTACCAGTGGAGCAATTTGGAGCTAGATTTTTCTTTGTGGTAAGGTTGGTTGGTTTGTTTAACTAAAAATCTCATTTTTAAAATAAGATGAACAGAAAGCTGGTTGTGTTATCTAATTTTTTTTTCTTATGTAAGCTTTGGAAATTTGTATCTTGTAATGAATATGTTCATTTTTTACAAGTTGTCAAATTTTTTGTCATAAAGTTGGTCATAATAATATTATAATAATTTTAACATCTGAAGAATCTCTAGTGATACCATATCTCTCATTCCTCATATTTATAATTTTTAGCTCCTTTGCCTCTCTTTTTTTGATCACCAGCTAGAGATTTATCATTTTTATTGATCTTCTCAAAGAACTGTAATTTGGTCTGATTAACTTTACCTATTGGTTTTTAAATCTTATTTCATAGAAATAGTTCTTCTGCTTGAACGACTTCTTTTAGAATTTCTGTGTCATGTATCTTTTGGTAGTTAATTTTTTAAAGTTTGTATTTCTGTTTGATATCTCACCTTTCTTTTTGAAAGATAC
>NW_011494942.1:9053655-9083187 GCF_000754665.1 Bison bison bison | reverse complement strand
TGTTTTCCTTCTTTTATCTGTGGGTTTATATGTTTCATAAGATTTGAAATTTTTTTCTGCCATTATTTCTGCAAATACTACTTTTGCCTCTTGACTTCTGTTACCCCATCTGCACATATATCAGAATGTATGGTTCTTGGCATTATCCCACAACTCTGAATCTCTGTTCTTTTCTTTTTTTTTTTTCCTTTTTTTATCTTTTTTTGTTAGGTTACTCGTATTTCTATTCAAGTTAATGTATTTTTTTTTCTTTAGTCTCTTATGTGTCATTTGTTCCATCCAGTGTATTTTTTAATTTTAGGCATTGTTCTTTTTTATCCCTAGAAACATAGTAATTTTCATATCTAGAAATTAGGTTTGGGTCTTGGTAACATTTCCCTTGTCTTTAGTTAATTTTATCCATCTTTCTCCTAGGTTTTCGGACATGTGAAATAAAACTAAACGCATGCAAGCATGCTAAAGCAGTTCAGTCACGTCTGACTATTTATGACCCTGTGTACTCTGGCCCGCCAGGTTCCTTGGTCCAAGGGATTCTCCAGGCAAGAATACTGGAGTGTGATGCCATGCCCTTCTCCAGGGGAAATTAAATAACTAGCTATTATTTAATATTTTTGCTAATTCTAAAGTCTGTGTTAGTTTAGGATCAGTTTTTCTTCTAATTTTAGGTCAAATTTTCCTGCTTTTTCGCATGCCTGGTAATTTTTATCAGATGCCAAATTTTGTGAAGTTTACCTCATAGGATGCTGGATATTTTTGTACTCCTGTAAATTCTTTTTAGCTTTTTTTCTAGAGCTCAGTGGAAGCAGATTAGTCCTGTTGGATGTAGATTATGATTTATAAGTTGGGACCAAACCAGGATGTTTTTTCTCGTATCAATATCTTTTCTGCCATGAAGACAAGACACTTCTGAGTACTCTAAAAGAGCTCAGTGAATTGTCAAATTGTTAGTTTTTCCAGTGTGGCTGATGGGAATAGGCTCTATTAGCATGTGTGAAGCCTAGTTACCGGTTCCTCTCACTTTGGCAGGTGGCTCTTTTCCTAGCCTTGGGCAGTTTCCTCACACATCTACCAATCAGTGTTCTGCTAACTACTTGAAAGGAATCCTCTACATCTCCCAAACTCTCTGTTCAACTCTGTCTTCTCTAAGGGTTGGTACAATGAACCCTCGCTGCCTTAGTCTTCCTGCATTCCTTTCTGTCTCATCAGCTCAAGGAATCTGTCAGGTCCAACTTTCCAGAGCCTCCTCTCTCCGCAACTTTCCATCAGCTCCCCTTTCCAGAGCCACAACCTCTAAACTCTCTCAAGATTTTAGCCTGGGGCAATAATAGAGGTCATTTCATTTGTTCCCTGGTTCTCAGCAATCAATATCCTCTGTTGCCTGGTGTCCAATATATTAAAAAGTATTATTTCGCATATTTGTTTATTTTTTGTTGTTGTTTCTGGTGAGATAGTAAATCTAATCCCTGTTACTTTATTTTGTCCCAGTAATATGTGTTTTAAAGGAAAAGTAAAAATGCATAAGTGAATAAAGTAAATGTTGATAAGAATCAAATGTTAATACATTTTTCAAATTAAAGAAGGAATTCCCTGGTAGCTCAGTGGTAAAAATCCACTTGCCAATGCAGGAGACATAGGAGACAGTGGATTCAATCCCTCTGTTGGGAAGATCCCCTGGAGTAGGAAATGGCAACCCACTCCAGTATTCTTGCCCAGAAAATGCCATGGACAAAGAAGCCTAGTGGGCTACATTCCATGGGGTGGCAAAGAGTTGGACATGAGTGAGAACCACAACAATGATGGCAAAAGAAAGTATCTTTATCAACACCCTCTCCACCAATTTCCCATTATAGAGAGGCAAAGAGAAATGGAAAAGATGGTATTTCTGTACACCACTGTTAATACTATTAGCATCAAACCTTTGTTGGACATAGCTAGAACAGATCTCTATTCCAAATTTTGTACCTCATTGGAGGCATGGCATAGAGATCAATACCCTAAATCTTCCTTCCATATTTAGGGGGCTCGGTGTTAAACTCAATCCCAAGTGATAGGATGGAGAAAGAAGCTGGAGAGAAGAGGCAGTGCCATGCGTTTCCCTCCTTCTGGTTTCTTTTCTCTCTGTATTATACTAGTCAGCACCTGGTAGCACCTTCTTTTCCTTCTTTTCTGTTCCTGGGAAAAGCTGACCTTAGTTGAGGGTGTGATCGCTTCTTTTTCAAAGTGGGGAAAAATTGGACAAAAGAGATTTTCTGTATTTCTTAAAATTTGATTCAAAGTGAAGCACATGAAAGGGGAAATATAAAATAAAGCCTGGTTAATTTAATCCCAGATATTTTACTACTAAGAAACCTCCAGCAAACTTTGAATAGCTTACCTCATTTTAAAATTAAGAATTCCTTTCCATTCACAAAGTCCACCACACCTAAATATAAACATGATTCAGCCAGTGATTAATTCAACAGTTTGGGTAATTACATTCCCTAGCCTCCTGAAAACTATACCAACTTGCCTTTTATCAGATTTCAGACCCTAATAACCCACATTTTTATTACCACCTGTTTACATTGTTATTAGAATTTTGGACATATGGCACATTGATGTAGTCATATAAATAATAATCAAACAGACCAGTTTAGAGTATTTGAGAAAGAAATACTTTGTGATTCAAATGGGTTTTAAAAAATCTGTTCCATTTGTGTGCGTTAGGATTAACCTGTATCAGAGAAGGAACATGTCCTTTGGGACAATAAGTGTCCTTTCTGAAAAGAGTAGGGGGTCGTTCGGCCCCTGAAGGATTATTCCAACCATTTACAATGCAATAGACCATACTGGTCAAAGAGAGACTGTTTAATCTAGTATTTTCTCTTGTGAGTGTGTGTTAGTTGCTTAGTCTTGTCTGACTCTTTGTGACCCCATGGACTGTAGCCTCCCAAATTCCTCTGTCTGTGGAATTCTCCATGCAAGAATACTGGAGTGGGTTGCCATGTCCTCCTCCAGGGGATCTTCATGACCCAGGGATCAAACCTGCATCCCTTATGTTTCCTGCATTGACAGGTGGGTTCTTTACCACCTGAGCCACCGGTATTCTTTTCATAGTCAAAATTTTTCTTCATACCACTGGTAATATTATTAATAAACTTCCGTTCTTTTAAAAATTTATCTGTACACATATTTAAGTTTGAAAACCTTCTAATTCTCTTTCAGTATATCCATCATCTTCCATTACTCAAGTACAGTTCCCAGAATTGTTTTCTTAAAACTTCTTGCTGACAGATTTTTTTCCTTCTTTTAATAATACTTTGCAACTCTTTGGATATAAATATGTTTCACCTGGTATGCCATTTTAATAACAACCTGAATTAAATCATGTAGGAGAAGAAAGATTTCAAAGGAGGTTTAAAACACTCCATATATATCTTATTTTTAGAAGCAAAGGGAGAGGTTTGTAGAAAGGTTTCAGAGCCATTTATAAAGTTTTGGGAAGGGGTGTCTTTTTTCCCAGAATGGGCCAGTGGGTTTATATTTGTTCTATTTCGGATCAAGAAATACCTAATGCATATGTCCTATTCCTTCCGGTAAAGCTTTTGAGGATTAGTGATTTCTAAAAGCTATCTTTTAAAAATATGTGTGATTTGATAGAAATTTAATTATGTGCTACTTTAAGTTTTAGGATATTTAGTTCAATTTTTCTATAAATTTAATTGAAAATCTGAAGCTGATTTCAGCTGTTATTAAGCAACCTCAGTATTTAAAAAAGAAATTTTGGTTACATTTGTGCATGTTTTGGAAAAGTAGAAGATTTATCTTTACTTTCTATTCAATGCCAGCAATGAATGATACACTACTTAGGAGTGAATACATATATTGTTGAAGAGATTTTTAAGATCTTTTGTTAAGTAGTAAGAATTTGTTATCTGTCTTCATATAGCAAGCTACTAGGTTTGATCTTTTGTCCCAAAGAGAGAACTCTCAAACTAGTAACTTTTTTTTTGATAACTTGAATATGTATAAGACATCTCTTGATTCAAAGCTGAGCTATGAAAATGTATTCAAATGGCATTGGTTTTTCAATTAAGACATCATTGGGATAAATGTTACCTACATGATCATAGTCTTTTTCTGTGAGGGTGAATATGATCAATTCCACGTACCATTTTTGGAAAATTATTTTTTTTTCCTAATTTACATTCTTAATTCATATGACTTCTATAGGCATGCATTACTCATCATCCTTTCATGGAAAAAGCCTTGGCCCATTCACATATCCTTCTTAACAAAACCTTTTCTTTTTCTGAACATCACTCCTTCTTTAATTCTCCACTTACACACCCACCCCTTCGCCACCCGTATAACTTCCCATCAGTGACATCATCTGTATGATTAGGATCAGAAATGCCAACCAGCCAGCACTGACCTGCACTGTAAGACCATCCATTACTTTGGACTCTTTATCCTTGAAAAACACTTAAGTGACATGAAATGTGGTACAGGTTTTTCTGTGTTTTGTTTTCACAGCCAGGGTGAATTTGCTTATAGAAGTCTGGAAGTAAGCTGTTTATCCAACAAACCCTAATACATGGAAGCTACACCACCTCAAGAATGGTCTGAGGCTGTGCTGTTTTCTTTTCAATTTGGATTCTAATTATGGAACATGTATTCATTTGTGTCTAGAAAGGAAAGGATTTTTTGATCCAGGCAGAGGGCAGGCAGTGCACTCTTGTGTCCCACAATGCTTTCCTGAGAGCTCATTTCTTAGCACCCTAAGCTGTCTCCCTAAGGCACTCCACTGGCTAAAAAGAATCACCCTTTGAGCCGAATTTGAAACGCTCTGACTTCAAATATGAGCATATAGAGAGCAAATGTCCTCCAAAAGATTAAAAATTACAGTATGTATCTTTAAATATAAAATTGCTCAAAACAGAAAGATTGAAATGGTTTATTTATTTATTTATTTGAAAAACCAACAAACAAAAAACTGTTTTGTGGGCTAACCACAGAAACAGGTTCTAAATACATTAAAATATTTTATCCCATTATTTGTTTTGACCAATTGACCACAATATTAAAAATTCAATCATGGAGCAGCTGACAAGTGCAGTTGCCTAATTTTATTTAAGAGTTTTTTTCCTTTTTCCATTTTTCCATCCTGTTAACGCTGCTGCCTGTGCCCAGACAGTAATGGGCTTCTTGTATGCCCACGACTGTTATGATCATGTAAATTTATTGGTGCTTAGAAGAAGCGAGCTATTAAAACATTACAACAGCCATTACAGCCGGGCTCGTGTTGGCTTTCGCTCCCAATGAACATATGCTTCCGAGTGAATGCCTAAACTCTTATTTATGGATTTAATTTAATATGCGGAAAGAATTCAAAATTAAATTTTGTGTCTGCCTCCAGAGAGTGTCAGTGTATAATAACATGGTAATTTTTACACATCTTTATGAGAAATGGGAAAATTAATTCTTTCTGACAAGTTGTAATTATTCGACTTGGAACAGTTGCAGCTGAGCAGTTTGCATGCCTGTTGTCTGGTGTTTCGCAGTGTAAGGGGAAAACTCAGGAATGGAGATATATTGTGCATCTGAGAGTTTCTAATAGCTTCTGACATTTTAGCCTTGCATATTATCAGGGTGCTCTTTAAGGAGTCGAGGTATAATCTATTATGTTGCCTGGGACACACACAGTTCCAATAGCTGAAACATCTACAGCAATTTTTTAAATGTGGGAAATATCTCTCGGATCATCCTGTACATAGTTGCAATTGATGGGATAAATTTTTATGTCTCTTAAGTGTATCCATTATTATCTGCTCCTTCACCTGCATGTACTGAGACCAGAAGGCCGTGTTATATGAGGAGAATTTTAGACTAGTATTTTTAAGAGTAAATATGTTTAAAATGAAACTGTGTTTTCTTACCTGTCCCATGACCATGTTTTCCCATCCCAACCCCTCACTGTCTACAAAGGTTGGGTTTTGATTTTAAATGCCCATTCTCCATCTGATCTTTAGATTTGGTACTTAAGTGTTCATGAAAATGTAGGATTAATTTAATGCACAACTAAACCCAAACACCACTGGCTATGTTAGCAAAGAAAATATGGAACATGTTGTATGTGAAGAGATGGTATGCTGATTGACAGGCCAGCCTGGAGGGGAGTGGTGTCATCTCTGTGTGTAGGATCAATATAGTCCTTGCAAAATAAATGCAAACTTACAATGTAAGAAAGTGTTAGCAGATGAACATGAGAAAAATTCAATTGTCAAAAGCAAGCACATTTCCTTTTTTGCTTTGGTGCTTCTGCTATGAAACACAAGGATAAACAAGTGACGTGCTTCTGTTTTCTCAGTTGGTGTACTGAAACTTTGATACTGTTTTAAGTGGCAAGGTTTAGTTAAAAGTTGATCTTGAACAATGAGATGTAAAGCAGAATTCTACCTACCAGTGGCCTCCAAAATAGCAATGATGCCTTGTGCGTATCAAGGCTAGATTTCTAGCCAGGGAATTGCTTTGTACCGTGCACTTATTTCTTACAAGTGCCATTAGCTACCAGTTTGTTTTTAGTTTCCATTCAAAACCCCTCAACAGTGGACCCCTCCAATCTAAGAGATGCTCCACCTCACCAGCTGTGGCGTATTTGATTTTATCTAGTTAAAAGGCACAAACAACATCATGATCCTGGATGAGGACAACTCTGGGCTTCACATATTCCCTTGTCACTGATTCTTACAGGTCAGCTCTCACATATTCTCACATTGTGATGGAAGATCAAGAAACATGACTTTCGCAGGTTGGAAATGTATGCATGATAGTATGTCAAGGTTAATGGTAAAAAGTTCTGGAACAGAGTATGAGACTCACTGAAGGGAGCTTGAATACAGACTCCTCCAGGCTCTCCTCCACCCGATAGCAGAATTTCAGGAGAGGAGGTGACTGGCAAAAGACATGTTATTTTATTTTACTAGATCACATAGGCCACCTATAGTTGTCAATGACTGTACTTATTTTGGTGTTTAATAAATTAACAGTTTTTCCCATGCAATACAAGCCCATAAAAGAGGTTGGGTTTTGAAACCTAGACAATCCCTTTGAAATGCAAATAGTATAGTTCATTCTTATCTGTTCTTATAAAACCCAGATACTTTAAATTCTGGACCTTGATTAGCCCTGTTTAGAAGTAAATGGTATTTTTGAAGTATAGCATAAGATTTCCAGTGAAAACAGATCTAAAAAGATTTTTATAGCATAATAGACTGATTAAAACTAGTTTATTTGAGGTATATTAAAGACCCTTAATCCATCTGAATGTATCAGATAACATCCACATTTAGAAACAACCCCAAACAAACAAAAAACAACTTGAGAAGTACAAGCAAGGGTCTTTTCCAAAGTGGAACTTTGATGGTAAAGCTGCTTCTAAAAAAATAGGCATAGCAGGTCCTCCCCTTGGGGTATGCTTGAAAGGGGCCAGAAAGAGCTCCTGATCAGTCAGAACTGCTTCCCCACCGCCAGCCCTACTGCCACGAGGGGCTGAATTTCACTTAAAAACTAGAAGCGCTTGGTCAGGCACTCCATTGCCCCCATTCATTTAATTTAGTCATTCACTGCACCTAAGATAAGCACCATTATAACCATCTTTGCACGGAGGAGTGGTTAATAATTGCCAAGGTCACATAGCCAGTAATCATTGAAAGTGCAACTTAAACCCAACAGTTTACTGGAAGTTATTCACTTCTTTTAGTGGAAACTGTTGCTCACTCTCTCTCCAGCGTAACTACTAATACAGAACAGAGAAGAAATGGGAATTTGGACCTCTGTAGATTGGATTGAGAGGGAGTGTCCACCCAGGACTCTCCTCCCCTCCTTTCCAAGGTCTCCCCTCTGATTTCCCCACTTCCTTTAAGGGCTTCACACCTCAGTCCTCCTTGACTTTTCTCTCTTCTGGTATCCTATCCATCACCACTAATATTATTTTGCCTTTAGTGTCTTAGATGCTTCTTTCCTTTCCAGTCCTGTTTTCACCATCTTACTTCAAACCCTGGTTAACTCCCAACTTGTGTTAAGTTGCTTCAGTCGTGTCCAACTCTTTGCGACCCTGTGGACTGTAGCCTGCCAGGCTCCATTGTCCATGGAATTCTCCAGGCAAGAATACTGGAGTGGATTGCTGTGCCCTCCTCCAGGGGATCTTCCTGACCCAGGGATTGAACCCGCATTTCTTATGTCTCCTGCATTGGCAGGCAAAGAGTCGGACATGACTGAGTGATTTACACTCACTTTGCTCACTCGTTACCACTAGCGCCACCTTGCCCCTTTTGGGACTGTTTATAGTAGCCTTCTGTCTTCCAACTGTCTCTCCTTGGGCAAACTATTGTCAGGCTCCTCTGAACTCTATTATCCACTAAGCTATGCCTTTTGGGCTTCCATCTCTGCCTTTGCCCTGTCCAGCTTTAGCATGAATCTCACTAAGTCAATTTAGCCAGAACCCCTCCCTCCTTAATTTCAGCTCACCTCCCATGATCAGGTTCTTCAGCTTCCACAATCCCCAGGTGATGTCTGGTCACCTTGCCTGCCTTTAGTAAGAATCCTATTTGGTTGATCTTTCCAGAAACCTCTCCTTATCCCTGATGTTTCCTCTCAGTAATTTCCATTCACTGACCCCCACTCTACTCCCTTGGCTATACATTCCCACTTTTCCTTTTCATATTCAGTGTTGAGCCTAATCTCTCTCCTGTACTGCAAAATCCCATTGTAGTATTGTAGTCCCTATTCTTCTTTTGAAGTTCCTTCGAACAAAATCTGCCTTACTATTTTAACAAGTGGCATGAATCACATAGTTTCTTTAACACTTTTGAGTCTCTCATAACTCATGTTGGTTAAATCATCCTAAAGTATACCTGTGATGGAGCTGTTGCCTCGTTCAGAAGGCTTTAGTGGTTCCATGTGTGTGCGCATGCTCAGTCGCTCAGTCATGGGCAGCCCTGCAGCCCCATGGACTGTAGCCCACCAGGCTCCTCTATCCAAGGAGTTTTCCAGGCAAGAATACTAAACTGAGTTGCCATTTCCTATTCCATTAGTGGTTCCATATCATCTACAAAAAAACATTTTAGTTTCATATTTCAGGCTGTTGCTGCTAAGTCGCTTCAGTTGTGTCCGACTCTGCGACCCCAAAGACAGCAGCCCACTAGGCTCCTCTGTCCCTGGGATTCTCCAGGTAAAACACTGGAGTGGGTTGCCATTTCCTTCTCCAATGCATGAAAGTGAAAAGTGAAAGGGAAGTCGCTCAGTCGTGCCCGACTCTTAGCAACCCCATGGACTGCACCTACCAGGTTCCTCCGTCCATGGGATTTTCCAGGCAAGAGTACTGGAGTGGGCTGACTTCCCAGTAATTTCAAGCATGAACTTTGTGTCCCAACTAAAGTAGGTTGCCATTCCCTGAATACATGTAGGTCTTCCCAGTCTCTGTGTATTGGTTGCTGCTTTCTCCTCCACTGGTACTGCCTGCCCTGAGTCCTCATGAAATCTCTTTTAACCAGACCACATGCTACTTTCTCTATGTACCCATGGATCCCATCACGATAGTCATCCTCTGTCCTCCAGAGCACTTGGTACCTTTCCTGTTGTAATCACTATTGTTGTTGTTTAGTCACCCAGTCATGTCTGACTCTTTTGCGACCCCTTAGACTGTGGCTCGCCAGGCCTCCCTGTCCTCACACCATCTCCCAAAGTTTGCCCAAGTTCATGTCCATTGCATTGGTGATGCTATCCAGCCATCTCATCCTCTGACTTCTCCTTCTTCTCCTCTGTCCTCAATCTTTCCCAGCATCAGGGACTTTTCCAATGAGTTCACATCAGCTGACCCAAATACTGGAGCTTCAGCTTCAGCATCAGTCCTTTCAATGAGTATTCAGGGTTGATTTCTCTTAAGAATGACTGGTTTGATCCCCTTAGTGTTCAAGGGACTTTCAGAAGTCTTCTCTAGCATCAGAGTTCAAAGGCATAAATTCTTAGGCATTCTGCCTTCTTGATGGTCCAGCTCTTACAACTGTACACGACCACTGGGAAGACCATGGCCTGACTATGTATATGGACCTTTGTCAGCAGAGTAATATCTCTGCTTTCAGCACACTGTCTAGGCTTGTCGTAGCTTTCCTGCCTACCAAGAAGCAATTGTCTTCTGATTTCCTGGTTGTAGTCACCATCTGCAGTGATTTTAGATCCCCAGAAGAGGAAATCTGTCACTACTTCCACCTTTTCCCCTTCTATTTGGCGTGAAGTAATGGGGCCAGATGCCATGATCTTCGTTTTTTTAAACCTGAGTTTAAACTGGCTCTTTCACTCTCCTCATTCACCCTTTGCAAGAGGCTCTTTAGTTCCTCTGTGCTTTCTGCCATTAGAGTGGTATCATCTGTATATCTGAGTTTGTTGATGTTTCTCCCTTCTGTCTTGATTCCAGCTTGTAGGTCATCCAGTTTGGCATTTCTCATGATGTGCTCAGCATATAGGTTAAACAAACTGGGTGACAGCAGACAGCCCTGTCTTATGCTTTTCTCAATCTTGAACCAATCAGTTGTTCCATACAGGGTTCTAACTGTTTGGAACTGCACACAGGTTTCTCAGGAGACAGGTAAGATGGTTCGGTATTCTCATCTCTTTAAGAGCTTTCCACAGTTTGTTATGATCCACACAGTCAAAAACTTTAGTGTAGTTGATGAAATAGTGGTAGAAGTTTTCTGGAATTCCCTTGCTTTCTCTATGATCAGCGAATGTTGGCCATTTGATCTCTGGTTCCTCTTCCTTTTCTAAACCCAGCTTCAACATCTGATAGTTCTCAGTTCACGTAATGCTGAAGTCTAACGTGCAAGATTTTAAGCCTGATCTTACGAGCATGGGAGATGAATGCAGCTGTCTGATGGTTAGCGCATTCTTTAATACTATCAGTCTTGTGAATTGGGGAATGTAATCATTATATGTGGTATTTATTTACATTATTTTACATGTGTCTTGTCTCTCTAAGGTAGTAGGTCCTTAGGAAAGCAAAGAATGTGTCTTATGTTCATTTATCTTCCCCAGAACAGTAGTGTATGCCAGAGACTAGAAGCTCAATGCTGCTACTGCTGCTGCTAAGTTGCTTCAGTTGTGTCCAACTCTGTGCGACCCCATAGATGGCAGCCCCCCAGGCTCTGCCATCCGTGGGATTCTCCAGGCAAGAACACTGGAGTGGGTTGCCATTTCCTTCTCTAATGCATGAAAGTGAAAAGTGAAAGTGAAGTCTCTCAGTTGTGTCCGACTCTTCCCGACCCCATGGATTGAAGCCTATCAGGCTCCTCTGTCCATGGGATTTTCCAGGCAAGAATACTGGAGTGGGGTGCCATGCCTTCTCTGGAAGCTCAATAATTGCTTGTAAAAAAAAAAAGTAAAAGCATTAGTTGCTTAGTTGTGACCAACTCTTTGCTCCTCCATGGATTGTAGCCCACCAGGCTCCTCTGTCCATGGAGTTGCTTACTGAATGTATTAAAAAACCTAACCAGCTGAAAACCACCAAGAACAAGCCTGTAGTCTGACAAAATCAGAAACATTGACTTGTAGTAAGGGAGGGGATTTCAAAGAACCATGGAATTGGATTGACAAGAGTTAGGAGGGAGCAACTTTCGAGGTGGGGTTCCTGTTAAAGGGTTCTCAGGAGAACCTAAGGGAAGGAAGGTCAGCTGATATTTCTTAAGTGGGATTTGAAGTAGAAATTAACTCGGGATTGGACGCTGTCATAGTTTAGACAAGTGCAGGTCAGCTGCAATTGGGTATTCCTAGTAAGAATGAAAATACCAAACAGGGCTGGGGTGACATTGATGAGAGAGGTCCTAAGGGCATTGTACTACTACGGCATGGTCTTGGAAGAAACAGTGTCTTCTGTTTTTAGTGTTTGGCTTTTTCTGTGTCTGTCCTCCAAGCCTGACATAGGGCAGGGCTGCATTTTCTCCTTTTCAGCCTCAGTTCATTTTCCTTGTTTCTGTTCAGGACAGATTTTGACATTTATAAATAAATAAGTGAAATTTTAAAATACAGAGGAAAATTACTCTTACTTTTTTGCATTATGACTTAATTGGAAACTGAAACTAAAATTGTTGAATGGTTGGGAGGATATTACTCTCCCTGTGCTCAGTAGTTTAAAATTGAATCTTCATACGTGCATATGCTGACTCACTTCAGTTGTGTCAGACTCTTAGTGATGCTATGGACTGTAGCCCACCAGGCTCCTCTGTCCATGGGATTCTCCAGGCAAGAATACTGGAGTGGGTTGCCATGCCCTCCTCCAAGGAATCTTTGTGACCCTGGTATGGAACAGGGTTCTTTAGCTCTAGCGCTACCTGCCTCAAGTCACATATGAGCCACATGTCTCAAGTGAATTGACACTTATTTCTACTTTTCCTTTGAACAACTTTCTTTTCCTTGCACTACCAGATAATTCTGTATTTTTATTCTACTCTCCCTTTTCTGGCTCATTGTTTAGTCTTTAATTATAGATATGGAGCTGTAGAAATGTGCTAAGAACATTTTCACAATTTCTTCACATTCTTGTCCACCTCCCTGCCTCTCAAATGCCTTTAGTTTAATGGATCAGAAGCCCGCTTTTGTTATGTGTAAGTGTTTGTGGGTGTGTGGTGTAAATAAAAACACATTTACACCCACCCCAACACACACAGAAGAAAAAGAGGATATGAGATACTTTTTTTATTAAAGTTTTCCCTAGAGCAGAAACAAGTAGAATCAATGTTAGAAATTGTTAAGCCATTTTCCTCTGATCCTGCAATCTTCAAAATTAGGTTAAAACTCTTTATAGCGGGCTTTTTCATGTCTTTAGACACAGTGTTCTGTGTTGTAGAATTTCTCATGGTGGTGATTTTTAAAAGGTACCAGATTCCATCCATTCCAGGATACTTTCCCTCATTCCTTCTGAGTAAACCCACTAATAAAACCCCTAACAATTTATTATTTTTTCTTTACTTGGATACCACAGTTGAAAGCATATATTATTTGGCTCAATTTAAACATTAATGTTTCGTCACCTGCATTTATCAACCTGTCTGCAGCCAGATTGTTTAGAAGCAACAATCCAAAAAAAAAAAAAAATGACCTCACCATTTTAGAATTCACAACGAAAGGTGTTCCATTAGCCAAGGGCTCCATTTCAGATTCAAGAGAACAAAGTAATTTGTCCTAAAGTAGAAGCCTCCTTTCCTAATTTTGTTGAATGTTACCTGGGCAGCCCTGGTCATACCACAGAGAGAGAGCATGTCAATATTTCTGGTGTGGGCTATATATCAGAATGTGATTATAATCATTATATCCGTATTTGCATTTCTCTGGTGCTCTGTTTTCTTTTTAATTGGGTTATAAAACAATTAGTTATCACCAGGTCTTTTTAGAACTCCCCGAGTGGGCCCGGAGCTGTTTGTTCTGCCCGGACCTTAAGGGGAGGGGGCCCTCAGGAATCTCATTTAGTTACAGCAGGGTGAAGGTCAGAGAGAAACAGTTTTTGTTCTTGCGCTATAGCTTTCTGTTGTGACCTCTGCTGCATTGTTTGGCTTCCCTGTTCCCCCCTCCTTGCGCTTTGAAGAGCCGCACACCAGGTGTTCCTGTTCTGAATTACAGATGAAAGCAGCTCATCCCTGGACTAATTAACTAGTAAACTGTACCCGCCTCCCTTGGGTTTAATTGCTGCTGCTCTTAAAAGGGGAAGGCACTTCCCCATCCGTTCCCCACCAACCATTTCACACCAAAGTCCTCTCTTCTTTATTTTTCTCAAATGTAGAGGATGTTCCAGATAATTTTGACATCTAGACAAGGTCTGGGGCAGTAGCATAGTTCATAAAACGATCACTCTGGATGAAAGGAAACCACTCTGAACTTTCTTCATGACTTTTTAAAGCTGTGTATGTGACTCTTTCTCCAGGGAGTGTCTTGTCCTGAGTGATCTACTTGCTCACAGTAGCAAGACCCAGAATCTCATCAGTAACTTTCTGCATTTCTGCATCTGATTTTCCTTGTTTTCAAAGCAAAAAGCCAATAGGCCAACCAGTGTTGTCTATTTTTATCTTTCATTGTGGTATTAGAAATATTAAAGAACTATTACATTTATAGTATCACATAGCATACTATAGAGTTTTCTAGGATCCCAAAGCTCATTGATTTTATTTTCATCTGCAGGGATTCTTTTCTCCTGATATAGTGGACTGATTCTGTGGCCAGTTTTTTTTTGACAGTGATGGGCATTTCGGGGAAGTCCAGTGATGGGCACGTGTGCAATACAGAAGTCTAGCTTTTCCTTTATTCTTGTCCTCATCTTTGAAGTGTCTGATTCTAGTTTTTTAAACATCAGGATTTCAAATTTATTGTGCGGATTTTGTAACTTTTCCCATCGTCATTCTGCTGTGATCATATTGCTGTTGTTGGTTTTAAAACTTGTTTTGATTTTAAAACTAGAATTAAAATATTGGAAGTAAGTTTTTATGTGTGAGGATGTTTAAAATGCTCTTGAAGCAAAATATTTTATATAACCTCTTACATAATTTTGTTAACTATGAATAGAGTTGACAATGCTGTACTAGATATTTGAAAGTTGCTAAGAGAGTAAATCTTAAAAGTTCTCATCACAGGAAAAAAATGTGTACGTGTGATGGATGATGATAAAGCTTATGGTGTTGATCACTTCACAGCATATAACAAAAAAGAAAATGAAAATTATTTCTGTATAAATTTGGCTTCCTAAGACTGCTTTTCAAGATCTCAGTCCAAGTATATAGATATTTCTGAGTAACTTAACCTTAAGAACCCTCCTTTTCTTTTCCTTGTTTTCCTCTTTCTGTGAGCCCTGATGGACATTTATTTTGGTACTAACTTCAAGAACAGGATGTGAAAGATGCAATTTTTTAAAAAGTCATACATATAATTATTTCTCTAAAATGTAAGACAAACATTGTTTTTGTTTTTGTAAAAGGCATTACACCTTAAAAAACAGATCAGTCATCGTGTTGGAAGCCTTTGCTCTATGGCTGAAGGATTTGCTTATTGGATTGCACACTAGGTATGCGTGATGAGATTAGAGGTCAAACATTTTTATCCTGAACGTTTTAGTTTGCTTAATTGAAAGCTACTTGAGAATGACTGTTGTTTGAATCTATCATTTCTGTATCCCAACCCATAGCAGAATGCTTGGTGCGTGTGTGATCAATATGTCTTTGCTGAATGTAACTAAGTTGAACTAAGTAAATTTTTCTATGTATTAGGTGTTGAAGAGGGCCAGGAATGGGAAGGAACTCAATAGCATGGTAGAGCAAACAGCCGCTCTTAAATTATTAACAAAACGATAACAAAGCTGTGGTCATGCTCCCTGAGTCTTTTAGGACTTGATTGAGTCGGAATTAGCCTCTGACATGAGAGGGGGTAAAGTGAAGAAAAAATGCTGAGAATCTAGTTCAGTGTAGACAAAATGTGGCTGTAGAGGATTTGTCCCAGTGATCCTGTGAAGTCTGAAAGTGCTTGTTTTAAACATAGACACGGTTTTAATAACACAGATGTGTACCACTCTGTCTCCCTTTCTTTTTCGCACATATCCTACACATGGCAATCATGAATTTATCCTATATGCCATTACTCACATAGTTCATAATTCTTAAAGTATAAATAATGGCAGCTGCTGATCTAAAATCATCCACCTGATATTCACTTATGTTGTACATTTTCATCTTCTGCATATTCTTACAGTGAGATTATAAATATATTAAAGTTAATGCTGCATGTTTAAAATGTTAGTTTAGCAATGCATTTTAATATAAAAGGATTACTTTTAGAGAAATGGAATCAAGTGGTATAAATAAATTCAATGAGTAATAGTTGAGCTTTTACTTATATGATAGATGCAGTACTAGATTCTGGGTTTTGAAAAATGCATTAGATAAATCTCTGGCCCTCTAGAAACTGCCAATCTAATGTCAAGGAACATCAAACGTATAAAACCATTATAAAGCATGTTGTACATGCTTTAATAAAGACATTTATAAGAACTGTAGTTGTACCCAGAAAGAGTACAGTCTCTGAAGAGATTGATAAAAGTTTCAGAGCCTGGTATGCTGTAGTTCATGGGGTTGCAAAGAGTCAGACACAAAGTATTGACTGAACAACAACAGCATCACCTTTGGAGTTGAATCTAGAGCAATGAATTTTTGAAGGCAATTCAGAGATTTCTGGTTTGGAATAATTAGATGAATGGTGATGCTTTGGGAATCAGAAGAAGGTATAGGTCTGAAGAATGGAGAATAATGAGTCACTTGTGAATATGATGGATGGTAGTGGTTTAAGTCACCTTGAGAGACAGCTCTAGGTAAAAAATATGGACCTGGCACTTAGGATAGAAATGAGAGTTGAATATGTGCATGCATACACACACACATACACACATGCACATACTTGGTTGTTTTTGAGATATAACTGCTAATTGAAGAAGCCTAGAGTTAAGCAGATTTGCCCATGCAGAATGTGTGGAGGAAGAAGAGGAAAGTCCACGTGGGAAAGGCCTCCAAAAGGTAAGGAGACGAGCACAGTGGTCAGTGTTGCCTTGAAGTACTAAAATCACTGTGGCTCCTGTCTGCTTCCTGTTCTCTTTAAGGATCTGAGGAGTGTGCTGGGCTAACTTATTTTCTTTTTTTCTGCTCTGTCTTCCCCATTTCCATAATCCTTACTCTCAGGAAATATACACTTCTCTTTCTTTCACTGCCATTCCCAACAGACGATCCTTAACTAAACTTCAATAATTGAAATGAAATATCCATATATGAATAAGTTACAAATTTTGAATTCCAAAGTCCAGCAGATTGGAGCTGATTCAGATTTATATGAGATTCTTATAGAGCATGATTTTTTACCATCTGCCCTTTCTCTTGTTCAGATAAGCAGATTGTCCTTAGCCTTTCATGTTCTCTCCCAATATGTATCTTACTCATTGTGCTAAACAGACTTTCACAAGACATGCTGTCCACATACGTTATTCTCCCTAGACTCATAGTTGTCTTCAATAATAATAATTTCATATCATAATTTGTTGAAGCATTTGAATATATCAGCTCTGTATTTCCACACCACTGCTTTTGAATATGTTATTTCAGATCTGTCTTCCTTTCTCCTTGGTAAATTCGTAACATATCCTATAGTTCTTTCTCCTACTCCTATCCCTATTTACTCTTGCATATTCCACAGGCAAGCACTGTTAACAGTTTCTTGAATATCCTTCCATCTATATGCAATCTTAAATACACACACACTAGCACACACACACACACACACACAGAAAAACATACCCATTTTGTTTGAAATTTTACCATGGGCATATAAAAATAAATATATACAATTCTACTCTTAAAAATAAAACAAATGGACAAAACCCCCACACTCTATGCTTGGCTTTTCGATCTTTCTAATCTTCCGTTTCATTCTTTTTTTTTTTTTTTAAGTTTCATTCTTTAAAACTCTTCACCCCATATCTTTTGGGTTCCCTTTATTCAGTGTATCCCTTTATGTAACTAGGACTCTCAGTTTAGCAAAACGAACTCAACTCAGACTAATTTAAATTGGTTTGCTTTTAGAATCTGTTTTCCTGTCCTCCTTTTGTATCATCTTCTAATTGACTCTGCTCTGATTTATTGCTGGGCTTAGGCTGTACTCAGGTGTCCTCCATTCTAACAGCTCCAGTTCTCCATTAGAAAGGGATAACTACCCTCTGTATGCAATTCAAAGAAACCCAGAGAAGGCCTGATTCGGGTACATACCCATCCCTGTACAATTCTGTCTTGTGGCCACACAGATCATGTCCAGAGCCAGACATGGGCTGAGTTCACACCCAAGCTACAAGTATGGGAGAGGAATATGTCAGAAAAAAAAAAAAAGTGCTTTTTTTTTTTCCTGAGGAATGGGCTAGCATACGGGACCGATGACATGTGTGGCTAACACACTCCACAGCATTTCTTTTAAAAAAATAGTAAAAGGTACATTGGCCATGACAAAAATAATATTCCTATTATACTCAACTTCTTTTTAAGAGACATAGACTAAACTCTTAATATGTTGCTAATGACAATAAAGGGCTTATTCAACTGAAAAGTTGTTTAATGTTCCTTCAAAAGCAACTTCATTATGGATGTATTTTCAATATTTTCTTTAAACTATTTTTTGCTTTAAATTAGTATCATCCATCCAACTAATTATTCCCATTAAAATCACAATGAAAGTTAAGTCATGACTGTATGTTTATGTAGATAAATAATCGTCAGATATTCTGGTAAATGTGCATAATTATGTTTAAATCTATCAGTAAAGCCCAGTATCTCTCTGTGCAAATTCTGTCCTGAAGCTTTCCACTTCTATTCTTTTCTCCATTGCCACCGGAAGGTAGCATAGATAGAATAGGAATATTCCACCATTTTTCTTCTGGACTTTAGCAATAGTTTCCCGGTGGGTCACTCCACTTACCATCTCACTCATCTCCTGCAAATCTGTTTTGGAGGAACATGTCACTCTGCTTGGACATGGGAACACATCAAACACTGTCCACAAATCAGAGCCTTTGCCGACGCTGTTCCTGCTGTGTAGAACTGCCCCCACCCCGACAGCCACCCACCAGATCCTGCTTTTTCTCATTCTTCAGGATTCTGCCAAAATGTCAGGTTTAGAGAATTTTCCTTGCTATCCTAGCTAACTAGTTAACTTTAAGTGCCTTTCCAGGAATCCTGTTGTAAAATTTTCAGAATCACTTCCTTTATGTGGGATGAAATTCTCAGCGGTGCTTTATAATTGGAAGTGACTTCTTATAGAGCAGCATACAGATGGAATACTACTGGAAGGAAGTAGAGCCGGGTGTTGATTGTCAACTGTGAGATGATGGAGAAGTTGTCCCCCAACCCCTTGGAACCAGTGATTTTTAACAAGGCATGATATCTTTAGTAAATTGCCAGGGATTCAGATAACTTACTTGAATAGGAGATTTTTAAAAAACAGTGCGTTGTAGGCTGATCTGACTCAGTTGCAATGTTTGCCTTTTATTGTCTAATGGGTTCTTGTTTTCCAAGAGGAGCCTGGTGGGCTATAGTCCGTGGGGTCACAAAGAGTAGGACATGACCAAGCAAATGAACATGCACACACCCTATCTAATTTTGTATCCTTCCCTTTTTCTCTGTGGTTTTTTCATCATTTTTTTTTTGGTATGCTTACAATTATATAATTTTATGTCATTATGTTTACTTATTCACTGCCTATCTGTCTCCTCTACCTCATTGTCAGCTACAGGAGAGAAGAATAAAGGTTGATGCCTGTTTCTTCACTGTACTCTATTAATATTTACTTAGCACAGTGGTTGACACAGAACTTTTGCTCAGTAAATACTTATGCAATATCTAATAGTATGAATTAAAAATCAATTCATCTAAGAATTAATTAAAATATTCTTCTACATGATATTAAAAATAGCAAAAAAACAAAAACAAAAACAAAACACACCAACAAGAGCAGCAAAAACCACTGCTAGAAAGAGAAAAGAAGCTTGTCAAGATGAGGGACTAAAAAACCCCGAAAGAACCTCCAGAGAAATTAATCAAGGTTGGCTGGATGCTTACAAAAAGACAAAAGTGATTCAAAGAGTAAAAATTATCCATAGTAAAGCATGTTTCTCCAAGTCACAGGAGACTGGGATATGTGGTGGGATGGATCGTATTTCCCTCAGGAAAATGATACAGTTCCATGGGGATATGGGCTTACCTGAGGGTTGCAGGGAACAACTGATGTAAAAATTTGACCAAACTACATGGTGTTACTGTAAATCACTCACTTTTCTATGAGTTTGGTTTGGGGCTTAAGCTTCCCAAGTTAAAGTCATGTAGGTATGGTTCATACTCATCCAAAAGGGAGTTGTGATTCGTTATCTCTTTGGGGAGGGACCCTGAGGAGATTCGAGAATTTAATGGAACCCTGTTCAGTATTTGGTAACAGCCTAAATGGGGAAAGAATTTGAAAAAGAATACATGCATGTATATGTATAACAGAATGACCTTGCTGTGCACCTGAACTATAACACCATTATTAATCAACTAGACTCCTTACCAAAGCAGGAGTATATGAGTGGGGTCTCTGACTTTATTTCTAAACTGTGGCAGCAGGAATAATAGCAAAACTATGAAGGAGAAGCTTAGGAACTTTGTCAATCTCTGCTTTCATGTTGCTTATAAATGAATCCAGGAATACAGAAATTGAGAAGTGTCTGGCAGTGTGATTTGATAACAATGATAAGGTAATGATCTAAACTCGGTAATCAACTTAATTTGTTTTATTTGGTCTTCATTTAAAAATATTTATTTATAATGTGCAATCTCACACTATACATAATTATAAAACTAGTTTTTTGAACTTCAAAAAAGTCATCCCTGTGAAGCCTTTTTAAGATTGGACCTGAAGCAGGAGGTACTTAAGTGAAAGGTGGGAGGAAAGGAAAGAATTCCACCAGGTAAGGAGCAGTTCCTGTGAAGGTGGGTGTTGAGATGAGTCAGTCTACTGTGGGTAGTGATACCAGAGAGCAGAGAGGCAGAGAGCTAGCTTATAAGGTAGAGTGCTACATACAGCTAGATTATGAAGAATTGTGTATACAGGTGTAGGATTTTGACAGAAGGAAGCCAAAAAGCTTATTTTAGCTGAAAAATGACAGGGTCAGATTTGCATCATAAAACAGTGTTTCTGTAGCCTATTTCATTAGTCCAAACAAAAGATTCCTGTGGGCAGAGTAGGATGCTGGCTATGTAGATACAGAGAAGCTGAGATTAAAAACCAGTTACATCTTATAGACTCTACAGGATATAATTATTTATTAGTTATTTGTTAGTTAATTAATAATTATTTACTAGTTAGACTGAGGATATGGAGAAGGAAATGGCAACCCACTCCAATACTCTTGCCTAGAGAATTCTGTGGACAGTGGAGCCTGGTGGGCTGCTGTCTATGGGGTCCCACAGAGTCGGACACGACTGAGCAACTTCACTTTCACTTTTCACTTTCATGCATTGGAGAAAGAAATGGCAACCCACTCCAGTGTTCTTGCCTGGAGAATCCCAGGGATGGGGGAGCCTGATGGGCTGCCGTCTATGGTCGCACAGAGTCGGACACGACTGAAGCGACTTAGCAGCAGCAGCAGCAGCAGCAGCAGACCAGCACAGATACAGTTTTTAAATGTTTTCTGAGTTTTCTTTTTCTTACTTCTCAAAGATCAGGGTAAAAGGGAGGAAAATAGAAGGGGGCGAAGAGGTACCTTGCAGTGATTGAAAAGCATATTGGATTGTACTGGGTCTAATTATGTTGCCACCAAGTTTGTAGGTGCTCAGTAACTATTCATTGAATGACTAAATAAGATCGGTAGTAAGGAATAAGCCTGTAAGTGTTGTTTTCTGATGGGCTCTGTGTTTATGTCTTCAAAGTCTTCACGTCCCTCATGAAATTGCTCCGTGATTCCTTCTTTAAGGAAACTTTGACCTATATTATAAATCCACAAAGAAAATTTTATAATGAGGAATTGTTTTTGCATTAAAAATAATGGTTTTTAATATATTTTTGACCCATGATTAAAAATGAATCTAATTTTGATGTAATTCATTATTCTGTCTTTGGGAAAAATTAGCTATATTTATAATCATCAGAAAATGTCTCTCATCTTCCTTCACAGAGATTCTCTTTGTGCTTAGAGTTTGAGGAAATCTATGATATCACTCCATTATTCAGAAAGGAATCCGGAGGAAAACAAAACCCTGTTTTACATTTACCAGTGTATCTGAATATGTGTCACAAATGCTACCATCTTGTATTTATGGTCACTCTTCATTTCTTATATGCTCGATGACTAAATTAGAATAAAGGCTGAATAACCCCTTTTAGATTTAGAAAGGACAGTGGCTATCTGAGACATATTTTATTCCAATTAGTCCATTAGTCTCTCATGGAGACCAGTGCTGAATGTAGCTCACTGGACCCTAATTCTTCTCTTCCAAATAAAAACTCTTGACCAAATTTGTATTATGATGTAGTCCTGGGGATCTATTCAAAATGCATTTTTTTTCTTTTTTTTTGATATTATTTCATAATATTCCACAAGTGATTTATGCAAGAATATTTGCATAACGAAAGGTGGTTTTAATATATGCTGTTTTCAATGAAGTCTGCACTTTCATATTGCTGTTTTTGCTGGAGGAATTGCTGAAGAGTCCCAGGGGTTTGGCTTTCACCCTCCTCTGTAAACTAATCAGGAAATGTGTTTTTTTTTTTTTGTCAGGAAAAGCCAAACTCCAAGATTATTATGTGGGAGAAGAACAAGTACAAAGTGGTTTAGGACAGCAGGGAGATCAAGGGAGGCTAGAGATATTTTTTTTTTAATTAAGAAAAATACATATAGTATTTCACGTGAAGTTCATGGACTTGCAGTTGGACATGACTTAGCTACTGAACAACAACAAATTTTATGTGTCTGTTACTAGTCTAGATTTCTTTACAAAAAATTTTTACATGAGTATTTTATCAACCATTTGATTGGATTTTAAAAATCAACATAACTGGAGACTTCCCTGGAGGTCCAGTGGTTAAGACTCTGCCCTTCCACTGCAGGGGGTGTGGGTTTGATCCCTGCTCTGGGAACTAACATCCCACATGCTCTGGGGCACAGCCAAAAATAAAAAAAGAATACAACTGTTTATCAATTTTTAGTCACAAAAAGGGTGGTACTGTTCTTTCAGGGAGAGGTGAGATTCTCAATGTTAGCATGTAACTTCTGGAAGGATACAGTGAGAATGAGAGGGGATGGGGGACAAGGTCAGTTACTCATTTGGGAATACCAGCTGCTTAACCCTGGTACCTAATGGGATGAGGATGTTTAAGAAAGGACATCTTCACATTCATATGCAGTGATGATTTGCAGTTTGTTTTTTTTTTTTTTGGTACACACAATTATAACTATCTCTTTGTTTTTGGAATATGCCTGATATGTATACCAAAGTGATTTATACTCAACTCCCAATTAAATCTGAGCATTGGTACAAGGAATAAAAAGAAAGGTGTCTATTTTCTTGTAATTTTAAATTGCTTTTGAGATATGTTCTTTGACTTCCTGCCACATACACAACTTCCTTATAATGTTTTTAGTTAAGCTATCCAATTATTGGTATTTCAACCACATGATGGTTGGGCAGTGAAAAAATGGCCTGCAGGTAAGATCTAATGAAGGAAAGAGTTTGGAAAAGGTACAAATTGAAGCTGCTTGCTTGTGAAGCCTTGCCTGTAAATAAGGAGACGACAGAGGATAAGATGGTTGGATGGCATCACCGACTCAATGGACCTGAGTTTGAGCAGGCTCCGGGAGTTGGTGAGGGACAGGGAAGCTGTGCGTAATGTAGTCCATGGGGTCACAGAGAGTCAGACACACTGAGCAACTGAACTGAACTGAACTAACTGTCAGGAGGACTTTTTATGTTGTTAGTTAGTATGTATATTCAGTGTAATTCAGAGAACTTGGAAAGAATTTTCTGTGTTTTTGAGGTGTAATGGTGCACTTTGTGATATTATCTGCTGTTTTGAATTAGTTTAGCTCTCTGATTTTTTAATAGTATTGGTGGATAGAATCTTTCCTATGCAAGTATTTCTTTTCAACAAACAAAAGAAACAGCTATCAGGATACTAGTGGGTTAGAAGAAATGGGCACTAAGGAAGTTGCTATGAAGATGATGCATGTAGGGAGTAGTTGTCTGTATAACTGGGTGAGGCCAGAGGAGATTCATAGTCAATGAGAGACCTGGCCATGACTGCTCAGCTCTCTTCTGTAATGATTTTAACAAAAACTTGCTGGTCAAATCTTGGCTTTTGTTGGTGAGCTTTATGCTTCACCTCTCACCTTGGTTGACATTGAACTTGCCTCTAAAGGCTTCACAGCAGCCCAGCAGCGGTTTCTCAGCTCCTTAAGTAAACATCACATTACTTCAAGTTAACATCACATTGTGTCCTTCAAACACTGTTTCTATAGAGTTATGTTTGGCTGACCTCTAATTCACTTATAGAAATTGCTCTTTAGAAACTTTCTTCTTCATGTTTTTCAGGAGAGAAATGGAAACAAAATAGCAACAAAATAAAATCATGCTGGTTTATCTCACTGAGCTGTTTCAAGAGTTATGATGCTTTATCATTTAAACTAAATATTAAGGACAGTGACATTCATTTTACTAATTAGCCAGATATCTTATTTATCCTACTTGGGTATGTTTTTAGGATGTAGATTACCTTTTAATATTATGATCTGTTGTTCACTTTTGTCTTACAGACAAAATATCACAAAGATGCATAACATTCTGTGAAGGCACTTTGATGCTTGGGGTGATAATATGCTTTAATCTGGGATGGCAGTTTGTCTTGGATCATAACCTTCCCTTCTTACTGAACCAAACTTTGGTCTTGTACAGATATTTTGAATGCCACCATTGAGCAATTTAGAATTTTATAATGCTTAAAAGTAGAGGAAGAACTTCCATCTGAGGAAAGATACTCAGAACCAGTGTCCCATTGTCTTACTTGGCCTGTAAGTCAGATCCTTCCCTATTTTATATTTATAGATCTGTAGTCATTTTCAGTTGTCATAAAAATTTATATAACCTGGACCCATTTTCTAAAATTCTCTAAGTCTTTGATAGCTTGTTATAAGTGCTGGATTCTTCCAAATTAAGTATCTTGTTTTGTAAGCATTTAAAGCCCGCAGTAAGGAAAGTAATGTAATGAGTGAAATGAGCCTGGTCTAAGAATTCAACTAGCCCCCGATTTGCAAGTTGGAGCTCAATTCTGCTCTGAGCCCAGACCTCATGTTACAGATAACTGAGGAGGAGGGGGTAAGGGTGACCCTGGGAAACCCCGGAGAGCATCTGCCTCAAGCAAAGGGAGCTGTTTTAATTTTTTTCATATTGGGTTTATTGTTACTCAGGCTTCTCTGGTGGCTCAGATGGTAAAGAATCTGATTGCAATACAGGAGACCCAGGTTTGAGTCAGGAAGCTCCCCTGAAGAAGGAAATGGCAGCCCATGCCAGTATTCTTGCCTGGAGAATTCCATGGACAAAGGAGCTTGGTGGTCTATGGTCCATGGAGTCGCAAAGAGTAGGACATGTCTGAGTGACGTACGCTTTTACAACTTGTTACTCAGTCTTTTTTTCCAGCAAAGTTAGAATTCTAGATGCTTAAGTAAAGTGTCCGGATTTTTAAATGTTTTAGATGTTTTTCTAGCAAGGAACACAGATCCACACTGAAGACTAAGTAAAACATAACTATAGAGTCACACGTCCTCTTTAGATAGCTCGTTTATGTCTCTGCCATAAGGAAAAGCTACATGGATATAGTATTATCTTTTTTTTCTGTCGATTAAGTAGATTATGTCTTTATTTAGTCTTAAAAGGACTAATAGAGCAGTATATGTATGATATTAGCTGGGATAAAGGCTGTTCAACCCTTTATCTGTCTGCTTATTTTATTTTTGGATGCACTGGGTCTTTGTCGCTGCGTGTGGACTTCCTCTAGTTGCTGCAGGTGGGGGCTCCTCTTTGGTGTGGCGCTAGGCTTCTCATTGTGGCGGCTCCTCTTGTTGTGGGGCATGGGCTCTGGGTGTTCAGTCTTCAGTTAGCTGTGGTGCACAGACTTACCTGCTCCGCGTGATGTGGGATCTTTCTGGACCAGATTTCGAACCCGTGTCCCCTGCGTTGGCAGGAGGATTCCGTTCCCCTGTACTACCAGGGAAGTCCTAACCCTCTGTTTTTGAAGGCCCGGTCATAATTTCTAATGGTACTTCCCTTTCTTAGCTCCAAATAAAATTGTTTTAATTTATGTTGGTTGGGTGATGGGCAGCGGGCTGGAAAATTCTGAAATAATAGTTTGAAAAGACATTATGTATAATAAAAGCATTTTGCTCTCTGAACCTTTATTGCTTGTGGCATTTAGAAGAGTAGCCAATTTAAAGTGGCTAACTTTAGTAAATATGCAATTACTGGTTTAAAAGTAATAGCTCTTTTAAACAGAAAATAGTTAGTGTTGGTGTGGATATGGAGATTAGAGCTCTAATAATACTGTTAGTGAGAATATAAATTGGCACAACCACTTATGAAACTTTAGTATCTACTAAAGTCGAATATATGAATGAATAACTGTAATTCCAGTTCCACCCACAAGTATATATCCGATAGACATGCTTACATATGTTCCCTGAAAGCTATGTACTAGACTGTTTGGAGTAGTACTGTTACAATAGCCCAAACCAAGAAACTACACAAATATCCAACAAATATAGAATGCATAAACAAATCATTGTTTATTCTTAATGGGGAGAATTATAGAGTAGTGAAAATGTTTGATCTATAGCTGCACACAGCTATCTACGAACTGCACAAGCGTAATGCTTAATGCATGAGCCGAACACAAGTGGATATATACTATTAATATGAGTCCCCTTATATAAAGTACAATAATTGACAAAGCTGCTCTATGGTACTTCTAAAGCAAAGGTAATTGTTACCTTGGGAATATTAATAACTGGAAAGGAATAAAGCAGTGGGGCCTTTTGGAGAAGCTGACAATGTTTTATTTCTTGATTTAGACATAGGATTTTACAGATAAACTCAATTATAGAGATTGAGCTGGACGCTATGACTTGGGCACTTTTTCTTTGTGTATTGTTCTTTAATAATACATTGAAGTAGAAAAGAGTAACAGGTCTTTTAAATTCAATTGAATAATTATTTGTAATAAAAGGAAGTATATTTATCTTTAATATCTTCTGATACTACCTTAGTGTAAAATTAGGATAGAGTGGAGTTAGCATTAAATGCAGGTACTCTGTAAATTATGGTTTTACATAATTACATTTAAAGTGTGACTTATGCCAAGTTCAGAGATATTTTTAAGAATTTGCATTCATTTTATAAAATTTTTATTTATTTTTTATTTTTTTTTAAATTTTATTTTATTTTTAAACTTTACATAATTGTATTAGTTTTGCCAAATATCAAAATGAATCCATCACAGGTATACATGTGCTCCCCATCCTGAACCCTCCTCCCTCCTCCCTCCCCATACCATCCCTCTGGGTCGTCCCAGTGCACTAGCCCCAAGCAACCAGTATCGTGCATTGAACCTGGACTGGCATCTCGTTTCATACATGATATTTTACATGTTTCAATGCCATTCTCCCAAATCTTCCCACCCTCTCCCTCTCCCACAGAGTCCATAAGACTGTTCCATAAAAAGTAAAATGTAACCTCAAGTGTAAATCAGCTGATCATGTGTACAGCATACTCAATATAATGCCTATAATTTTTCCATGATTTCTTACAGGGCTTACTGATGAATAGTTTTAATGATGAAAAAAATTTTATAAAATGGGAACCTTCTATTTAAATTTTGAATTTTAATTTAATTCACTCTGAGGGTTAAGGAATTTTAGATTTGTTACTTGGAGGATTATACCCAGACAAAGTTAAGGAATATCCCTTTCAAACAATCCAATGCTTGTTCAGGGTATAATACCAAAAGGAAATTCCAGTTTAAATTTGAACCATAGATTAACTTTGAAATCTTTAGACTTATATGTGACCAAAAAGTATTATAGAATAATCCCTCTTCCTTTTTTGGCATGAGAAAACAATATCAGAAAGGTTAAGGGATATGTCTTCACTGTAACACATCATTAATACTTCTTTTTACTGAGACTAAAACTGTCCAATATTTCCCAGTGCTTGTCTCTTCAGTCTACAGAGAGCTTTCATGTACATGATTTCAGTTACTGCTGGGTTTAACAGGAACACATTTGAGTAATTTAGTCATTCTCTTTTATCTGTCACATGCCTGTTTATAATAATGCTACATTGGTATTGGAATATTTTCCTGTTTTGTTATTCTCCTTGACACTGTATAGGCCTTGATTAAGAAAAAAAAAATGTAGGTCGATTAGATTCTATTTTACCTGACGCTTTTTCAGGTTTGGCCAAGACTATAATGTCTGCTTTTACCTGTAGATGAATTTTCCTGCCTACAACTGAATAAATACAATTACTGTTGAATAAGGATTTCCTAGCGTTTTTAAACTTAGCAGCAGCAGCAGCGTTTTTAAAAAGGATCTGTGATCATGTCAAGTAATCTCATCTAATGTTTTTGATATTATCAAGATGTTTAATCACGTTTCATAGTTTCTTTTTGTTATTGGGGCATCAAGAACTGTCTGTGCCAATGATTTCAAGGTAAGGGCCGAGGAATTTTTCATTTTTATCTAATTATAAGTTTGAGATATATAAGGTCCAGCATTTTAGTATCATTTATCATATATACATGTACTCCCCATGAATGATCTCTGTTCGTTTCCAAGGCAAACCATTCAATATCACAGTAATCCAAGTCTATGTCCCAACCAGTAACGCTGAGGAAGCTGAACGGTTCTATGAAGACCTACAAGACCTTTTAGAACTAACACTCAAAAAAGATGTGCTTTTCAGTATAGGGGACTGGAATGCAAAAGTAGGAAGTTAGGAAACACCTGGGGTAACAAGCAAATTTGGCCTTGGAATATGGAATGAAGCAGGGCAAAGACTAATAGAGTTTTGCCAAGAGAATGCACTGGTCATAGCAAACACCCTCTTCCAGTGACACAAGAGAAGAATCTACACATGGACATCACCAGATGGTCAACACCAAAATCAGAATGATTATATTCTTTGCAGCCAAGATAGAAAAACACTATACAGTCAGCAAAAACAAGACTGGGAGCTGACTGTGGCTCAGATCATGAACTCCTTATTGCCAAATTCAGACTTAAATTGAAGAAAGTAGGGAAAACCACTTAGACCATCCAGGTATGACCTAAATCAAATCCCTTGTGATTATGCAGTGGAAGTGAGAAATAGATTTAAGGGCCTAGATCTGATAGATAGAGTACCTGATGAACTATGGACAGAGGTTCATGACATTGTACAGGAGATAGGGATCAAGACCATCCCCATGGAAAAGAAATGCAAAAAAGCAAAATGGCTGTGTGGGGAGGTCTTACAAATAGCTGTGAAAAGAAGAGAAGTGAAAAGCAAAGGAGCAAAGGAAAGATATAAGCATCTGAATGCAGAGTTCCAAAGAATAGCAAGGAGAGATAAGAAAGCCTTTCTCAGCGATCAATGCGAAGGAATAGAGGGAAACAACAGAATGGGAAAGACTAGAGATCTCTTCAAGAAAATTAGAGATACCAAGGAACATTTCATGCAAAGATGGGCTCGATAAAGGACAGAAATGGGATGGACCTAACAGAAGCAGAAGGTATTAAGAAGAGGTGGCAAGAATACATAGAAGAACTGTACAAAAAAGATCTTCATGACCCAGATAATCACGATGGTGTGATCACTGACCTAGAGCCAGACATCCTGGAATGTGAAGTCAAGTGGGCCTTAGAAAGCATCACTATGA
>NW_011494942.1:9052937-9053364 GCF_000754665.1 Bison bison bison | reverse complement strand
TTGAGCTCTTTCAAATCCTGAAAGATGATGCTGTGGAAGTGCTGCACTCAATATGCCAGCAAATTTGGATAACTCCACAGTGGCCACAGGACTGGCAAGGTCAGTTTTCATTCCAATCCCTAAGAAAGGCAATGCCAAAGAATGCTCAAACTACCGCACAATTGCATTTATTTCACACACTAGTAAAGTAATGCTCAAAATTCTCCGAGCCAGGCTTCAGCAATACATGAACCGTGAACTTCCAGATATTCAAGCTGGTTTTAGAAAAGGCAGAGGAACCAGAGATCAAATTGCCAACATCTGCTGGATCTTAGAAAAAGCAAGAGAGTTCCAGGAAAACATCTATTTCTGCTTAATTGACTATGCCAAAGCCTTTGACTGTGTGGATCACAATAAACTGTGGGAAATTCTGAAAGAAATGGGAATA
>NW_011494942.1:9021956-9052837 GCF_000754665.1 Bison bison bison | reverse complement strand
ATGAAAGTGAAAGTGGAGAGTGAATAAGTTGGCTTAAATCTCACCATTCAGAAAACGAAGATCATGGCATCCGGTCCCATCACTTCATGGGAAATAGATGGGGAAACAGTGTCAGACTTTTTTTTTTTTTTTTGGCTCCAAAGTCACTGCAGATGGTGACTGCAGCCATGAAATTAAAAGATGCTTATTCCTTGGAAGGAAAGTTATGACCAACCTAGATAGTATATTAAAAAGCAGAGACATTACTTTGCCAACAAAGGTTCGTCTAGTCAAGGCTATGATTTTTCCTGTGGTCATGTATGGATGTGAGAGTTGGACTGTGAAGAAAGCTGACCACTGAAGATTTGATGCTTTTGAACTGTGGTGTTGGAGAAGACTCTTGAGAGTCCCTTGGACTGCACGGAGATCCAACCAGTCCATTCTGAAGGAGATCAGCCCCGGGATTTCTTTGGAAGGAATGATGCTAAAGCTGAAACTCCAGTACTTTGGCCACCTCATGCGAAGAGTTGACTCATTGGAAAAGACTCTGATGCTGGGAGGGATTGGGGGCAGGAGGAGAAGGGGAACGACAGAGGATGAGATGGCTGGATGGATTACCGACTCGATGGACATGAGTTTGAGTGAACTCCGGGAGTTGGTGATAGACAGGGAGGCCTGTCCTGCTGCAATTCATGGGGTCGAAAAGAGTCATACACAACTGAGCAACTGAACTCAACTGATATATCAGTATATAGATACATTTCAAATTTTAAATAAAGTGTTTTAAATGTTTTAATCAAATAATACATCGGTCTGTGTTAGTCCCTCAATCATATCTGACTCTTTCCAACACCATGGACTGGAGCCCCCTAGGCTTCTCTGTCCATGGGATTCTCCAGGCAAGAACACTGGAGTGGGTCACCAGTTCCTTCTCCAAGGGATCTTCCTGACCCAGAGATTGGACCTAGGACTCCCACACTGCAGACAATTTGAGTTGTGTCCGACTCTGTCCGACCCCATAGACGGAAGCCCAGCAGGCTCCTCCATCCCTAGGATTCTCCAGGCAAGAACACTGGAGTGGATTGCCATTTCCTTCCCCAATACAGGAAAGTGAAAATTGAAAGTGAAGTTGCTCAGTCGTGCCTGACTCGTAGCGACCCCATGGACTGCAGCCTACCAGGCTCCTCCATCCATGGGGTGTTCCAGGCAAGAGTACTGGAGTGGGGTGCCATTGCCTTCTCCCTTTACCATCTGAGCCACCAACAATCAAAGTACATGGCAAGTGTGCTGTACCTTCTCACATCCACTAGCCTTATGGCATTTTCCAAAGGAAAACATTTTTTTTTTCATTTTAATTTCTTCTCCATACTTCTGTGTCAGGAATTTTTTAACCTGGAGTTGGTTCTTGAGGTTCCTATGCTTGGATAGTGGGGGTAAAGTTACATACAAATTGAAATTTAGCATAGGCAACCACCCACCGTGGTATTAGCAGTATTGTGACTTTATCAGTGGTATTAAGAGAATTCAGAAATATTTTCAAATGACCTGAAGTTGTTACAGAGTCATCTTGAAATATTGTTTACACTCCTCTCTACTTCCAAATTAGATCTTGTTATTTAATGCATTAGTAAAGAAACATATCTATCACTATATCACACATTTGTTTAGTATTTTATATTTCAGGATAATTGATTTCCTTTGCAATTCTGTATACTTTGTTTTGTGCCTTTAAAATATTATTTTGAGAATAGTTCCATAGGCTTCACCAGACTGCTAGCGGAGTCTATGCCAAGTATATGTTAAAAATCTATGTTGTCGATACTATGTATATAGCACTGTTTCTTGATTTATCAAATTGAGGCATTTTGAGGCATCCACTGGGTGCCAAATAGAAGAAGATTCAGCTCACTTAAAACATTCTCTCATTATTTCTCCTATCTTTGATATAGTACACAACTTTGCTTCTCTATTGGTTATCTTTTAAATTTAGGTTTCTACTTATACCTGTAATTAATATTGCTATTTGCTGTGGCTCGTGATGTTCCATTTTACTAAGGGAAGGTAAAAAAAAAAGCTTTTCTTTAGCTTTCATTTATTCCCTCCTCCTTCACAATTTCTGTCATCTATACTTCTATATTAACAGTGTCAAAGATAGTAACATTTGCATTCTGTTCTAAAAACCTAATGATGTTCTGAAAACATAATTAAATCCCCAATTATTTATATATATGTTGATTCTAAAAGTTCAAGATCAGTAAACAGTATTTACCTTGTAATGATTATGCAGATTTTTACTGTACATCTAACAAGCAAACTAAGATTATATGTCCTTTTTGAGCATCTCTTTGTTTTTCGTGTTGAAGTTTCAAATTGCCTTCCTTTCTTCTTCTTCTTCTTCATTGATTTCTTTGCAATATTTGCCTTTATCATATCCTCAATTGTTTTCAGACTCTAGCATATCACTTATTCTAGTATACACCTTCCTCCCACTTACGGATTTTTCTTGTTTTTTCTTTCCTACAGACTTCCTTTTCTGAACTCTTTTCTGACTTATTCTCATTGTGTTTTGGACTTGCTGCAGAACTTACCAGGGTACATCCTAAAAAACTGTGTGTAGGAACAAACATTCCTGAGACTTCACGGATCTCATAGTGATTCCACTTTATTCATACACTTGACTTTTATAACTGTGGGATAAAGAATTCCACGTTGATAACCATGCCAGCTTTTCAAAATTGCAAGAAGATATATCAGAACCAGTAGTTTATTTAATTGATATTTTGCCTTTTAAAAAATAACCTATTTTTAAAAATTTTATGTTATATTTATTTATTTTGGGCTGCATCAAGTCTCAGTTATGGCACTCAGGATCTTCCTTTGTGGTGCAGGGACTGGCTAGTTATGGCACACAGGCTCAGTAGTTGTGGCACGTGGGCTTCGTCAGACCCAAGGCATGTGGAATCGAAGTACCCTGACCAACCAGGGATTGACCCTGAGTCTCCTACACCCTAACTTATTAAATTTTAGAGTGATGAGACTAGACCATCGGTACTTTTATTGAGAGTAGTAATATCTTCCAGATTTGATGAATTATCTTTGATTTCTGTCACTTTATTTTCTCTTTTCTTTCTGTGTTAAACTTTTTGTATTGATTCTTCATGGATTTTCTCATATATTACATGGTAAAGTGTCTGCCTGCAATGTGGGAGACCCAGGTTCTACCCCTGGATTGGGAAGATCCCCTGGAGAAGAAATGGCAACCCACTCCAGTACTCTGGCCTGGAAAATTCCATGGAGGGAGGAACCTGGTAGGCTACAGTTCATGGGGTCACAAAGAGTTGGACACAACTGAGTGACTTCACTTTCACTTTTCAATCTCTGAACCTATTTTTGGAGTTAAAAACAAACTCAGTTGATCCACTTTTGATATTTAAGTATACTTTCTTCTTCTCTGATACTTCATTATTCATAGAATTTTATAATTTTATAAAATCATTGTCTTTTCAAGTCTCTCTGAAGATTTTGAGATTTATTTTAAAAATTTTCTCTGCCATGAATTATATGTTTCCTCTAGAATTTCTTTTTTTAATTTGATCTTTTTTTTTTTCCCAGTTGCAGACTTTCTTCAAATATTGCTGATCCTTAATTGCCTGTGTGTATGTGTGTGCTAGGGAGAAGGCAATGACACCCCACTCCAGTACTGTTGCCCGGAAAATCCCATGGATGGTGGAGCCTGGTAGGCTGTAGTCCATGGGGTCGCTAAGAGTCAGACACGACTGAGCGACTTCACTTTCACTTTCTACTTTCATGCATTGGAGAAGGAAATGGCAACCCACTCCAGTGTTCTTGCCTGGAGAATCAAATGGACTGAGAAGCCTGGTGGGCTGCAGTCCATAGGGTCGCACAGAGTCAGATACAACTGAAGGGACTTAGCAGCAGCAGTGCATGTGTGTGCTAAGTCTCTTTGCGATCCCGTAGACTGTAGCCCTCCAGGCTCCTCTGTCCATGGGATTTTCCAGGCAAGAATACCGGAGGGGGTTGCCATTTCCTCCTCCAGGGAATCTTCCTGATCCAGGGATCGAACCCTGCGTCTCCTGTGTCTCCTGCATTGCAGATGAGTTCTTCACTGCTGAGCCATCGTGGAAGCCAATTTATAATTGCCTATATAAAATTGTAAAGAGGAGTAGACTGAAGTCTGTGTCTGGACAGTGCTTGTCAATGCAGGCTTCACTTAGAGGGGTGATCAGAAAACCAGTTCTTGTCTCCTCTGTCCTTCAAATCAGAGAGGTCTTTTCTTAGAAGACTGTCAATCTCATTAGCAAAACACTTTTTTTTTAAATGGGATTTTTGCATATTGCTGAATTCTAGGCAATATGCATACAATGAGGAAGCTAATGAGTGGGGTTCTGAATCCATTAATCATCATGTTTTCCACTTCACTTTCCCTTCTTGCTCTTCAAATTGAGGAGAATTTCCGAGTCCTGAACCTTCCTGAAGCATATCAGGGCATCTAATTATATTGTTATTTGTAGCCTTTCCCCAGCTCTTCCGCATTACAGTTTCTCTGTCCTATTTCGCCCTTTTTTTTCCTGTCCTTTTCATTGTGTAATAATCTGTTGCAAACTCTTATCCACTAACCATTTCATCCCATGTTTTTATTGTTGTTTCCTTATGTCTCTTTGTTTCTGCCTAAGAGATTGGACTGCCCACAATCCTAAACCAGAAGCCTTGCTCAGTTGAGTTGCTCAGTCATGTCCAGCTCTTTGCAACCCCATGGACTTGTAGCATGCTAGGCTCCTCTGTCCTTTAGCAACTTCTGGAGCTTGCTCAAACTCATGTCCATTGAGTCGGTGATGCCATCCAGCCATTTCATCTTCTGTCATCTCCTTCTCCTCCTGCCTTCAATCTTTCCCAGCATCATGGTCTTTTCCAGTTCTTCGCATCAGGTAGCCAAAGGATTGGAGTTTCAACTTCAGTGTCAATTCTTCCAATGAATATTCAGGACTGATTTCCTTTAGGATTGACTGGTTTAAGCTCCTTGCAGTCCAAGGGACTCTCAAGAGTCTTCTCTAACATCACAGTTCAAAGGCATCAATTCTTCAGCACTCAGCTTTCTTTATAGTCCAATTCTCACATCTATACATGAGTGCTGGAAAAATCATAACTTTGACTGGAGGGAACTTTGGCAGCAAAGTAATGTCTCTGCTTTTTAATATGTTGTCTAGGTTGGTCATAGCTTTTCTTCTAAGGAGCAAGCGTATTTTAATTTCATGGCTGCAGTCACCATTGGCAATGATTTTGGAGCCCAAGAAAATAAAAGGCTACCATGGTGGCTAAGACAGTAAAGAATCCACCTGCAATTCGGGAGACCTGGGTTCAATCCCTGGGTTGGGAAGATCCCCTGGAGGAGGAAATGCCAACCCACTCCACTATTACTGCCTGGAGAATCCCCATGGACAGGGGAGTGTGGAGGGCTATAGTCCGTGGGTTTGCAAAGAGTAGGACATGACTGAATGACTAAGCACAGCGAAGCCTTGCATACCGTAGTGTAATAATACAAGTTTTGTATTGTTTATAATTATTTGAGCCGAACTATAATTTTGTGTTATATACTAAAACAAAACATTTGGTATGGTTTAATTTACATTATTTTTTTAAGACATGCAACCCTAAAAATGATAAAACAAAGAAAGATGGTATTTCGTTTGTTCTGAACAGCACTAAGGATGTTTATCATATTTAAATTTCTCTTTACTTTATGATACTTGAGTTACCAAATAACAACCCCATTATATCAACCTGTACCTTTACCTCTGGCTTATTAGTGATTTACACATAGTTGAAGATCTGTTTGTAAATCTAACTTGATTAGTTTTTTCTTCCAGTGTAGATGTATTAATTATTTGTATATTTGAATACATATTATTTTATTATAAATTATTGTTTTTTTTTCCATTCTTTATATTACAGTTAAGACATTATATTGGTTACGTTAAATTCAGTGTCTGAGTAATTTAAATTATTTATTACTTTCATTTCAGAATAATAAGGGGTCAATAAAAAAATCTTTAAAAATATTTCTTGGGTCTGATAACATTGAAAAACAGTAATCTGAATCATTGGAATAATTTTTTTTTTTTTTTGCCTTTCAGTCTTTATAAGGGGCATGAAAATAAACTTATAGATATTGAAAGAGAGAAATTGAACTCTAAAAAAGTGTTCTTTCCATTGATGCTTTTTAAAAGCAATGATTCAGAAGTAACTACCCAGAAGTGTTCTATATCCCCTGCATGTGATAATAAATCAGCCACATTCTATCTGCCTGTTCTCTACTTGATGAAGTCTTACTTGGATGTTCTCCAACAGAAGCCAAAAGCCTTTTGTGATAAGGGTCAGAGAGTAGACAGTTAAGGCTTCACGGACTACATTGTCTCCATTATCTCTGTTGCAACTGCTTACCTCTGCCATCATAGCATGAAAGTAGCCACATGCAATTCAGTGTGGCTGTGTTCCAATAAAACTTTACTTATAAAATTAAGTGGCAGCTTGAATTCGAAACTAACAGGCTATAGTTTGCCAGTCACTGATCATTATGATTATCAAATCTTTCCATTCAAATGGAATGTCATTAGTGATGACTTTTTAAAAAATTAATTTATTTATGTTTTGCCTGCCCTGGATCTTGGTTACTGTGCACAGGCTTTCTCTAGTTACAGTGCCTGGGGGCTACTCTTCATTGAGGTGCAAGGGCTTCTCACTGCTGTAGCTTCTCTTGCTGTGGCACACAGGCTCTAGGCATTCAAGCTCAGTAGTTGTGGCACACAGGCTTAGTTACTCCAAGGTAGGTGGGATCTTCCTGGACCAGGGATTGAACCCATGTTCCCGACATTGGCAGGTGGATTCTTAAGCACTAGACCAACAGGAAAACCCAGTGATGATATTATTATCCATTCCAAAGGCAAAGCTGTTTAAACATCTTGAAATTATTTGCCTGAATTTTGTAGTTTAGCCATGGTAAATACGGCTTTAGAGGTTCCTTCTTCCCTATTTGGCTGTTTGTTGTGATGATTGATAACCCTAGCCTACTTTATATGTGGAAAGAAAAACACTACTATTAATCTGCACCGTTCTTGGTGATGGCAAGACTCTTTACAAAAGCTAAACCAGAGATTGTTCCATTAAAAAGGAATGTAGAGAGAGTGGAAAATATCTACAGTGAATTAACCTAAAATAATTAAAGGTCATGGAACAATAATTTATGAGTAATGATTGAAGTTATGATTAGTAAAGAAAGAAGGAAGCTTTTGAGTGCTTTATATGCGTCATCACATATTTGAAGAATTGCCATGAAGAATTCTAAGGTTTAATGGTTAAGTTTCTTTTTTTTTTTTTTTCCAATTTTTAGATATTTAACATGAAAACCTTAAAAAAAAAACCCCACTTGATTAGAGGTTTACATGTAAGAAACCCTGTGGTTGTGAGAATCAGTGGATTTCACAATTCAGGCTACAATTAGAATTATTGGAATTTCCAACTTTAGAGGGTGTGGATTCAATAAACATTGATTTAGAGCAAAACCAGACAGATAATAAATTTTCTTCTCAATGATATACAGATTTATTGGTATTAAAGCAACTGATATATTAATATCTTACAATGCTCTTATTAGTGGTAGTAATGATTTTCTGTTAATTGTTTTAGTTAGACCCTGGTAAGACCCAGACGTTGACAGTGTTGACTGGTCTAATGTACCACTCATAGCTACACTGTACACACTCTTCATTCCTTGCATCACAAACATATGTTTTGACTATGAACTTTGCCCTTTGATAGTTGTTATCTAACGTTCAACATATTCCATGAAGTCTTTTCTAGGTTTCTCTTGGTAATTTCAAGTTAAGAAATGTTATGTGTTTACTGCAAGATTCTCTGCTGGGGGTGATTTTAACCCCCGGGGGATATTTGGCAATGTCTAGAGACATTTTTGTTTGTCACAGTTTGGGGATGTTATTGGCACCTAGTGAAGTAGAAGCCTTGGGTAGTGCTAAACTTCCTACACAGCACAGCAGTCTTCCAGAATACAGACTTTTCTGACCCAAACTGTCAGTAATCCTGAGGTTGAGAAACCCTGACTTAGTGTAAAATTTGGGAAATAGGCCTTCAGGATCCTTTAAATCTATTCCATGTTAATTCTCCTCAATCTGGTCTTCGTTTATGGAGATATTTGAAAATGCAGCACTTTCCTATATATATGTGAATCATAGGGAAATCATTGGTTGTCAGTGTTTCCTTTCAGATCAATCATCCATTTGTTTATCAAATATTTAATGAGTCCTTGATGTGAGACCTAGGCTGACTGTACAAACTAAATAAGAGAGAGGAAGGAGAGGTGGGAGGAATTGAGTGAAAAAAAAAAAATATATATATATATACACACACACACATACTACCAACATAAAATAGATAGCTAGTGGGAAGCTGCTGTACAGCACAGGGAGCTTCAGCTTGGTGCTCGTGATGAGGGGGGTGGAGGGAGGGAGGCTCAAGAGGGAGGGTATATATGTATGCACCTAGCTGATTCTCATTGTTGTACAGCAGAAACTAACACAACATTGTAAAGCAAGTATATTCCAATAATAAAGAAGAGCTGGTTAGTAGTTCACAGGAAAAAAAAAAGAAAAACAACTAAGAGAAGGCCTTAGTTGACATTGTTGTTAGTCTGTTAACATGATTCTGAGACCACTTCCAATGTGGGGAAGGGAGGCTCCCCCACACTTTCAACATGCAGTTCTTGGATAGCAATAAGGTATTTATTTGATGATTCATCTAAATTATGACACAATCTATGGCTTCCCTGATAGCTCGGTTGGTAAAGAATCTGCCTGCAATGCAGGAGACCCTGGTTTGATTCCTGGGTCAGGAAGATCCGCTGGAGAAGGGATAGGCTACCCACTCCATTATTCTTGGGCTTCCCTTGTGGCTCAGCTGGTAAAGAATCTGCCTGAAATGCAGGAGACCTACGTTTGATCCCTGGGATGGGAAGATCCCCTGGAGAAGGGAAAGGTTACCCACTCCAGTATTCTGGCCTGGAGAATTCCATGGACTCTGTAGTCCATGGGGTTGCAAAGAGTTGGATACTACTGAGTGACTTTAACTTCACTTACATCACTGATAGACAGAGCATCAGATTGCAGGTGAAGGGCTCGGTACCACAAGACTGTTGCCCACTCACTGCTTCAGATACCAGTTTAAGCCAAATTTATCACCTGTGCTTCTGATTGACTGATTATAGATCGGAGGTTTCAAGACCCCCTTCTTAGGTTCCATTAATTAGCTAGAGCATCTCATAGAACTTAGAGAAACATGTACATACTTGATCATCAGTTTATTATGTATAACTCAGGAATAGTCAGATGAAAGGGATGCACAGGGCTCTGCAGGTGTGCTACCATCCCAGCACCTCCACGTGTTCACCGAGCAGAAGCTTTGGTGAACCCCATTCTTTGGGGGTTTTATTACATAGCTAGGATTGTTTGAATCCTTGCATGCATGCTCAGTCATGTCCAACATTTGCGACCTCATGGAGTGTAGCCCACCAGTCTCCTCTGGCCATGGAAATTTCCAGGCAAGAATACTGGAGCAGTTTGCCATTTCCTTCTCCAGGGGACCTTCCCAACCCAGGAATTGAACTGTGTCTCTTGCATATCCTGCATCGGCAGGCATATTCTTTTACTACTGAGCCACCTTGGAAACCTGATTGAATCCTGGCTGTTGGTAATTGATTCCATCTCCAGCTCCTCCCCATTTCCCAGGAAGTAGGGGGTGGGAAGGAAAGTTCCAGCCCTCTAATCACATGGTTGGCTGCTCTGGCAGCCAGCCCCCAATCCCTAACCTGCTTCCCCAAAGTTAAGTTCCTCATTAACATAACAAAAGACACCTCAATCATTCTCAGCACTTTATGGGAGCTGTGAGTCAGGAAGACCTAATATATATATTTCTTTTAAATCAGGATGTCACAGTCATTAAGGTGCTTACACTGTTGTTGTTGCTGTGTATGAATTTGATAATGTTTTGTTACATGATAGTAAATCTTTGGGCTTTATTAAAAGCAAGGATAGGCTTGTCATGAATTTTGGGGAACTTTATTTGCATTGGCAAGATGATGGCACAAGATAGTTGGTTTATAGCATCTTTTAGTTCTCCGTCTTTGCTTAAGTACTACATAGATCCAGCCAGTTGGAGAACAGTCGATGACTGTTGATATCTCTTATAGGCAGGGGGGTAAAGTCCATGACTTCTGTCAAGTTTCTTTTGAAAAGGTGAACATCATTATTCCATAATGTGTCATCAGATGAAACTGTCAGTGAGATTGGCATTAAAGTTGGCATTAAAGTAAGTTTGTGCTTTAGTATATTTGAACTTGTGGATATATGTTTTGCAGTAATTCTGCTTTACTGTTTTTGGAAACTAGGACATGGATTGTATGCTTAGTTTATGAATGTGGGTTTTAAAAAAATAGTTTTTAAAAATAATCAAATACTTTTTAGCATCTAATATTATTAAAATATTTGACCATTAGTTATGTTGAAGTGCTTTTTGTTTTGCTGTTGTTTGAAACTCATTTTCTTCTTTGTGCTATTAAGTGAGAAAATAAGAAAACACCTATAAAGAGACCAATCTATTTTTACTGTGTAATGATCCCCCTAGTGGATATGAGAAGCAGCTAAATTCAGGATTTGCATAAAGAAGCAGGTGATTGTGGGTGAGACTTCACTACTTGTTTCTCACTTTCAGAAGTGTTTTACCAGATCAGGACTGTTTCTTCTGTTTTTAATAAAGGAACTCCCAGTGATTAAATCAACTATTAAGAAAGCCTTAATGAGGCAGAAAGTGGTAGGAGTATATACATCTTCAAAATTGCAAAAAGATAAACATCTTAAACAAAAATTGAAGTGATGCTTTCTAAAACACTCCATAAAAATTAGTGTTTGTACTAATTATTTGCACAAAACTTATTTTGTATGCTTTCATTTGAATTGGCTATTTTCAAGTAGTCATAGGGCAACCTGGTGTGGCTATATATCCAACCTGGATTTGGAAGATTTTTTTGAAAACAAGAATAAATGTGAAGGAAAATTGATAATATAAAATTGGTTACTTACAATGAAAGTGCTGTTTGAAGTCATACTGTCAAAGTAAGATGTTTAAAGCAACTATTCATAGTGGCAATATAATAAAACTTTTAAAGTGAAGATTCATTTTTTATTGAGTAAAATGTTACTGTAATATTAAACATACAGGTTTCAAATATTGGAAATATTTCAAAAATTGGAAATAGGAACACCAGAATAGAGACAAATGCCCTGTGAGGCAGAAAAAAAACTTAAAACATTGCTAGCTTAAAGAGCTTTACTGTGTTCAAGTAAAAATAATGCTCATCTGGACCACATAATGAAGCCAATATCAATATAACATGGTACTGCCTGAGTGAACAGTGCTATGACTCCCCCCACCCCAGTACCTTGTTGGCTCATGGAACTGCTACTGCTCTGAGAAAGGTAACACTTCAGTAGGAAAATAACCTGTTTCTTTGTAAAGGGCTTAAACCACAGTAGAGGATAGTACTCTGATAAACAAGATGCATTTTCTAAATGCAGTGTGTCAATAAATCATGTTTGATATTCACTTTCTATCATAAAAGCTGTGTAAAATATAGAATAAATGCATATGGTATTTGTGTAAACACAATTGTCTTAGTTTGTAGTGGCCATCAATAATGTGATTTTAAACTTTTCACTGTCTTTTTTATGTTAGAAAGATACCTGTAGAACAAATAACTAAATAGTTAACTTTTTGACAGAAGTGAAGGATACAGTGTGTGTGATACAGTGTACTAAATGACATATAACATAATTCAGGTAATGAGAAGTTCTGCAAGTTTTGCTTGATTATGAAAAGAAAACCCCATTTTTCAATGATTAACATTCTTTGATGACAGTAATGACGATGCATGAATTGGATGAGAAGATAGGAAACAGGAAGATAAAAGGATGGAAAATCTATAATTAACAAAAACCATACACAATAATTAGTGTAAGTGAAATATATTTCTGTAGAATAAAAATGGAACAAAGTTAACAATGAAAATCATAGACAATTAGGGTGGATGTAGCTTGGATCATAGAAATGGTGAAAGGCAAAAGATAATATAATACAACTTGTACAGAGAAACAATGAAAATCTGTTCAAAAGCTCTTTTAAAAGGCCTCCCCCTCACACATAATGTATCCTATTCTGCCTGTTCATTAGCATGTTTTCTTTAATGTTTTTAACTTACAGGATGCCTGAGGAAAATAAACACTTGGCTTGATTTGAAAACTTTAGCTCTGCCATATCATATTTTGAATAAGTATATATGATATATGGATTTACTTAAATATTTACTGGGCTTTGCTTTTGAGTGGCCTGCTGGTCCAAACTGTCTAATATTTAAATGTTACCATAGTGATGAGTAGTAGACACTGTCATCTTTCTCTTTTTAATTAAGGAACAGATGCAGGTAATGCTGATCTCTCAGTGACCCTCTTTAAGTTGGCATCAACACATAGATTGTTTCAATTCTTTTCTCTCCCCTGCAGTCTTAGCTTTGTCCTTTCTTCATATCAAGGTCTTCACCGTCTTAGGTTAAAGATGCTGGAATTTCTTTTAAAACCCTTCCTGTGGGAGCTTTATCTTAGAAGGAAAAAACCACACACTTCCACTAAACACCAGTGAAACACTAATGCGTTTTTGTTTTTTTTTTCCAAGGAGAAACCCTGGCTTTCTGCACTTTAAAAATTCAGTAACATGTGAGTGGTAGTTTGTTAAAATTCGGTATAGCCCACAAAGACCGTAAATATTTCACAACTTTTTAAGAAAACAAAAATGCCTTTTCCTATTTAGTGTTTTTACCAACAAAGTATACCTGGAAGGTTTAAATGGTGTTACCGATGCTCTCATTCTTCACTGGGCTATAATCTCCTAAACTACACTAATACTGTAAGTACTTGCATGGTGCTGTTTTAGATGCATTTATTTTTTCAAATAAGAAAAATTGATGCCCCAAAGATGTTCACAGTTTGTATTTGAAAGTGAAAGTCGCTCAGTTGTATCTGACTCTTTGCAACCTCCAGGCGAGAATACTGGAGTGGGTAGCCATTCCCTTCTCCAAGGGGTCTTCCCAACCCAGGGATCAAACCCAAGTCTCCTGCACTGCAGGTGGATTCTTTACCAACTGAGCCACCAGGGAAGCCCAAGAATACTGGAGTGGGTAGCCTATCCCTTCTCCAGTGAATCTTCCTGACCCAGGAATCAAACTGGGGTCTCCTGCATTGCAGGAGAATTCTTTACCAGCTGAGCTACCAGGGAAGCCCTTATTTGTATGTATGCTTGTGTGTGAGGTAAACAGTTATGAATATTTAAATCTAGTCATAATAGGCTCTGATGGAAGAAATGATATTTTCCTGGAGAGATTAGAGAAGGAAATTAATAGGTACCCAATAGACAGAGGTACAGAATGTACATAAAATGCTTGTCCTAACCAATTTTTATTCCTTCCACTTAGGATTTAACTTTAACATTAACTCAATATCTATGGTTCTTCCTTATCTCACCTCAATTTTATGGCAATTTTATCTCATTTGATTTTTGTATTAGATTTCATTGATGTTGGAGACTAGCTAATCAAATTTATTATCCCTTTTAAGGTATTTCTAATTTCTTTTATGCATGTTAAATAACATGGATTCCAATGCATTTTTTTTTTCTCTTTTGATTTCAACCCTTTTGACTTCACTTTGTCTTTGTGATCTTTAGGCAGATACATTTTCATGAATCATTTCACATTTTACATGGCATTCGGAAACCATTATGTACTTTTGAATATTTTCCCAGTAGAATGGATGGTCTGTAAGTAAGCAAAATCACGTTTATTTATACAGTTTTCAAACAGTGACTAAAGGAAGTACTTCTTTTTTTTTTTTTTGAAGCTTAATTTATTGATATATTCAATTAACTGTTTCCATTTATAGTATACGATTCAGTAAGTTGTGCGTACCCATGAAATCACTACCAGTCTACTTACAGGGCATTTCTGTCCTCCAGAATTTGCCGATGACCCTTTGTAGTCAGTTCCTTCCTTTACCTCTGGCCCCAGACAACCATTGATCTGCTTTCTCTAGATGTTTGCGTTTCCTGGAATTTCAAATAAATGGAATCATACAGCATGTACTCTTTTGTGCCTGGCCTTTCACCTAACATGTTTTTGAGATGCAACACATTATTGTATGTGGCAATAGTTTATTCCTTTTCATTGTGGATTTCATTACATGGATATATCACATTTTTTTAAACCCTTCATCTTATGAAGAGTATTGGAGTTTGCTTTTTTATTTCTTTTTTTTGGCTATTCTGAATAAAAATGCTGTAACTCTGTGCAGGTTTTTGCCTGATATATATCTCATGCTTTTGGGCAATTACATAGGAATGGATTACTAATTATATACATATAATTAGTATATGTATATAAAAATAGGCAATGCTCCAAAGTAGATGTGACATTTTATATTCCTATCAGCAATATATGAGTGTTTCAGTTACTCCATATCCTCACCAACAGTCAGCATTGTCAGTCTTTTAAATTATAGTTATTTAATTATGAATAAAATGGTCTCTCATTATACTTTTAATTTATATTGCCCCAATACCTCGTGACGTTGATTGTCTTTTTGTGAGCTAACTGGTCATTCATGTATCTTTTTTGATGGAAAAAACCTGTTCAGACACTTTGTCCAATTTTAATTGGATTGTTTGTTGTCTCTTGAGAGGTTTTATGTTTTTCTGGATACAACTTGTTTGTCAGATACTTGTATTGCAAATATACACTCCTGTGTTTGCTAGTGTGTGTTCAGTCGCTCAGTCGTGTTTGACTCTGCGGGTCCATGGACTGTAGTCCGCTAGGCTTCTCTGTCCATGGGATTTCCCAAGCAAGAATACTGGAGTAGATTGCCATTTCTTCTTCTAGGGTATCTTCCCCACCAAGGGATTGAACCCACACCTCCTGAGTCTCCAGCATTGGCACGTGGATTCTTTACCACTTCACCACCTGGTGGAAGCCCAGGTGGTATTTGCGTGTCTTTCATTTTTTTTTAAACACTGTATTTTTAAGTACAAATATTTGATTTTTATAAGATCTAATTTTTACCAATGTTTTATTTTATTTTATAATTTATGCTTTTTATGTTTTATTTGAGAAATCTTTGACCATCCCAGGGACAAAGGTTTGCTTCTGTTCCTTTTAATACTTTAAGATTAAGAAGTAAGTAGTAGTACAGTAGCCTAGTCTATTTTATTATTGAGACAGGATCTTTTCAGCTATTAAGGAAAGAATGAAACAGAGTTTCCTAAATTTTGAAAAATGAAAGGTACTTACTAAATTGTTTATAATTGTATTAAAGCTTCTTTTGCCTTTTTGTCATTGATCAAAATTTGTTCTGAATATTTTTCCCAAAATATTCTAATTTACATTCTCTGAATATGGTAATATTAAATGATCAAGTCATTGATGGCAAAAATTTATTGTCTTAGAGTTGAGAAACTGTTTCACATTCTTTAAGTGCAAATTGAAATTATACAAAGTTATATTTTGCCAAGTCTTCAGTTTCCTGCTTACAGGTTTGTTACTGTTCCCTCTAAACATTCTGAAAAGCAAAATGGGATTGAATCATTTACTTTGTTTTTTCCAACCAAGAAGAGGATTTGGATGAAAAACTGATAGTATAAATTCTAAGTAAGTGTGCTTTACGGGCGAGTTTGACTTGGTGAATAAGGTAAGATAGAGGCATTGAGATGAATTTATCAGCTGCCAACAAATGTAGCTGATATTATCAGAAGGACCAAACTAATGACGGCCTTCATTCTGCAGTAAATGATACACAGTGTCTCTTTTTCGTAAACCATTCTAAGGGCTTCCCTGGTGTTTCAGAGGTAAAGAATCTGCCTGGAATGAAGGAGATGTGGGTTCAATCTCTGGATCAGGAAGATCTGGAGAAAAGAAATGGCAGCCCACTCCAGTAGTCTTGCCTGGGAGAATTCCATGACAGAGGAACCCAGTGGGCTACAGTTCATGGGGTCACAAAGAATTGGACATGACTTAGTGACTAAACAACAACAAACCTTTCTAAAGTAGTGATCAGACAACTCAAAATAATAAGTCAGATCTGACTGGACTGTGTATGGCTTGAATGAAGCCATGGCAGTCTGAGATTTTGCGTAATGATCAAGGCTCCCTGTTGTGTGGCTGTTTTGGAATAAAGTGATTGCATCTAAAACCCAACTGTTGCGCTGGACATAATATTGTATTCAGGATAGGCCAGCGTTCTGAATTAATCTGCATTCATCTGCAAAGAGCTCTTTTGTTGGAGACATTTCTGAAAGTGTTCTGCTTCTGGCACTGCTCAGCTGGTTTATGTTGATGGCCTATTGGGCTTCCCTGGAGGCTCAGATAATAAAAAATCTGTGTGCAATGCAGGAGACCCAAGTTCAGTCTCTGGGTTGGAAGATTTCCTGGAGAAGGGAGTGGCAACTCACTCCAGTACTTTTGCCTGGAGAATTCCATGGACAGAGGCACCTGGTGGGCTACAGTCAATGGGGTTGCAAAGAATCAGACATGATGGAGTGACTCCCACTTCACTACTTCACTTACTGCATCATCATTAGTTATGTGTTAACAATTGTTTGCTGTGCCACTGTATCAGGAGTAATGATGATGATATCTGTGTCTTAGATCCTATGTTATTTAAATTTTTCTTTAAAAATCATTACTGGAATTTTTTCAGAGCTTGCTTAAATGAAATCTATAAAGTGGATTGCATGATCTTCTAAATATGTGCATTTGCTTTCCCAGAAGTTGTCTTTAGATTATAAAAGTAGCCTTTACAGTGAGTAAATATTTGTTTGGCCCTTGGACCAATAGAATCTGTAGTTGATGGTTCCTACTACTTAGAGTAAATAATCAATTGAAGCCAACAGTGGTCATTTCAGTACAGAATCTGTGAACTCATTTTACTGTGGTAATCTTTCCTTAAGTCTCCATTTCTCAACACATTGGTTTTCTAACTTCAGTATTAATATACACTCAGTAAACATTCTTGTGTGTATGTTCACAATGAATGAACCAAAAACACAGATAAAATTTTATTCACTAGCTCTATCAGGATGCATGTGAAATTATAACATTTAAAGAATAAAGAGATTCAAAATTTGGTCACAGACACTCAAAAACTTTTTTATGCCCTCTTTTCTTGTTCTAGAAAAGCAGTCCTCATAACGGTTTTATTCCTTCCAGCTTTAAACCTCCAAGACTTTATTTAATGATTTTTTTCTTACCAGAAGACACATATGTTGGCTATGAAAGGAAACATTGGTATTGTTTATCAGGGAGAAGATGTTAATGAGCTACGAAAAAATCATAACTCCACTACATTGTGCACATAAGTTTTTATCCCATATTTGAGAAATTCCACTCGAATCATCATTCATTGCATAACTTTGATATAGGCGATTGGCTTCTTCCTAGGATGCTATGTAATAAGTTCACTGTTTAATTCTTTCATAAGTTAGACTATTTTATAAAGCTTTTATACTTTATTCTTTACAGTTCAAGTGAGAATTAAGATAATGATGTTGAGGGAAAAGTTATTATTGAAAACTTTTGAGTTTCTGAAAACTAAGAAGGCTGAATAATGTATAAAATGTAAAGCAAAGATTTTAGCATCTTCTCAAACAAACAAACAAAAACAGCACACAGCTGCTTAGGTAACATCAACAATTTACTTTAAATGCTTCTTTATTTATTCCTTGTATATGAACCTCTGGTACAACATATAACAATTAGAGGCCAACTTTAATTTGCTTCGCAATTTGAAGTTGGTAATAACAATGTGTTTCTATTATGGATCCTTGAAGAAGCCTCTTGGGTTCAACCCGAGATTGTTCTCTCTCCTTTACATCTTCACCCTTGCTATGTTAGCCCAGGCCTATTAGTCAGGGATTTCATTTTGCCACCTCAGAACTGCTAAGGCAACCTTGTCATTGTAATTTTCACGCCCTTTCTTTTTCTTTGTTCTATATGTCAGTGAAATCTTATCTCCACAGTCTTCTGTCATAGGTTAATAGCTTGGAACAAAGTTCAGTCAGAGTCTCTAGCATAATAGAACAAAATGCATAGATGAAAAAATTAGTAGTCACTGCCCTTCCGTGTACTTCATTCAAGGGCTCTTTGTTGAATTTTGCTCATCGGTGAAACTGAATTGGTAGATTTGGTGGGATATTGTCAAATGTGTATATACACATAGGTTTTGGAGACTTGAGTGAGACTGTATTCTAGAAGATGTGCCAGGGACATTATAGTGCCCTAGATATGTTCTTGATGTAGATTTTATTCTCTCATTGATGTGGTATTTAAGCATATTGTCAAATCCCCAAACTCTGAATATTGTGTGGAAATTTAACATCTGAACACTATCTTAACATTTTTAAGCTTTTAGAAAAGAAGTATTGGTTCATTTCCATATACTGCATTTATTCAATTAAAATCACCTTAGCTAACAGGTTAAAGTCATGGGTCATTGTACTTATTCTACTCATGCCACTGCCTGCTCAAGGTCATTTGGAAATTACACGGCAGAGAAATTTTCCATAGAAATAAATGGCATTAGTGCAAATTTGCTAGCTGGATTATTTGAGAAGAAATATATTGACACCATTGAATATTATCAACAATTCCACTGCCATCACTTCCTCCTCCTCTACTCAATGAGCTGTTAAAAGACACAATTTGTTGTACTAAGTAGCTAACAAGAAATAAACAACATGCGGCAGGTGCTACCCAGGAAGGCACTGAGCGTTATCGTACTAACTGTGCCGGACTAATTCCAGCCAAAACAACAACTCCATATTCAGTAAGGGAGACGAACAGATGATTTAATGGAGATTTGGAGCCTAGTTGTTTATCATATTGGGGTTATACTTGGAAAATAGAACCAAGTGAGAGGCATGGCGTGAGGAAATCCTTGGCTGCAGAGACCTTATCCTCAACTCATGAGCATCCAATTCAATGGAAGATAATGGTATGCTGATGACTTAAAATATTGGATAATCCAATTTTTTTTTCTGTAGATTTTTAGAAGAGCTATACGATCATTTGGGCATGGATCTACACTCTACATCGTACTTCTTTTAAAATTAACATTAAAACTGACTTGGGTTCACTAAGAAAGTCACACTAATTTATACTCCAGGGAGGTGAAGGACACAGCATGATAAAAGGGGAAAAAAGCTAGAAATTACATTTGCCATTCATAATCTGCAGAAAGAATAGAGATTTTGAATGATATAAGTTCTTTTTTCTCTTGTATCAGTGAGTTGATGTATATCGTTTTGCTTATTCATTTACTCAATCATTACTAATTTCTATTTACTATGCTTGGCATCTACTATATGTCAGGAACTGTGGACAGAGCAAAACAAAAGACAAAGGAGGTCCTTCTTGTGTAGTGACTGTATTCTACTGGGGGAAGTAGACAATTATTAAGTTAGAAAGAGTAATTATAGATTGAAATGAGTGTGAATTTGAAGGAAATGAAAGGATGCAGACACTTGGAGAGAACTTCTCTAGGAGGTTTTCCTTTGTATGTGGAGCTGAAGGGTGGGAATGGGTCAGACATGACAGGAATTACAGAGGAAGATTTTCCTGAACAAGGAACAGCAAGGGAGATGTCTTGGAAGGGAACAAACCATTGCCAAGTTCCATGAGCAGGAAGGAAGCTGGTATAGTTAGAGCATCATAACTGATATGGAGGGTAATTTTAGAACATAAAATTGGAGAGATAGGCAAGAGCCAGATCAGGGGAGTGTCTTGTAGGCAGTGGCTCAAAAGCTTAGTTTTCTTTTTGAGAGTAATAGAACCTATTAAAGGATTTTAAGAAGAGAGTGACTTGAACTGATCAATTTTTTGGAAAAAAAAAAAGTCACTGTCCTCTTGGTGGAGAAGGGATTGGAGAGAGGAAGAGTAGAATGGAAAGATTCCTTATGAGTTCATTGCAACAGAATTGATAGATTGAAGGCTAGGGATGTGATTGCAGAGGTGAAGAAAAATGTGAAAGTTAATGCATACTGCAGAGCTTAAACTGACCTGACTTGCTAATAAACAGGATAAATGGTGAGAAAAAGAAAGAGATCAATAATGACTCCATATTTTCAGACAGGGCACTGGATAGATGCACATAACATTTAATAAGATGGGGAAAGCTGGGGAAATCCAGGTTTGAGCAAGTAAAGAGTTCTAGGACTTTTTGGATTTATTAAGTATGCAGAGCCAATTCTGTATTGAAGCAGAGATGTCAAATAGGTTAGTTATGTAAGAGTCCAGACATTGGAGGAAAGATCTGGGTTAGAGATATAAATTTATTTCTCATAAGCATAGAAAAATGGCATCTAATGTCATTGACTTTGATGAGCTCCCCAAAAAGGAGTGTAGATAAAGAAGAGGTCTCAATACCTAGACTGAGGTACTCAGCTTCTAAGACTGAATAATGGAATGAGACGAAGAAAGAAACAGTCAGGGGCATAAGAGGAAGCCAGCAGAGGAGAGAGTGGCAATGGTGTCGACCCTGCTGACTCTGGAAAAATGTAATTTTTAACTTGAAATGAACCATTTTCATGCAGTGGTGAGGAATGGGAGCAAATTGGAGTGAATAGATTTAAGAACGACATGAGTGGTTTGGAATTGGAGACCTTGACTTCAGAATTGTTACTCAAAAATTTTATCTGTGAATGGCGAGGTTTAAAGAAGGATAATAGTGGATAATATAGGAGTTCAAGGGAAGTTTTATTTAATTATTTAATTTAAATATATATATTTACTTATTTATTTGGCTGTACCGGGTCTTAGTTGGATGCTTAAGATCTTTAGTTGCAGGATACAAGCTCTTAGTTACAGCATGTGGGATCTAGTTCCCTGACCAGGGATCAAACTTGGGTACCCACATTGGGAGTGTGGAGTGTTAGCCACTGGGAAGCCACCAGGGAAGCCCCTATTTGTTTTTTTTTTTTTTTAAGATCAGAAAAGCCAGAATAAGTTTGATATTCTAATTAACTTTTTTTAAGATGGAAAAAGCCAGACTATGTTTGATATTCTAATACCCACAATCCACTGAAAAGGGAGATTTTGTAGATGAAAGAAATGGGGCTAAGAACTGGAGTAGAGTAATATTTTAAAAGAAGTATAATATCCATGTTTATTTATTTATTTATATTTAAAAGAAGCATAATATAAATTCCATGAACAGCATTTGTGCATCTGCAGTACACTTACTGTGGCATAATATCATATCATCATACAAGAATAGGGTTGGAATGTACCATTAGAGCTCATCACAAGCAAATTTCCGATTTTACAGCAGACTAGTGAAGGTTCTGATATAAGCTGAGACATACACCTTGCCTCACAGCTAATTAATGAAACGGAGTGTCAGTTGGGCACTGTTTGTTGATAAAGGGGGTGTGTAGGGAGGAGAAAGCTTTTTCCTACTTAATGTCATAACCAGTGCATTTGTATCCATGAGCCCACCTAGTGCCTTTTAAGGAAATCACTAGGTAGAACAGTGGCTCACGTTGAGAGGTAGTTGACTTTAGTTCAGGCACATTGGGTCACCCAGTCTTCTCTTCATGATGAAGCACTCATTCCCTCAGCTGCTGGAATTGCTGGCATCCCCAAATTCTCAACTGAGTCACTTTCTAAGACTTGCTTCACCCAAGGAGAGCTGCTTTGCCCCATGACCCACCCTCTTCCTGTGGGCGCCCTGCATCCAGTGATTGATCAATGAAGAAATATAAAGGTTTAGCTCCTTCACCAATTTAGAATAACTCTGAATGACGGCCAAAAACGCTTGTAGAATCTTCTGAGGCTTTTTATTAGTATTTGGATCATATTACAATTTAGCTCCTCTCTCTGACCAATCCCATTGCTTTCCAGTTTGTACTCTTGATCCCAAGAGTATGTCAAGTAATCTTACTAGAACATTTCCATCCCAGGATCTGCTTCCTCAGCGATCTTGACCTTTAAAACCCACAAAGAATATGACCAATAATTAAAACTACAATACTTATCTTGGGGTTAATCAGATACAGCTTAGTTTTTTTAAAAAGTAATAACTGTCATGTAGATTATTTTAGCAAAGGGAATACTGAAGTCTGACTCTATGTCAGGGTTATGTTGGTGAAGAAATAACTCCTTTGGAATGAGACCTTATGTGGAAATCGGAAATTTCTGGGTATCAGGTTTTGGTCTAATAGAGAAATAGAAGATAAAAGTTTTAAAATGATCAGAGCCTCAGCTCTGAATTTTAGGCTCAGAAAGGATTCCAGGACTAACAAATAGCCTTCGGCTAATCATGAAACACGTTGATATATAGTGAACAAGAAAACTATGCTGGGAGTTCCCTGGTGGTCCAGTGGTTAGGACTCAGGTCTTCGAGTGCGGGAGGTTCCTCCTTGGTTGGGGAACTAAGATCCCACAAGCCATGTTGTTGTTGTTTAGTCTTTAAGTCATTTCTTTAGTTGCTCAGTCTTTGCAACCCTATGGACTGTAGCCCACTAAGCTCCTCTGTCCATGGGATTTCTCAGGCAAGAATATTGGAGTGCGTTGCCATTTCCTCCTCCAGGGGATCTTCCCAAACCAGGGATTGAACCCACATCTCCTGTTTGACAAGTGGTTTCTTTACCACTGAGCTGCCTGGGAAGCCCCACAAGCCATGAAGTGTGGCCAAAAATTAAAACGACAACAAACTGGACTTTGTGAAAGACACATAGATACCCAGGGTTAACATGTGTCTGAGCATATGAACACATATAGCTAATTCCAGAATTTTCCTTCTGTTGAGAATATGGCTCCCGGCTATTACTTCCCTTGGTCATTGCAGGCTCAGGAGCTGGACAGACCTGCCTCTTGAGGGAGAATGATGTAACAGAGAAAGGCAGGAGAAGGTGAAAGCTGAAAGTTCAAGAAAGAGAAACTCTATATATTTTTAGGAAGAAAAATTTCTGAACTAAAGGAAATTTTTTCTTTGTCCTCACATTTCTAGATTCCTTCTAATGTTCAAGAATATTTAGTTTATCAAGGGGGTAGTAGCATTCAAATCCATTTGTGTAAGCACTGTGTCCATTTCTTAAAACTTTTCCCTGTTAATAAGTCCTGAAATTTATAGGTAGAGGCCATTGGGGGATAAATGAATTCAGTAAAATGATCAAATTAATACCAGTGTTTCAAGCAACTGAAAACTCTTTTTGTGTGTATGTGTGTGTGTTTGTGTTGTTAGGGCTGGAAATGATGAAGAATTAAAGGAGGGTTTGTCACTCACAGCCTTTACATTTCAGACTATCACCAATCATTTCAGAAGGGAGGCTCTAATTGTAAATGATTTTTCTGGGGAAACAAAAGAAAGGAGGAAGTAGCCAAGATAATTTTGAAGAAGTACAGATTTATAAATGACTTTCTCTGAAATCCCATTACTTATTACAAAGTGAAAAAAACTTAGAGAGTATGAAATTGGCATTCAGTTCATCATATAGAGCAAAGCGGGAAGACTTGAGGGTCCAGAAACAGTTAAATTCGTATATGAAAGCATGATACTTGACAGTGGTAGCATTAAAACTTGGTAGGGAAAGTACTGGCTCTTCAGTATATGGTGCTAGGACAATTGGTTATCCATATGGAAAAAAGTAAAATTAGATCCTAGTGACAGAATAAATTCCAGGTGGCTTTAAAATCTGAAAGTTAAAAGCAAAACTTTAAAAAATTCTACAGTCAAAAATAGGAGTATTTTTATGACCTGAGGTTAAGGAAGGATTTCATAAAGGAAAAGATTAGTAAATTCAGCCTCATTAAAACTGCATTTTCTATACATCAAAAGATACCATTAAAGGAAAAAAAAAAAAAAAAAGCCAGGGACAAAGGAGAGATATTGGAAAACCTATAGCCACCAAAGGACAAGGATTTAGAACTTTAGCATTAAGAAAAAGGTGAACACCCTAATATTAAAATGAGTAAAGGAAATAAACAGATATTTTACTGAAGAAAAATATAAATACTGAATAAAATGATCTACAACATCACTAGTTGTGGTGGAAATTAAAATTAAAATAACATGCCATTTCAATCTCATTAGATTGCCAAAAATGAATGACAATACTGGGAAAGTAAAGAGCAGTGGGAACTCTCCTACAATTCTCGTGGCAGTGAAAATTGATGTAGTCACTATGGAGAGCAATTTGGCAATATGCAACTGGGAAAAAATGAACAATCAAAATATTCTCAATAGACAAAAAATAAATTATAGGGTTTATTCATAAATGGTTAAAGGGAATGAGCTAGGATGGCAAATATCAATCTAGATAAATATGAAAATGTTATATTCTTTAGATAAAGTGGATCCTCTTTGGACAGCACGGCAAAAGGTTGCTTTGAAAGTGTTGATGTGAAACACACAGTTTAGTGATATTTTAATTGATTGGATAGTCCTAACTGTAAATATTGATTTGTGGACTGGACAAGGTGTTCCAACCATTAGCATTTTTGATAATTAACAAACCACCCTAAACCTGTTGGCTTAAAACAACTATTATTATTATTATTATTATTTTTTTGGCTCGTGGTTCAGTGGACTGGATGGGATGGTTGAGACTGCTGGGAAGGTTGCGTCCTTTTTCCATGTGGTCTGATATCTTCTAGAGATTAGCACAGGTGTCACATGGTGATCTCTGGGTCCTAAAGACCCTCAAGAGAGGACATATCCCAAAGAACAAGTACTTTCTTGGACCACAGCTAATGTTCAGTGCTCCAAAGCAAGTCACATGGCTACGCTCAGACTTATGTGTGAAGACTCCACCTCTTAAGGAGGGGCTTTGAAGTTACATTGCAAAAGGGCATTTGCACAGGTATGGGAAGAATTTATGGACTTTTTTGCAATGTATTACAGGTATCTTTATATAGGTATCTGAACCTGGTCTGGGAACCTCTCTTATATGTATGTGGATGATGATCCTTAAGAGTTATCACAAGATGCAGCTTTTATTAAAATGGCTATACCCCTATTTTAGTACCTAGGACCATTTTATCTAACAACTTTCTGACTGAATAGACTGTAGGCTTTCTGGACCTGACTGTTTCTAGTGGAGTGGAATTTACTGATGAAGCAGTCTACTTTACGGGCTGTGTGTAGTTCTGCCTCTACAGTTTAGGATAGACGTCACTTCCCAAGACTGGATATGAAATAAAATACTTTACTTCCCTGATAATGTAGAGGCCCTATTTGTGAGGAGAGAGTTCCCCTTGGTATGATCTTTAAAGTAGATCCAATATGAAAATTGAGAAAAACTCAGCAGCATTTGGCTCAGGCTTGGAAAGTAAATAGTGGCTTCCCTGATGGCTCAGAGGTTAAAGAATCTGCCTGTGATGCAGGAGACCTGGGTTCAATGACTGGGTTAGGAAGATCCCCTGGAGAGGGAAATGGCAACCCACTCCAGTATTCTTGCCTGGAGCATTCCATGAACAGAAGAGCCTGATGAGCTCCAGTCCATGGAGTTGCAAGGAGTTGGACACAACTGAGCGACTAATGCACACAAAATTTCAGGAGATGAAAAGAATGAGTGGGTAGATAGACATGAAAGAATAGTTAGTGAAAAGAAATGACTAGATAACTCCAAAAGCCCCTACCTCACCAGGATTTTCATATGTCACAGATTGAATGAGTGGATTCATTTAAAGAAAAATACTGTATTTTCAATCTTAATATAGATCCCTATGTTTTAGTAAGTAATCAGGGCCATTTGCCTCTATCTCACCCCATTCTGGGACTGTCTTATTAAAGTTCTTCATAAAATGTCATCATCCCCTATTCAATTATTACCTCTTCTTCATCACTGACTCAGTGGATGTGAGTCTGAGTGAACTCTGGGAGTTGGTGATGGACAGGGAGGCCTGGTGTGCTGCGATTCATGGGGTTGCAAAAAGTCGGACATGACTGAGCGACTGAACTGAACTGAACTGAACTTCTTTCAGGGAGGAACATCTGATTTTTATTTTTTTTACTTTTAGAAACTTCTCAAATTTTGCCATCGGCTTTAACCAGTGAGACACCACTGATACAGTGTATGATGAAAATATATCATAATTTTATTACTTACAGAAAGTATAATTCATGATTCAAAATTTAGTGTGAGTCAGACTTTAGAATTATACTTCATTCATATTCTATATTCTCTTTATCATGTGTCAGTTTAAATACAAGACTTGTGATGTTTAAAAACACCAACATTTAGTGGGTATTCCTTTCAGAAGGCGAGCATCTCCAAAACATGGTGATTTCTTGTCAGGCGATGTCACAAAACAAGCTTGTTTTTTTTTGAATTGGTGAACAAAGAACCAAACTTAAGAACGCACTTGGTCTTTGTTATTCCGAAGTTGTTCTGAATGACGATTAAAAGAAAGAGAGTAAAGAAAATATAACAGCAGAACTCTTGCTCTCCGGAATGTTTTTCTGTTTTTTCCATAAGGTGTCGACAGTTCTCTGTCAACTTGAAGGCTTGAAATACAAAAAGCAGTCTTATTTGTCAGGTGTTCTGCAGTCTCCCTGCCCCAATTCTCCCAAGTGTGCAGAGCTCTGGTTCAGATGTTTCAGTGTTATGTAATTTATTCTGTCGCTAAATGTCATTTCCCCACTATCTCATGATTTGCTTTCAGATCCAAAGCCCACAGCATACCGCCAATTACCCTGAAAAGTGCTTGTGGCACATATCTCCCTCTATCTTACATGGGTAGTGTGTGGGTAAATCTCAGTTGCTAACAAGAGTAATGAAACTTTGATAGTAAAATATACATGTATTTTGGATATATTTTAATCCAAATTTTTGAATATATCCAAATATTTGTCACATATTTTGATGTTATTTTCATTGAGGGGACTTCTTGATCATACAGTTCTTTTCCTATTGTTTGTGTTTCCTTTACAAAGACTTACACTAACATGTGATTTTATCATTTCACTTACTGGTAATATATACGTTTCTTTGAGCTCTCGGAGGTGATTCAGTCAGTGGTCTGTAACCCAACTATAAGAAAGGAGTAATCTTCATGGTCACATAGACATGTAGTAAACATGAGTTTATGTTTCCCCTTTTTTTTAAAAAATGTGTTTATTTTTAACTGGAGGATAATTGCTTTACATTATTGTGTTGGTTTTTGCCATATATCAACCCGAATCTGCCATAGGTATACACGTCTCTGTCCTGTTTGAACCTCCCTCCCTCAGTTGCTAAGTTGTGTCCAGCTCTTTGAGACCCCATGGACTGTAGCATGCCAGGCTCCTCTGTCCATGGGATTTCCCAGGCAAGAATACTGGAGTGGGTTGCCATTTCCTTTTCCAGGGTCCATCTACCATTCATTCTAAAATGAGTACTTTCGCTGAGTTTAAAGTTAAGGATTTGAATCAGTTCTAATGAGGTGGATGAAACTGGAACCTATTATACAGAGTGAAGTAAGCCAGAAAGAAAAACACCAATACAGTATACTAACGCATATATATGGAATTTAGAAAGATGGTAACAATAACCCTGTGTACGAGACAGCAAAAGAGACACTGATGTATAGATCAGTCTTGTGGACTCCGTGGGAGAGGGAGAGGGTGGGGAGATTTGGGAGAATGGCATTGAAATGTGTAATATCATGTATGAGACGAGTCCAGTCCAGGTTCAATGCACCATGCTGGATGCTTGGGGCTGGTGCACTGGGAGGCCCAGAGGGAGGGTATGGGGAGGGAGGAGGGAGGAGGGTTCAGGATGGGGAGCACGGGAATACCTGTGGCAGATTCATTTCAGTGTTGGGCAAAACTAATACAATATTGTAAAGTTTAAAAATAAAATAAAATTAAAAAAAATAAAGTTAAGGATTTGAAAAAGGCACTTGTAAACTAGAGATTTGCTGTTTCCTTTAAAATCAAGATCTAAGTGAAAGAAAAGTAGTGGAAAATGTTTTAACAAGGTTTTTAATAAAGTGGTTTAATAAATGAAGTGATATCCACTTTCTGGGGATTTTAAGGTATTTTTAAATCAGATATTAAGATTCTGTTAAACGTCTAAAATATTTAATTACTAAATGTATATTTTGAGCATATTTGTTTATCATCCTTAAGTGATTCTACTTAGTCTTACGTACCAGTTCCTTTCACTGCAGGAAAAAATATATATGTACTTTCCTTTTTTAAAAATATATAGTAGAGATGGTTTAATAACTGTAAAAAGTCATTAGAACTACCTTATAATGTTTATTATACCAAATCTTGTAGAGATCCAACTAACTTTACATAAATGAAGAAGGAAAAATAGTATCTGAGAATCCCCATGTTCAGAACACATCTTTCATCTACTTTAACTATTCAGGTCTCATCTTAAAGAATTCCTTATAGGAATCTCTATGGCAATCTGGTGTTTAGACCAGGGAGGAAAGCACAGAAGGCATGGCATTTTACCAGTCTTTCTGCTCTTTGTCATCTGCTGTTTGGTTATCACCTAGAGGGTACTTCTGTGCCTCAATTTCCCACATTTATCAAAGATGACAATATAAGCTCTGGAATATATACATTAAAAATTTCACCAAAGTTGAATTTCCTATTTGGTTAAATTTTTTATATGCGTGAATATTATAAAGTATGTATAGTCATATATAAATTCCTAATATTCATGTATAAATACAAGCCTAAAGCTTTGCCTTTAGAAAGTCAGGACATTAAAATATTCATGCCAGTTTTTCCAATATATCAATTTATGGGACTGGATCTGGCAAAGCTATCATTTGTAATGACGACTGGAATGCAGATGGATTTTAGTGACTGTATATAGAAACTGGGGGGAAGGGAGCAGCAGTCGTTCTTTGTTGTTTAGGATGAAGCAGAAAAATCTGCTTTCTCCTATATATGGAAGAGTTTGTTCGAAGCAAGAACTAAAATAAGGAATTACTGATCGGCTAGAAATTGCATTTCTTTTATCTTCCCACTTCACTAATATTTTTACCCTCTGGAAATGTACGGATATTTTTACAGAGATATATTACTGACTTTTGGATGAGTACCAGTATTTTTCATTTGCAATGAGGAGTATATAACTGGTGTTATCTAAATATTCTTTAACGAGTCATCAGAAATTTTATTATAGGCATCTCAGGCATAAAAACTGATAATTAAACATTTTATTCCATTCTTAAGTAAATCGGCAATGATCTCAACCAAGTGACACCACATATCTATGGAATGTGATGTGATTCGGAAGGCACTTTGAAAGTACTTCTATTTTAAATATATGTCACTAAATAAGATTTACTGCCATAATGGGCAACATTGCCAATAGGGTTATTTACTGTTTCTCAAGTGTGTTGAGATGGAAATGTTTGCAAATGACTGATTTAGGGGACAGGATGATGCTTTATCATTGTAAGACTCTATGGCCCTATTCAAGTGGAAACATCTAATCATCTGAAATAGTAGCGATTAGAGGATAGGTAGATAGGAGGACTGAAATTAGTGTTTAATAAATCACTCAAAATATCTTCATTAATATTAGATTGCCAAATTACATTCAAATAGTCAAATTCATACAAACATTTCCTCTTGGTGCTTTTCCTGTTCACCAACTAGTATTTTCTTACCTTTTCTTGATTCAGCAGGTATGGGTGGAAGTGTTTTGTAGCTCAAAGCCTATGGAAACTTCAGTACGGTAGCTTTTAGTAGCAGAAACAATGCTGCTATACTGTTCTTATATAAATGAAAGAAATTATTACAGTATATAAATGAAAACAACAGACAATTGCTAAGACAGATTACTCAGAGCTCCTAGTTACAAAGAATAGGGGGAAGTCTATCTTAAAAATGAACCCTTTCCCCCTAAAATCCATATTCACCATGAGATTAATGTTGAAAATATATAAAATCAACATGTTTTTGATTCAGTAGCCCCATGTTAACACATTCTTGATTTTTTTTTTAAAGGTGAGATTTATGGAAAGGCATCTCTATACTTTCTGTGTTTCTAAAATGTGAGGGTAGAGATACTTATTGATTGCTCACAAACTTTCCTGGGGGAGCGGGGATATAAGTTTCTCCTCTTGCTTTTTGGCCTGTTTCTGAGATAATCAGTAGAGACTCACTAATGGGAACAGTGGTGAGGACTAAAGAACCCTGTCTCTCTTTTTCATTAGACTGAGACCCCGTTAGTTCTGTTAACAGGAGAGGGAAACAAGAGTTCCTTTTATTTTTGCCCGTTGTTCAAATACATGGAGACTGTGAATATTTAGAGCAGTCTATTTTTAAATCATAGCTCCTTTCAGTATTTTAATCTTCCTTTTCCAGTGGGGAAAAAGTATTTAAGAATTATCTCCTAGAAAAGTGTAATGTGATTTTCCCCCTACATGTTGTAAACACATTATCTACTGTAGTAAACTCAATGATCTCAGAATTTATAATTAGGGGTCACACCTTAACTTGAAGTGCTTTGCTCCCCAATATATCACATTCTTGATTCCTTTTCAGAGTATGTACTCTCTGCTAAAATTAAAAACACATAATCTGATATTTTAATCTTCTTATCAAAGATAAAATAAATCCAGCCTCCCCACATAGCCCTTTACACCCTGCGACCAAGTAAATTTGCCTGACACTTGTAGGCAGAACACCCAGTTGGTTTTACCTGTAGACTTTAATAAACACACAAGGTAAAAATAGAAACAGGAGAAGATGAGTAATAAAGATAAGAGATGTTTA
>NW_011494942.1:8947025-9021856 GCF_000754665.1 Bison bison bison | reverse complement strand
ATTACTCTTTTGCATATGCACATATGTACAGGGTAAGTGTTTCATTTAAAATGTAATGTCTCTCTTTGAAAATTTGTCAGTATAGCTTTTTGTCTTATTAACTCATTTCACTTATAAATTATGATTGAAATTTTAGTAATTTATAGACCAATAATTTTGATGAATTCTTAGTAGCATTGATTGTATAATTAAAACAATTCTAAAATTTTATATGTCTTTATAGATGTATGTATAAAATAAACATAGCAAGAGAGAGGAACACCCTGGATAGTTCTTTAAATGTGTGGTTCAGTGTAGCTACCTGATCAGTGTCCAACATGAAGAAACATATACAGAAGTCCTTGGAACTAAATTAATTAAATGTATATTTAAATAATTAATAAAACAGGCCCCTGTAAATTTTGTGAAAACGATATCTATACATCATTTTTGTTTAATGAACTTAGAACCCTGTCTTTGGTTGGTACTTTCAGAAATACTCTTGAAATATACGGTAACAAAAATGAAGATTTGTTGAATGAATGAATTATAACATTCTAAACCTTGAATATTTGACTATGCTTTCATATTTTACAGTTATGTGTTCATCAAGTTTGGGAATTCTCACCAACCTCAGTGGATTTTTATCTAGTGACTAATTTAAAGAAAGAAAATATTTTAAAGCATAACTGTTTTCTTGAATTTTTGACTCTCCTAGATCTGTCAGGCCACTCAGATTCCACAGAGAGAACCATAGTTATTAGAAATGAAATAATAACATTATTTTTAAAGTCTGGTTTTATGGATGATACACCAGTACCTGGGAATTCATTTCTGAAATTTTCTCCTCTGACTAGCTCCATTAATATAATTGGAAATGAGTTTTTCCTAAGGCATAGCAGTTTGTTCCTCCTCCTCTTCCTTCTCCGCTCTCTCTTCCTCTGTCTCAATTAAATTCTCACGATGGCCCCCTTCTTGTTTACTAAATTCTGTAATCCAAAGTCTATATGTTTAAGATTACTTTAAAAACAGACAGGTTTTCTATTCTTGAGGCACTTCTGCAAGGGCTATAGGAATTTAGCACTACACCCTCAGTTTCCCAAATCATTTCTCATGGGAAAAACATAATGAGTGTCCATGAAATTTGCTATATATACTGATTTTACCCAATTTGAAACTATTACCAACCAGAAGTTTCTTAACTAAGAGTTTATTTTGACAATGAAAAAAAAAATTGTTCAGTATTTTCTCTCCCTTAACAGCCAAATTGTGTTTGCCAATGCTTCCTTTGGAAACAGACAGTAATAGGTAAAATAGTTTTAAAATCATTTTGAATACTCTTGGCTTTCTCAACTACCCAAAAGAAAACTTTTGATTTGGCAAAGCTAGTTTGAATTGAGAAATACTTTAAGAAGTATTTTACTACCAAGTAAAATATTTTTAGTGTAATTCAAATACTTTTTTTTTTGTATGCCTATGCTTGCTTGTCTGTGTGGACAACTTAACACTGTTTATCTTACCTTTGGGATTTTTTTTTTTTTTTTACTAATTTAAATGTGCTGACTTAAAGCTTTTATTTAGAAGAGGATGTCAGAGGGATGGATATTTTCAGTTAATTGCTTTGCCCATTTAAAAATTAATAGTAGTTTTTCTTTTTGTTAATAACAAGATGGTTTTTCTTTTTTTTTTTTTTTAAAAAGGATCACTTCTTCTTTCAAATATGGCAAATTGAAATCATTGGTGAAATAGCTTTCTAGATGCACCTCCCTCCCATTTTGTTAGAAATTAGTTAACTAAGGAAACAATAGACTATAGTGTTTTGGTGGAACTTATTCAGCCCATGATCACATACATACATATATACAATATACATAACACATATGTATATTCAATTCAGTTCAGTTCAGTTGCTCAGTCGTGTCCGACTCTTTGCGACCCCATGAATCGCAGCACACCAGGCCTCCCTGTCTATCACCGACTCCCGGAGTTCACCCAAACTCATGTGCATCGAGTTGGTGATGCCATCCAACCATCTTATCCTCTGTCATCCCCTTCTCCTCCTGCCCCCAGTCCCTCCCAGCATCTCTTTTCCAATGAGTCAACTCTGCACATGAGGTGGCCATAGTACTGGAGTTTCAGCCTTAGCATCAGTCCTTCCAATGAACACTCAGGACTGGTCTCCTTTAGGATGGACTAGTTGGATCTCTTTTCAGTCCAAGGGACTCTCAAGAGTCTTCTCCAACACCGCAATTCAAAAGCATCAATTCTTCGGTGCTCAGTTTTCTTTATAGCCAACTCTCACATCCATAGATTACCACTGGAAAAACCATAGCCTTGACTACATAGACCTTTGTTGGCAAAGTAATGTCTCTGCTTTTGAATATGCTATCTAGGTTGGTCATAACTTTCCTTCCAAGGAGTAAGGGTCTTTTAATTTCATGGCTGCAATCACCATCTACAGTGATTTTGGAGCCCGAAAAAATAAAATCTGACACTGTTTCCACTGTTTCCCCATCTATTTTCCATGAAGTGATGGGACCAGATGCCATGATCTTAGTTTTGTGAATGTTGAGCTTTAAGCCAACTTTTTCCCTCTCCTCTTTCACTTTCATCAAGAGGCTTTTTAGTTCCTCTTCACTTTCTGCCATAAGGGTGGTGTCACGTGCATACCTGAGGTGATTGATATTTCTCCCGGCAATCTTGATTCCAGCTTGTGCTTCTTCCAGCCCAGCATTTCTCATGATGTACTCTGCATATAAGTTAAATAAGCATATTATAGCCAAATAATTAACAAAATATAATCATATAAAAATATGAAATATAATGATGCTGATGCTGAGAAAGATTGAAGACAGTAGAAAGGAGTGACTGAGGATGAGATGGTTCGATAGCATTATTTATTCAATGGACAAGAGTTTGAGCAAACTGCGGGAGATAATGAAGGACAGGGAAACCTGGCATGCTGCAGTCCACGGGGTCACAAAGAGCCAGACAAAACTGAGTGACTAAACAGCAGCAACAACAGTGAAATAAAATCCTGGTTTAGCATAATGGTATTTGCAATACTTTATTGTGGCTAAGGATAAGGGCTCTGAATTCCAAATGCCTATGTGACAACGTAGATGCTTCCATTAACTAGCTGTGACCTTGGGCAAGTTAGTTAACCTCTCTAAAATGGACAGAGAACTTGACCTAACTCATAGAGTCATTGTGAGAATTAATGGAGACGGTGTATATGGAAACGGAGCACATAGGTGGCCAGAATTCACACTCAGTTGTGCAGGTTTTACATAGCCCAAAGGTGCCCAGTCAAGGAGATGCATGGGGGTTAATGGGGCTGAAATTCACCAACTGGATCTCATGCTGGCCATGCTCTTGCTTGCAGGACAGGACCAGTGAGTGGGAGGTGTCTTTTTGAGTAAAGGTCATGGATAGGATAGTGGTGGCTCTGTATGTCAACTGTCTCTATTATCATCCTAAATTAAAACACACACCCTCCTTTTTCAGGTGGTCTTTGGGAATTTTGAAGTCATCCTGTCTTCCACATAATTGTTATGAGAATGTGATGGTAAGGTAGTTAGAAAGCAAATAAGGCAGATATCCAAGTGAATATATTTAAGCTCCATTTAGCCTCATTGATATTATGTAGAATTTATCAATCAGGAAAAAAGATACCCATAGTTAGGATTCAGCATTCATAATAATTAAGGCAGAATGCATAGTGATGAGATGGGGCTATCCATTAGAGGACAGCTATTAAAGGACAGTGCATGCCTTGTCAATTTATATTGATTTTTCCTGGTGGCTCAGATGATAAAGAATCTGCCTGCCATGCAGGAGACCTGTGTTTGATCCTTGGGTTGGGAAGATCCCCTGGAGAAGAGAAGGGCTACCCACTCCAGTATTCTTGCCTGGAGAATTCCATGGATAGAGGAGCCTTGAAGGCTACAGTCCGTGGGGTTGCAAAGAGTTGGACAAGATTGAGTGACCAACACTTTGAGCACTTCAGTTTATAGAATAAAATAGGAGGCAGGTCACAATTAGAAACTTCCTGAGGAGGACCGTTTTTTAAATTAAGGTGATCATTGATAATAACTATAGCTATTGTAACAGGTAGGATGCACGGATGGATGTTTGGATTGGTACAGTGTACCATATTTATATTTTACTTTCATTATTTTTTTCAGACAGTAAAATGTATAGAAGAATGTTTTTGTTGTGAAATTTTATTTTTAAAATGTCATATAGGGTTTTAATTAAAGGACACTGAAAGAGCAAAATAGTGAATTAGGAATCTTTGGTCTTGGAGAGTTACACAGACTATGAAATCTATTATATTTTGAAGCTAACCCTGCAGGGAAGAAAATAAAAAAGCCCTCTCCCATATTTTCAGTGACATGAAGGAAGTTAAGTGTGAATCCCATCTCTGTGGGGAGACTGTTCCAGTCACCCTTTTACTGACTCCACCCTTTTGCTTTCTGAATCTAGACCCAAATTCCATTTTCTTTCTTGAACCTGTCTTCTCTCTTCACCCCCTCTATTCAAATATCACTTAGATGTATTAGGTTGGCAATTTGACATCATTCAACAGTATAGATACAGCCATCCTGGTGTAAAACCTTAGAAGTCACATTAACTCCCTTCGCCTTTTCAGCCACCATATCTGGCTTCCACAGCACATAGATTTTTCTTCTCTCTCTCTTTAATGCATCTTCTTTCGTTTGGCACAGCAGAGACACAATACCCTCCATCCCTTCCAGCTGAAATCCTGAAGAAGCCTTGGAATTCTTTACCTGACTCTTTGTCTTTTCCAACACCAATCAGTGGTTTTAAGAGTATCACTGAAAAACCACTGACTATGCTGTGGCCCCCAGAGAAGGCAATGGCACCCCACTCTAGTACTCTTGCCTGGAAAATCCCATGGATGGAGGAGCCTGGTAGGCTGCAGTCCATGGGGTAGCTAAGAGACAGGCACGACTGAGTGACTTTACTTTCACTTTTCACTTTCATGCATTGGAGAAGGAAATGGCAACCCACAGAGTATTCTCCCTGGGAGAATCCCAGGGACAGAGGAGCCTAGTGGGCTGCCGTCTATGGGGTCGCACAGAGTCGGACACGACTGAAGTGACTTAGCAGCAGCATGCTGTGGCCCCAGTCTAGGTTTCCAGATCTATCTTATCTTAATCGCATGTAAGCAGCCTCCGTAGAGACATAATGGGCCACGAATATTTCTTGTTATGATCTCCGTGTTTCAGTTTATTTTGTGTTCATTTCTCTTCCTTCTTGCTCCCCCTCTACTCTTTCCCCAGGATACAGTCTGTGTTTTAACCTATTCTTAACCTTAATACACTGCCCATGATGCTTCTCAGATGGGTACTCTATACCTCCATAAATTAACTCAGTTTGCCTGCCATAGTTGTAGAGAACTTGCACTTTCAACTTGTGAAATGAAAGAAATCGTGTACCTATTTGTGTATCTATATCACTTCATACAGTGTGAGCCATTATACTGCTTCAGTTGTAGGTCTTTCCAGCAGATTTGGAGAAGGCAGTGGCACCCCACTCCAGTACTCTTGACAGGAAAATCCCATGGACGGAGGAGCCTGGTGGGCCGCAGTCCATGGGGTCGCTAAGAGTCAGACAAGACTCAGCGACTTCACTTTCACTTATCACTTTCCTGCATTGGAGAAGGAAATGGCAACCCACTCCAGTGTTCTTGCCTGGAGAATCCCGGGGATGGGGGAGCCTCGTGGGCTGCTGTCTATGGGGTCGCACACAGTTGGACACGACTGAAGAGACTTAGCAGCAGCAGCAGCAGCCAGCAGATTATAAACTACATGACGACATCTTCAGTGTATATTGGAATTTACCATTACCTGGTGCAGTGCCTGGCAGATAGCATATGCTTAAAAATACCATAGAACAGATGTTGCAGAATTTTGGTGGTCAGTACACATTTTAAACCACATACATATGATTATATATATTTTGGTCTTTATGATTCAGAGAATAATGTCTGATGGCATAGTCACTGTTAATAATTTTTTCCATCTGCTATGAGAAAGAAGTCCCTTAATACACTTTATAAAGTGTATTTATATTATAAAGTGTATTTAATCTTACAGTGTATAGAAAGGAAAAATGTAATTTCTATTAGAAAGCTAATTGGAAAGACTTGAGAAATTATCAGGCATTTGATTAGTAAATCTATTTTTGGATATCCTAACACATGAAAATGAATATACTGTAAAGGCCGTGGTCATTCTAACATGTAAGCAATTATAAAAATTGTGTTCTATAATATGAGAAAAGCCCTCTTTTTAGTATTAGGGCTGCTGAGAATATCCAAATAACTGTGGAGTCTGTCGTCATTACTATAATTTTATACATATATAAAATTATATATATATATATAAAATCTTTGTAAAATCATCAAATGAGAAGTATACTCCTAATAATCAGTGGTTTAGAATAACTGTGAAAAATAACTTCCAAACTGCATTAATAATAAGAGAATCAATAGCGCGGATATCTATGAGTTAAATTAAAAAGAAAAATTAACAGGGGAAAAAAGGCAAACAGCTTTTGTATTCTTGCAATTCAGGTGAGGTATCTTTATTTTCCTTGTATTTTTTTTTTTCTCATTAACTGTAGAAACCCATAGAAATAAGTCTCTGTGCAGCTCCAAATGTCCCCATTTCATTTCAGATGGTATTTCCAATAAGGGTACTGTTTTCTTGCAAAGAATATTACATCTCACTAATCGTCCTACAAATCCCATTCTTAATTAAAATCAAAATCTTCGTAACAACTTTACTATTTAACTTAAGAATATGTGATCCTTGTTTGTTTTGAGGACGATGCTCTGGGTGCATTTTTTTTCCCCTTTCAAAAAGGAGCAGCCTGGTGAGAAAAATTTGCAGCAGTTGATTTTGTTTGTTTGTGGCTGCAACCATAAAAACTCCCAAGCAATACTAAATAGCGCTTGTGGGGCGCAGGTCCGGCAGTTCATGGGTACACAGTAAGTTTTATAATACTATTAATGCTAGACAATAAGACAAGGTATAATAATTCCAATTTCATCATCTGTCTCTGTTTTATACTAAATTGTGCACTCTATTATGAATATGCTGGCTATAACATGGCATATTTAATTCTGCATTTAGTCTCTGCTTTGTTACTCGTGCACAAATATAGCAAGTTTGCTTCTCAAATGCCATGTCCCAGCCCTCTAAGAACAACAACAACAAAAAATTAAATACAAACTAAGTTTGAATAACAGTAATGGTGGGAAAATCTATCCCAGGGTTCATTCTTTTTACAGGGAGTTGGCAAACCAGGAAGAATAGACTTTGTCATGTGCAAATATGGTGACCATAAATGGTGCTAGAGGCTTTTCCATTGTCCTCTGAGTTTGCCATGAGAGAAAGCGGGTGAGAGAAAGAAAGACACGTTTGATAGAGTTGTGAAGAATGTTTGAATGGCTATTGGGTGTTGAGCATTGTCTTGCAGTGACCTCAATTCGGTACAGTAGAGACCCTTGAAAGCACTGTCTGAAGTCACAATACCACTATTCTCCTCCATTTACTAAAAGGGATTAGTTAAAAGGGTGACGTTCCGTGCAGAGAGTTCCAAGTATTCCATGAAACAAAAGGCTCTGAAATGTTTTTGAAGTTATTTTTAATTGAGTTGAACTAATTTAATAAAGGTCCTAAGGAGGAAAAAAAAATAAAGGAATGTGATTGTTTTATGATTCCTCACAGATGGAATGGACATTTATAGCATACTTTTCCTTTAGTGTTCCAGAGAACAGTAGCTCCATTTACAGCTACTGTTAGCAATTTAAAACTGCTCCAAAATGAAGTCTTTCAAGAAGTTGACAGCTTATAAATAAATCTGTCTGATAAAATTGAACATAAACTGCATCTGTGGTTAGTTTGCCAAAATTAATTCTACATTTAATTAGAGATAGCAGTCAAACATATTTAATAAAAAACAGTCTTGGAGAGTAAATCAAATGAAGTCAGATTTTAGCAGACGTTTTGCATTTTTTTTTGCGAGGAGTGATGAAATGACCTCACCTCTCCGATTCCCAGTTATATGGCAACTCTGTAGAGTTATGGGGAAGCCAATGAGTTCATGCTGTTTGGAAAGGTTCCTTGCTCAGCTTAGGGTAAAGAGAGAAAACGATCATTTTGTGATTTCGCTTGATTCCATCATTGGGCTATACTTTGATACCATATGTATTAAACTAACAAGTTATTAAGCATATTACTGCTAATGATTACAGAGACTAAGCTAAGGTGATTCTAATTTTTATATATATATATATATATATATATATATATTTATACACATACACACACACACACACACATACACATACAAGTTCATAGAATTGCCCTTAAACACTTTTTGCTTCTTTGGCAAACATTGTTTAAATTATTATAAATTTAACCATTGCAATGAGATATGTTAAGATTATATATTAGATACAATGCCTTTTCTTCCCCCACCAAAGACTTCAAAAAATTAACTTTGCTTATCAAATATTTGTGCTCACTCTGCATGGTGTAAGCAGTATGGTATAGCTCTGGTGTCCTGGGGAAGATGCAGAAGCACACAGATCAGTTAGAATGCAGCAAACAATATTTTGGAACAAAAGTGACTTACAGTTCAAAGGGCAGAGAAACAGATCTTCAAACACTGGAAGTTTCAATACATAGTCCGTAGTCCTAGGTGAAGTTTATAGACAATAGAAACTAGTATTAGCAATAACAGTTTCAAATATGTATACAAATTGTACGCGTTATATGTGCCTGCACTAATGCACACAAAAATTGATACCAAGTAAACCAAATTTTATTCTGATCTTTTTAATGGTGTCATGTTACTTTCTAGCAATATAGAAGGATATGAAAAAAATAATATGGAGATACGATTGCTGTAGAGAGTTAATATCAAATTTGGATTAAAAAATATTTTTTGATCTCCTCTGTGTGCCTAACATCGCAGTTCTAGAGATAGTTAATCTATACTAAACATTTTCCCGAAGTATCATCGTATTTTGGTGTCATGTCATTAGTCATATAATTTCTAACTAAAATACGCAGAGGTGTTTTTCAGTGACATAGCTTTTGTGTGTCCTTCAGCTTTTTTATCCTTTCAGAATTGTATTTTTATTTTACATACATGAGTTTGCTTCCTAAGTTACTTTGTGAAAGTTTTGCTAAAACTTTTTAGAATAGTAGAATGTAAAAGTGGTATGCCTTTATTCCTGTATTTAAACAATATATCATTATTTTGAGGTTTGATCTGTGAGCCTTACATTACTTGTACTGTGAATAAGTAAATCAGTAGAAAATATATACAACCCAAAGATTTCTATTCACTAATCACTTTTAAATCAATCATGGAATAATTATGCTGTTTTAAAACACACAGGTCAACTTAGATGCTATTGCCTTATAGCTGTTTCATCATTTATCAGACTACAGAGCAACTACAGACTATAAATAGAAAAAGGTATTTCAAAAATCAGTTTACTTCAAAAGGAAGAGTTGACCAGTTCAATAATTTTTGTAAGGTCTTAATCATCAGTGAACATATCCCAAAAGATCGACTGACCTAACAATTTATATATTTGAACTGATGAAACAATCATTTTAATCAATGGTCTCAAACTGGTATATATGTTTCAGTACCATTGGAGGATTGAGATATTATTAATACAACTTTGTAGATAAAAACTAAATGACTGTCCCTCTCCTTTAACAAAAATATAAATAAATAAAACATCTTCCTTAATATAGGAAATATATAAAAATACAACATTTTTTGATTCCCATGTCATGCAGTTTTGTAGATCCTTGGAAAATAACTCCCCCCTCCCCAATTTCATTAACAACTTAGTTATCATTTATAAAATGAATAGCTTCAGAAATATGGGTTAATAGTTACATGATTCCTGTGGTGTTGTTAGAAAAACTCTTCCAGCAGTTGATTTTATCTTGGGCAAATCACTTAATCTCACTGGGTCAAGGTTTCTTCATCTTCAAAGTGAAAATATTGACTAAATTCTTCTGCAGCTTCTTTGTCTTTAATTCCGTGTAGAGCTTTCTAGCCAGTCTACTTTTTCTCTAATTTCAAATAGATGCCATGTATTTTCATCATTTTGGCTGGCTTCATGAGGTGACATTGACCAGAGCAAAACTAAAGGAAGGGGAGACCCAGTCTATAACCGACACAGTTCATTTTTGCTTTATCATCAGGTGTCGAATATTAATGACAATTAGAGAAGTAGGTCACTTGATGCTCCCAAGGCATTTGGTGCAGAGGTGCTAAGTCACAGTAACTATATTTTCATTAAAAAAAAAAAAAATCTACTCTAAGAGTAAAACTTGTCATCCTTTCATTGCTAATGAGATTGAGAGGTTTGGTTAAGAAATGCCTGAAAAGGTGCTCTACAAAGATATATATTCTAAAAGGCTAAGTAAACTTTTAAAAAGCCATGCAGTTCCTTAATATCAATACTTTTGGATGTATAAGTTTAGGACTTTATGGGGACCACAGAGAAAATTGCTCTTAGGTGTCAGTGCTCCCACCTCACTTGAGGTTCTCACCGTCTGTCAGGGAATCATAGAATGCTCCTGAGTGGACTCCTCGCCTCCTGTCTCTTGTTTCAGATCAATTTATTTCATTGCTGATGCCAGTTATGGTTTGAAAAATGCAAATCTGGGTATGACATCTTCCAGATTGAAAATCTCTAATAACTTTCAGTTGCCTACTGGATAAAATATAAACACCTAAGCCAGGTAAACAGGACCTTGATCTATGTAACCCCAATGCTGCTTTCCATCCTCCTCTTTATATAGTTACTTAAGGTATCTCTTGTTTCAGATCCATTCTGATGTGTGTCTTTCCATTTACAGCCTTCAAAACTATGGGTCATTTTAAAAAGGCAGAACAAACATCGTTTCTTTGGTCAAGCTTTCCTTTTCTCAGGCACCTCTCTGATTTATCATTCTGTGTTTCTCTGTATCTCCCCTCTTCCATATGTAGTGATCCTTAGTCATCTTTTTTTTTTAATCAGTTTTTTAAGTATACACCACCAAATGAGACATATATACTTAAGAATAAATAAATGAAAGGTAACTCTAAGACAGTGAAATACAGCTGATAAATGAGATTTATGTTGTTGCCATGTCTTTTATGGAGGTCATGTCACCTGTGTGCATATTATAAATATTAAATTTATGCCTCTTTCCAATTCTAATATGCCTATGCATGGTATTTCAATGAAATTGAATTATTCTTAAGGTTTTTCAAAGTCTGTGTATTTAATATAACATTCATAATGGCTGTGGATTTGTTGTTAAGATTTTAAATTGCCATTTTGAAGCCAAACGTGAGATTTCAGTTTACATACGTATATGTGTATATAAATGAAAATACCTTTCAAAGAGAAGTACCACCTCCCATAAATTAGTAATTTCTTTTAATTGCCTCAAATGTTTCAGTCTCGTGTGGATTTTTGAAGTTGTATGCAGCTTTGATGTTTTATTAATTATTTTCAAGGTGGCTGTCTTTGCAGAGCGAAGCATACATATTGATTTTGTGTATGATGAAGACTGAAATTTCACTCTTGGCACTGATACTTTTTGCAATCAGATCTAGAAAGGGTTTGATCGTTTTTGAGCAACTCTCCAACAGTTAACTGCTGGCTGCCAAAGTTCAATTTAGATAACTGAAGGGGAAGAGTTTAGAAATTTCACACATTAAATGTGTGATGGGAAAGACCCAATATAATGTATTAAAGATGCAGCCATTGGAAGGAAAACATGGAGTATCATAAGAATTGTGTGCCAGTCTCCAAAGGTTTTCAGTCAGGTTTGGTTCAGAAAAGCCCTTGAATGTGTTGGAAGCAGATCTTGGAAGAGATTGTGTGGTGTGTCGGGGAAAGCACCAGAGTAAGTCTTGGTTACACATCGTCTGTAAAATCGACTGGGGTAGCATGACAAAACTCGCTCTGTGTAGTTTGCCACTGCCAATCTTCATGATTGATACAGATTGTTGGAGCCATATCTATCATATGGTGCTCCATATTGATTGTTAAAATCTGCAAAAATGAATTATTTGGAGTGTATTTTTTCCATATCATTGGCTAATTTTTCCTGTGTCAAAGAGTTTAAAAGCATTTGACCTTTGCCTCTGAATTTGCGGTTGTCATCATGACTAGAGGGAAACCTTATCACCACTTCTTTATGCATTATACTTGAATAATGATATTGTAATCGAATTCTTAAGGAACATAGTAGAGGAGAGAAGGTTCTCAGTAAGTCGGTTGTTTCTATTTTTAGGGATGGTTTAGATATTTTGTTTTTAAAATTGCCATGTAGACTTTAAGAGAATTAGAAGTCTCCTGCCAAATAAACTCTTTAGAAGAGCTTTCCATCTTACCCACCACTACCAAAAAAAGGAGAAAGCGGCTTTGGATCTTTTTTAGTATTGGGATTCGTCCTATTTATCTATAGAATTCAAATGTGATCAACATGAATATGAAAATGCGCCAGACTTTTTCAAATTGAAAAGATTCTGCATGTTTGCAAGAGATGAGTGGCGTAGGAGATTTTCCTTTAAATCACCTATAATATCAGGATCATTATAAAGTTAAGCAATCCAGAATGCAGGATTATACAGCTGGAATGAACCCACATAAGAATGAAAACAGATGGTATTATCATTCTGTCCCAAGCACTGTGTGGATTTTTTTGGTCAGAGTCTGATTAAGGTTTCTGAAATTATTAAGTGGGTAGATAATAGAGAATAAGAAAATGAGAGCACAGAGGGCTTGCCAAGTCTTTAATGCTCCCTTAAAACTGCCTGCAGGTTCAACAAACCCATTCCTGGGTTTTGTGGGTTTACAAGGTCCCTCTCCAGAAAAGTCGTTTTGGGTGATGGTCACCATTTTAATTAAAGGAATATCAAACTATATGTTTAGAAAGATAATAATAAGCCACCCAAACCCAGATGCTAGATGCCACACATGTTGGAAAAGGGCTAAAGAAGAAGAAAATCCAAAAACAAAAAATCAAAACCCCAAACACTCCCTTGTTCTACAAGCAGGATTTAAGTTAAGCCAGTGGGGATAAAGTTACGAGCATTTTTGTTTTCCATCTCCTGCAGTCTTCCTTCTCCATTTCCTCACTCCCTTACTCCATACCTAATTATCAGCTATTCCATTTCTTACTCTTCAGTGAACATTTGTGTTTTCTGAGTGTTTCCTTTGTATCACATTGGGCATCAGTGTAATTCTACTTTCACCTCTTCAGCTCCTTTAAAAAAATATCATGAATGAAACAGTTTAGCAAAAATCAAACAAATGCAACTCAAGCCATGAGATTCTATGATTACTTCCAGTTTTATTCCAACTGGGGAATACTAAAACTTTATTTCAACCACTTTTTTAAAAAAAATTGTGGTTTAGTTATGCCTTCAATTTTCTTAAATAAAATAATAAAAGTTTCTCAAATTCAGGTGGACAGTTTTAGATTATGACTCCATTCTCCCATATATCTGTCCTCAGTTTTATAGTAACCACTTACAAAACTAAATATCTTTTCCTTTGTTCCTACTATCCAGTCAACTCAGGTCATAGCCCTTTTATGTGAAATACAGAATTTTTAACAGCGACACTTGTCTCTCAAAAGAAAAATTTGACACGTATATTCTTGATTTTCCATTTAAGTCTTAAATGCTATGTTTCTAAATGCCAGTGATTATTAATGAAGTAAATAGTCTATCGGTCTGTGCTTCTATCACCAATCACCTCCACAAATGTGTGTTGTTTTTACTTTCTCTCTGTCTCTTCATTCTTTCTGGAGTTATTTCTCCACTGATCTCCAGTACCATATTGCGCACCTACCGACCTGGGGAGTTCCTCTTTCAGTGTCCTATCATTTTGCCTTTTCATACTGTTCATGGGGTTCTCAAGGCAAGAATACTGAAGTGGTTTGCCATTCCCTTCTCCAGGGGACCACATTTTGTCAAAATACAGCAAAGTTCAATGCTGTTAAGAGCAGTATTGCATAGGAACCTGGAATGTTAGGTCCATGAATCAAGGCAAATTGGAAGTGGTCAAACAGGAGATGGCAAGAGTGAACATCGACATCCTAGGAATCAGCTAAAATGGATTGGAATGGGTGAATTTAACTCAGATGACCATTATATCTATGAATGTGGGCAAGAATCCTTTATAAGAAATGGAGTAGCCATCATAGTCAACAAAAGAGTCGGAAATACAGTACTTGGATGCAACGTCAAAAATGACAGAGTGATCTCTGTTCATTTCCAAGGCAAACCATTCAATATCACAGTAATCCAAGTCTGTGCCCCAACTAGTAATGCTGAAGAAGCTGATGTTGAACGGTTCTATGAAGACCTACAAGACCTTTTAGAACTAACACCCCCAAAAGATTTCCTTTTCATTATAGGCGACTGGAATGCAAAAGTAGGAAGTCAAGAAGCACCTGGAGTAACAGGCAAATTTGACCTTGGAGTATAGAATGAAGCAGGGCAAAGACTAATAGACTTTTGCCAAGGGAACACACTGGTCAGAGCAAACACCCTCTTCCAACAACACAAGAGAAGACCCTACACATGGACATCACCAGATAGTCAACACTTAAATCAGATTGATTATATTCTTTGCAGCCAAAGATGGAGAATCTCTATACAGTCAGCAAAAACAAGACCTGGAGCTGACTATGGCTCAGATCATGAACACCTTATTGCTAAATTCAGACTTAAATTGAAGAAAGTAGGGAAAACCACTAGACCATTCAGGTATGACCTAAATCAAATCCCTTGTGATTATACAGTAGAAGGGAGAAATAGATTCAAAGGATTAGATCTGATAGACAGAGTGCCTGATGAACTATGGACGGACGTTTATGATGTTGTACAGGAGACAGGGATCAAGACCATCCCCAAGAAAAAGAAATGCAAAAAGGCAGAATGGTTGTCTGAAGAGGGCTTAAAAATAGCTGTGAAAAGAAGAGAAGTGAAAGGCAAAGGAGAAAAGGAAAGATATATCCATTTGATGCAGAGTTCCAAAGAATAGCATAGAGAGATAAAAAAGCCTTCCTCAGTGATCAGTGCAAAGAAATAGAGGAAAATAATAGAATGGGAAAGACTAGAGATCTCTTTAAGAAAATTAGAGATACCAAATGAACATTTCATGCAGATATGGGCTCAAAAAAGGACAGAAATGGTATGGACCTAAAAGAAGAAGAAGATATTAAGAAGAGGTGACAAGAATACACAGAAGAACTGTACAAAAAAAATATTCCTGACCCAGATAATCACGATGGTGTGATCACCAACCTAGAGCCAAACATCCTGGAATGTGAAGTCAAGTGGGCCTTAGGAAGCATCACTATGAACAAAGCTAGTGGGGGTAATGGAATTCCAGTTGAGCTATTTCAATCCTGAAAGATGATGCTGTTAAAGTGCTGCACTCAATATGCCAGCAAATGTGGAAAACTCAGCAGTGGCCACAGGACTGGAAAAGGTCCGTTTTCATTCCAGCCCCTAAGAAAGGCAATGCCAAAGAATGCTGAAACTACGGCACAATTGCATTCATCTCACATGCTAGTAAATGCTCAAAATTCTCCAAGCCAGGCTTCAACAGTACATGAACCGTGAACTTCCAGATGTTCAAGCTGGATTTAGAAAAGGCAGAGAAACCAGAGATCAAATTGCCAACATCCACTGGATCATTGCAAAAGCAAGAGAGTTCCAGAAAATCATCTATTTCTGCTTTATTGATTGTGCCAAAGAATTTGACTGCGTGGATCACCACAAACTGTGGAAAATTCTGAAAGAGATGGGAATACCAGACCACCTGACCTGCCTCTTGAGAAATCTGGATACAGGTCAGGAAGCAGCAGTTAGAACTGGACATGGAACAACAGACTGTTTCCAAATAGGGTAAGGAGTACATCAAGGCTGTATATTGTCACCCTGCTGATTTAAGTTATATGCAGAGCTGGGCGGAATGAAGCACAAGCTGGAATCAAGATTGCCGGAAGAGATATCAATAATTTCAGATATGCAGATGACACCACCCTCATGGCAGAAAGCGAAAAAAACTAAAGAGCCTCTTGATGAAAGTAAAAGAGGAGAGTGAAAAAATTGGCTTAAAACTCAACATTCAGAAAAATAAGATCATGGTATCTGGTCCCATTACTTCATGGGAAATAGATGGGGAAACAGTCCCAAAATTAATTTTTTTGGGCTCCCAGAATCACTGCAGATGGTGACTGCAGCCATAAAATTAAGATGCTTACTCCTTGGAAGAAAAGTTATGACCAACCTAGACAGCATATTAAAAAGCAGAGCCATTACCTTGCCAACAAAGGTCCGTCTAGTCAAGGCTATGGTTTTTCCAGTGGTCATGTATGGATGTGAGAGTTGGACTGTGAAGAAAGCTGAGCACTGAAGAATTGATGCTTTTGAACTGTGGTGTTGAAGAAGACTCTTGAGAGTCTCTTGGACTGCAAGGAGATCCAACCATTCCATCCTAAAGGAAATCAGTCCTGAATATTCATTGGAAGGACTGATGCTGAAGCTGAAACTCCAGTACTTTGGCCACCTGATGGGAAGAAATGAGTCATTTGAAAAGACCCTGCTGCTGGGACAGATTGAAGGTGGAGGAGAAGTGGATGACAGAGGATGGGATGGTTGGATGGCATCACAGACTCAATAGACATGAGTTTGAGAAAATTCAGGGAGTTGGTGATGGACAGGGAGGCCTGGCGTGTTGCAGTCCCTGGGGTCGCAAAGAGTGGGACACAACTGAGCGACCGAACTGAACTGAAATATCCTATTAGCAGGAAAGCAGCAGATTTATGTTGGAGGGTAAAAAACAATGCAATCTAAAGAGTACAGACCAAATTTTTCTGTCATACTATAGTCATAGTTAAGATTTCAGCATAGGGCAAAAACTTTTGAGAGAATTGTGATAAAAGTCTCGGATAAATTGTGAAAGTTAATTCGAGAGTGTGGTTTGAAAGGCTTTGGGATTTTCTTTTACAGGTACAAATTTTGTTCATGTGAAAAAAAAATAAGACTTCTTAAATTGAATATTGAGCTTTATTTGGTAATTTACAGAAATAAACATTGAGCATGACACCAGGTTTGTGTGGGAGTAAGGTACATTTGGGCTCAATGACTGATGTACTGTTTGAGTATAAACATTAGATTCCATATTGCAACTGTCTGTCACTACTCTTGTCATTAATCAAATAGGTTCTAAGATGTACAGCAATGTTTAACTGTTTGTAATAGTTAGTTTTTATAATCACTGCTGTAGCTATCCAGGTGCAGATGGTAGCTTCTTTTTTTTCTTCCCTATTTAAGATTGTGAGATCATTCACTGTCTTTCTATAGAATTAGAATCAGATATACAGGTTGGATTTGATCTACGGAGTTTGGTATCATCTATGATCTAGTGGAGATGTAGAATTTAAAAATTGTTTGCAGATGGTGATTGCAACCATGAAATTAAAAGACCCTTACTCCTTGGAAGGAAAGTTATGACCAACCTAGATAGCATATTCAAAAGCAGAGACATTACTTTGCCAACAAAGGTCCATCTAGTCAAGGCTATGGTTTTTCCAGTGGTCATGTATGGATGTGAGAGTTGGACTGTGAAGAAGGCTGAGCAATGAAGAATTGATGCTTTTGAACTGTGGTGTTGGAGAAGACTCTTGAGAGTCCCTTGGACTGCAAGGAGATCCAACTAGTCCATTCTAAAGGAGATCAGTCCTGGGTGTTCTTTGGAAGGACTGATGCTAAAGCTGAAACTCCAATACTTTGGCCACTTCATGCTAAGAGTTGACTCATTGGAAAAGACTCTGATTACTGGGAGGGATTGGGGGCAGGAGGAGAAGGGGACGACAGAGGATGAGATGGCTGGATGGCATCACCGACTCGAGGGACATGAGTTTGGGTGAACTCCGGGAGTGGTGATGGACAGGGAGGCCCGGGGTGCTGCGATTCATGGGGTTGCAAAGAGTCGGACACGACTGAGCGACTGAACTGAACTGAACTGAAAGTGTTGAGATAAGAGGAAACACATTCTTATGATTCTTGTGTGTAGCCTGATGATAGATCAAGCACACCTGTAATCTCATTTGTAAATATCTATGATCTTACAAGTAAAAAGTGGATTTGGGGGGAAAAAATGGAGGCAGTTAGTTAAGTGAACTTATTCTATATTTGTCTACATTGAACTTTGATAGAAACAAAGATAGTTATGTATTGAATGCAACTTAATATATATTCAGCATCTTTATAGTAAATGGTGGTGGTTTAGTCACTCATTTGTGTCTGACTCTTTGTGACCCCATGGCCTGTAGCCCACCAGGCTCCTCTGTCCACGGGATTTTGAAGGAATAATGCTGGAGTGGGCTGCCATTTCCTTCTTCAGGGGATCTTCCCAACCTAGGGATTGAACAACCCAGGTCTTCTTCATTGCAGGTGATTTCTTTACCCACTGAGCCACCAGGGAAGCCCCTTAGTAGTGTTTAATTTCCAGTGAACCAAATTTACTTTAAATCTCATGGATTAATGACTTAAGCTAGCTTTTAAAGACAAGATATTTCTTAAATTTCCATGCTAACACCATTGTAACTGGTACACTCTTTAAGAGTCATGTTCAGTTCAGTTCAGTCACTCAGTTGTGTATGACTCTTTGCAACCCCATGAATCGCAGCACGCCAGGGCTCCCTGTCCATCACCATCTCCCAGCAGCCATGAAGAGATACCCCATGTCCAAGGTAAGAGAAACCCAAGTAAGATGGTAGGTGTTGCAAGAAGGCATCAGAGGGCAGACACACTGAAACCGTAATCACAGAAAACTAGTCAATCTAATCACACTAGGACCGCAGCCTTGTCTAACTCAAAGAAACTAAGCCATGCACTGTGGGGCCACCCAAGAAGGGCAGGTCATGGAGTAGAGGTCTGACAGAATGTGGTCCACTGGAGAAGGGAATGGCAAACCATTTCAGTATTCTTGCCTTGAGAACCCCATGAACAGTATGAAAAGGCAAAATGATAGGATACTGAAAGAGGAACTCCCCAGGTCAGTAGCTTCCCAATATGCTACTGGAGATCAGTGGAGAAATAACTCCAGAAAGAATGAAGGGATGGAGCCAAAGCAAAAACAGTACCCAGCTGTGGATGTGACTGGTGATAGAAGCAAAGTCCGATACTGTAAAGAGCAATATTGCATAGGAACCTGGAATGTTAGGTCCATGAATCAAGGCAAATTGGAAGTGGTCAAACAGGAGATGGCAAGAGTGAACGTTGATATTCTAGGAATCAGCGAACTAAAATGGACTGGAATGGGTGAATTTAACTCAGATGACCATTATATCTACTACTGCTGGCAGGAATCCCTTAGAAGAAATGGAGTAGCCATCATGGTCAACAAAAGAGTCCGAAATGCAGTACTTGGATGCAATCTCAAAAATGACAGAATGATCTCTGTTCGTTTCCAATACAAACCATTCAATATCACAGTAATCCAATTGCTTAAATTCATTGTGTGTATATTTTTCTTTTAAGAAGGTATCAGAAGTGTGCAATCAGAGCACTTTCTAGGTAACAGATCTAAATTTGAATCATTATTGAAAAAGTCTGTTTTCTAATATAGATGTTCATTTGAAAATGATATATGGTCCTTCAGGAACCCAGAAGTGTTTTCATAGATTCTCAGGCCTAGTTGGCAGTTTTATTGAAAATGGCTGTAAATCAGGAAAGAGAGCTGAAAACACATTTCATGTCATCTTTGAAGAAACTGTAAGTTATTGTTGCAGAAAATGAAGAGGCCATTTTTATAGAAGATAGCAAGATAAGATGTTGAAATGGATAGGGGGAAAAAAAAAGACATGTTTCTAAAGAAGTGCCTCCAAGAGTTACTTGTTAGTTACAGTATATATGGGAGAGGTATGGAAGATAAAAATTAAAGTTAAGATTGTCTATGAAGTCCAGAGTGTAAATGAGCTTTAGCCCATTTACATGTGCTTCTCCTTTTTTTTTTTCCCCTTTTTTGGTGATGGTGATGGTGTGCTTCTTTTACAAGATGTTTATTCACTAGAAAAGTGAATTTGAGCTATTATACTGTGCTTCTTTTTTCTCTTTTTTGGTGATGGTGGTGGTAAGTGTTCTTTTACAAGATGTTTATTCACTAGAAAAGTGAATTTGAGTTCATATAGTGTAAGAACCAGGTGAACTCCCATTCTCCAAAAGTCTGTTGTTTGCTTCTTCCAGAATAAATATCACAATTCTGGATGAACAACAGCTGGAAGGCTTGCATGTAGTTCCATTTCTTATGGGTTCACAGGATGAAATCACTTGTGCATCGTTGACAGTTTCAAATGGAGAAGAAAAGTGCATTCCATCATGACATGTCACAGAAAAATCTTTTTTAAAAACTATATTTTCCATTTTTGAGCTGTACACTTTAGTATAGTGAATGAGTTGAAAGACATTATCTTACACCCCAACATTCTCTAAGACTTGTTTATGCTTTTTTTTTTAGTAATCTTTTCAAAATTAACATGTCCTAATTACCAAAGTCTAGTTCGACAATGCATTCAAAGTAGAAGCTGTTTGATCATTGTACTGCTAATGTTTGTATGGGTATCTTTTAAAGCATGTAAAACTTTAATATTAATATTTAATTTTATTTCACTTTTTCAGGTGAGGAGTAGGTTTTCTTTGGCAATGTCTCATTGAGTAGTGGGTGAAACAGTGCTAACAGACAAAATCCTGGCCTGGGAGTTAGTGCCTGTGGCCATACTTAATGCCCCTAAGGAGCTTTGTGGCCATGGTCAAGGCTCTCATCTCCTTGTGCACACTTCCTCCTTGATCAAATGAAGGGTTAACTTTGGATGATTCTCTTTTCAAACCTGTGAGCCTGCACTGTCTTCTAAATCGGTCTCAAGTTTCTTGATATTTGCTGCCATCATTGTTCTCATGTATTTCTGACTTTCACTATAGATACTACCAGCTCCATAAATTTTGGTGGTTGAGTATATTTAATGATTTACTTGATCATGCAAATCTTTTATATGGCAGTCTGTTTTTTCATTCAGGAACATACATTAGTTGTCACTGCTGTTGGCAGCATTGATAAACTTATCAAATTTAGTTGCAAACTTATTTAGAAACCATGCCATGTACTTGATTCACAACCGAAGAAATAGAACATAGCTAACGCCTAGTGGGCTGCTGTCGGTGGGGTCGCGCTGAGTCGGACACGACTGAAGCGACTTAGCAGCAGCAGCAGCACAACACCTTAATGGGAACAGAGAAACCTGAATTCCAGTTCAAAGTTTAACATTAGCTGACTCTGGGTCTTTGAACAGGTCACTTGTGTTTCAGTTCATTCATCTCTAAAATAAGGGGAAGAGGGAATTCTTTGGTGATCCAGTGGTTGAGACTTTGCCTTCCAATGCAGGGCATGAGAGTTAGATTCCTGGTTGGGGAGCTAAAATCCACATGCTTTGTGGCCAAAACCCCCCAAACATAGAACATAAACAATATTGTAACAGATTCAATGAAGGCTGTTAGAAAATGGTCCCCATAAAATAAGGGGAAGAGACTAAGTAATGTCTAAGATTTCATCTGACATTCAGGTTCTGTCATTTTTTTCCTGTAAATGTTATCATCAAAGTGATAAACAAATTTGCTTAGCATTTTCATAGCCTACTCTTTCTCATGCATTTTTAATCCTCTTTTAATTCAGTGACGTAACACACATTTATTGACCACTTAATGTAAACTAAGCACTCGGAATCAGAAAGTACAAGATTTGAATACAGTTATTACTTAAAAGTGGGCAAATCTTCTCACCTTCTTGAGCCATCTGCAAAATGAAGATAGTAATAGCTGCCTTACAGGGTTGATAAGAGGATTAAATAAGGCAATAAAGTCAATAGCCCAGTTCCTGCCAAATAGAATGGGATTGATATTCTTATTACCAGTGCCTTATGCTGTGCATTTAATTTTATACCATTAATCACAGGGCATATTTAATGGTCTATACAATATAAATATAGTAGAACATCACTTGAGTGTAATAGATTTAGAATTTCAGATGCAATTTTATGTTGATTGAGTTTCTTATCCTTTCTTTTGGAAACCTGGTACAGAAATACTTGTCTCCTCTTGTACTTAGGATTAACTGAAGTTAAAATGAGATAAGGCAAGAAAATTTGCAACATAGTATTTGGCATGTAACACTTGAAGATGTTTGTTTTAGGCAAAACTTCCCTGGTGGCTCAGGCAGTGAAGAATCTGCCTACAATGCTGGGGACCCCGGTTTGACCCCTGGACCAGGAAGATCCCCCCGGAGAAGGAAAAAGGCTAAGCACTCTAGTATTCATGCCTGGGAAATCCCATGGAAAGGGGAGCCTGGTGGGCTACAGGCCCTGGGGTCACAAAGAGTCAGACACAACTGAAGGACTAACCCAACAACTACCATCTGTGGCAGTTAGGCAAAATTAATCTAGTTTTGCTCTAGACAAAATTTATCCATGTATTCATTACCTGTGGTGGAGAATTAACTTGAGAATGAGCGGAAATAAACCATCTGGGGCAACAGAAATAAGTTATCTCTTAACCTGAATGTTATTACATAGATAAGTACATAGGTAAAAATTCTTTTAGCTGTATTAAGACATTTCATTGTACTGAACGTAAATTATACCTAAAAATATTCATTTTATCCCAACACATAAATACTATATTAATTTTTATAGCTAGGAAAATATCAGTTAATAATCATATTTTACTAATGCCATAGCTAACATGTTACTCTCATACAATACTTTTTTCAACAATACATAAAAGTGAAAAAGAGCACCATGATTGCTTGAAGCCCCTGGTGCCTGGAAGTTGTTGGAGCAACACTCAGTGGTTCTATGCATTTCACCACCCAGTTGTTTCAATTTGGCACACCATATTTTAGGATATTTATTGCCTGCTTACTTCTCAAATCTATTCTTTCCCCTGGTGCAGGCAAAACTGTGCATCATTGAGTATTATTTTTATGAGGGCCTGGTCAAAAGGACCTGATCAATCCTCTGGCCTCTTCATGTATTTATCTGAGATGAGGACTAACTTATGACTTCTTCCCATCAGGCTTTATTTAGGATCGGGTCTGTAGGATGGAGTGGAAATGGCGGGGGCGGGAGCGGAAGGGACAGCACAAACATATACATACAGTGTGTAAAAATAAAGAAAGGCATCTTTTGTTACAGCTGGTTGCAAAAGAAGTTTCTGCTTGCATGGCTGAAGATGGTATGAGATTAGTAGAGTTGTAGCATTGTCAGGACAAAGACAGGCTGTGTGAGAGGGATCAGTGTGTTTGTTCAGCGGAGCTTTCTCTCCAGTTGTTGACAGATTTAACTGGTGTAATGTCAGGCCTGGCTAACTCCTCCCCACGATTGTCAAGAGGCAGTCTTTGCAGTAGTAAATGGCCATGTGGAGTATACCATGAATTCCCTATTTGTGTAGTAGCTGTAGCTTAGGGTGGAGATTTAATATTGAATGGACTCCAGATTGTCTAAATTGCAATCACAGTGTTTATTTAAATAGCCTATGGGGACCATTAAAGCATTTTAACTTTTGCTCCTATGTTTCTCATGTTATGAAATCTTGAAGCACATGGGGGAGAAAAGGAAAATCCAGCCTTGTAAAAGCATTAGGATGCTAGAAGTTCTCCCTGCTGCCAAAAATGCTTCAAGAGGTTCAGTTCTCTGAGCTCCCATGTAATGTGATGGATGGGATCCTGCTGTGGTCCCTAACTAGGGGATTTTCCTTATGCAGATATACTCATCTGTCACAGTGTAACCACAACTGTCTCAGCTCGAAATCTTTCCCCATATCTGATCTCCACTTGTAAAGCTAAGGTCTGTCCTGATTACAGTTAGTTGTTACAATGCGGCAGCTCTAAAACTGTGCAAAACTCTCTTTTAATCACATGAAAACTGAAAGTCACTCAGTCATGTCTGACTCTTCTCAACACCATGAGCTATAGCCGGCAAGGCTCCTCTGTCCATGGAATTCTCCAGGCAAGAATGCTGGAGTGGGTAGCAATTCCCTGCTCCAGGGGATCTTCCCAACCCAGGGATCGAACTCCGGTCTCCTGCATTGCAGGCAGATTCTTTACCATCTGAACCACCAGGAGCCCCTCATGTAAAATTAAAAGCTTAATAATTTCATGGCAACTATGTGATTAAAAAATTATAATAGCCAGGACATGGAAGCAACCTAGATGTCCATCAGCAGATGAATGGATAAGAAAGCTGTGGTACATATACACAATGGAGTATTACTCAGCCATTAGAAAGAATACATTTGAATCAGTTCTGATGAGGTGGATGAAACTGGAGCCTATTATACAGAGTGAAGTAAGCCAGAAGGAAAAACATCAATACAGTATACTAATGCATATATATGGAATTTAGAAAGATGGTAACAATAACCCGGTGTACGAGACAGCAAAAGAGACACTGATGTATAGAACAGTGTTATGGACTCTGTGGGAGAGGGAGAGGGTGGGAAGATTTGGGAGAATGACATTGAAACATGTAAAATATCATATAAGAAACGAGTTGCCAGTCCAGGTTCGATGCACGATACTGGATGCTTGGGGCTAGTGCGCTGGGATGACCCAGAGGGATGGTATGGGGAGGGAGGAGGGAGGAGGGTTCAGGATGGGGAGCACATGTATACCTGTGGCGGATTCATTTCAATATTTGGCAAAACTAATACAATTATGTAAAGTTTAAAAATAAAATTTAAAAAAAAATTATTAAGCTTTTAACTAACCCAAGTTCGGTCCCTGGCTCTGGAAGATCCCCTGGAGCAGGGAATTAGAACCCACTCCAGTATTCTTGCCCACAGAATTCCATGGACAGAGGAGCTTTGCGGCCTATGGTCTTGGGGTTGCAGAGTCAGACATGATGGAGCGACTAGCACTTTCACTTTTTCACTTTTACATAGAGAAGAGCTATGTCTTTTACTCCTCTGGGAAATCCAGGGTGAAGGTGAAACTCACTTTGGTGTGTGAGGCCATGGACTTGCCATGCAGAGGAAACATGTCCATCTGTTTCTGAAGCAAGACTTTGGAACAGAGAGCATGACTTTAGTTTCCATGCTGTGATTTAAACACAGCACAATTAAAAACACTTCACGGTCATTGTCAAAGGGCTCACAGAAAGGTCTACAGTCAGTTCCCTTCTTTAGGAAGATTTTTCTATTCCTTTGAAGATCCAAAAGCTGGGGTGCATTTGCAGATACTAAGTATTATTTTCTGATTATGGCAGCAGTCTGATCCAAGAGATCTTTCTGAATCACTGAGCTCAATTTTCAACTTAAGAAAAATCCTTGCTAAGTTTCTAGGGCTGTGCTAACTGCCTGGGGCTGTGTTGAAATTGGTCTCTATTCTTGAGGCTCCAACTCTAGGTGAGAGGAAAAGGTACGCCTCACTAGACTAGTTCAGGACACTCTCAGGGCTCACTAGACCAGCCCCCCTGCATCTGTTTGCCTTGTGTTTATAGTGTGATAACAATACCTATCTATCTCAGAAATAAACTGGTGGTTAAGGTGCTAATGTATATGAAAGGCTTTGGCCCTTCTTGAAATAAAAATACTATAGCAGCAGTTTTGCCGAGGGCATGAGAAAATCTGTAGTAGCATTTTGCAGCTAGGCAGTAGCCATTTAACTTGACTCAGATCATGCGCAATTGAAAGTTCTTTTTCATCACAAGTTTTCTGAAATATCTTTTTATGTATCATCTTGATGTATAACTACAGGGTTAATTACTTCCAAATACATCATAATGTAGGAGTACAAATTTTCCTAATATTCTTTACGTTGTTCTTTATTCCACATTAGAATAAAAAGTCCCAGATTTCTTTTGATTCAATGTTCCAAATATTTGGAACAATGTTATCAGTATTTCCCACTGTCCTGTTGTATACTTGCCTCTCATCTCTGATTCTTTTTTTGGAAACATTGTTGACAAAATCCATGAACTTTATAGAAGCCCCGTTTTACCTACTATTTTCCCTTTCTTGTCACAATAAACTTTTTTTTTAAAGAATTGATCCATTGCTTATTTATTCTCAGTTTTAGTTTCCTCTTGCTTTTAACTACCTCTTCTTCATCCTATCCCCTCTCTGTGTATTTCCTAATTGTGTAGGTATTGTGAACTATCCAAAGAAAATAAAAGCTGTATAGAGGGGAGTGAAGAGAATGCTTAATCCATAAAACTGATGATCAGTCTCAGAAGAACAAGAAGCTGACCATATGTCTCCTACTAGAGGGTGATATGAGCTTCCCGGGTGGTACTAGTGGTAAAGAACTCACCTGCCAAAGCAGGAGACTTAAGAAACTGGAGTTCAGTCCCTGGGTTGGGAAGATTCCCTAGAGAAGGGCATGGTAACCCACTCCAGTATTCTTGCCTGGAGATTCCCATGGACGGAGGAGCCTGGCAGGCTGCACGTCCATAGGGTTGTGAAGAGTTGAACATGACTTAGCACATAGAGAGCGAAACAGTATATATGACTAATTAGAAGAATCTGTTTGTTTTGAGTTATACTAGATAAGAGTACATATCTTTCTTTTATCTGATATTCTTCTAATTTCCAAGGATATTTTTTCTAGGACTATCATCCTCCAAAAAGGATATTTTAACTTAATATATTGTTGAAAAGCACTAGAGTTTGGGACTAGAGGGGACTCAGAATTACTTTATTTTTCTGGAGCAAACTCTTGGTACTAATACTGTTGATGGTTGTTTTTACTATATTACATTTTGCTGAGCCTGGGGACTGCTTTTGGAAGGTTTAGAAGTATCCAGGGAGGCGCCTGCCACTTTGATTATTCATACCCAGCTCTTTATTTTTATTTGAGACATAAAATAAAAACACACCCTGGCTTCTGCTCAACCTCAACTGGCGTTCTTTTTAAAAACAAACCCCAAACTGACCAAATGGCAGCAATACAAGTTTTTCTGAGAGTGACTCATCGTTCATGTCAATCAGAGTTCATTTATGGAAGCATTAAATTCTAGTGCCGGCCAGGCCACCTTTAGCCAAGTTAAAATGGGATGGGATTTGGTAGGCTTGGAACAGAGGACCGAAAGGAAAACCAGGGTGATGCTGTGACTCAGAAAGTGACTCTCTTCCTTCTGAATCAGAACCGAGCCACTGGTAGAATCAGTTCTCTCGGGAAGATGGCAACCTTTAGGTGAAAGGTTAAATGGAATCTCTGACCACCTATGTTCATCTTGTTGTTGGTTTTAACTCTGTGCCATTTTGGATAATTGCTTACTCTTCACCTTTTCCCCCATTGCTTAGTTGCAAATAAGAGTAATTTTTTCCTTTCTGTGTGCCTTAAGACATTTTTAAGGGTGACTGTGAACTTTTAACCACTGGTACGTTTTATACCAGAGGTGGTTTTGTTTCTGTGATGTGTTAACTGATTTCTGCAAAAATGTACCACAGTTCTGCTCTTCTGATAAACACTGAAAAATGTTTCTGTAGATACTTACCCTCTGGAATTTGCTGCTTATTCTATTTATGTGCAAACAACATCAATTCTAGTTTCCACACTTTTTTGTTCATTCTTTTTCTTAGTATTTCTCAGTTCAGTTCAGTCGCTCAGTCATGCCCCACTCTTTGTGACCTCATGGACTGCAGCATGCCAGGCTTCCCTGTCCGTCACCAACTCCTGGAACCTGCTCAAACTCATGTCCATCGAGTTGGTGATACCATCCAACCAACTCATCCTCTGTCGTCCCTTTCTCCTCCTGCCTTCAATTTTTCCCAGCATCAGGGTCTTTTCCAATGAGTCAGTTCTTCATATCAGGTGGCCAAAGTATTGGAGCTTCAGCTTCAACATCAGTCCTTCCAATGAATATTCAGGACTGATCTCCTTTAGGATGGATTGGTTTGATCTCCTTGCAGTGTAAGAGACTGTCAAGAGTCTTCTCTGATACCACAGTTCAAAAGCATCAATTCTTTGGCTCTCAGCTTTCTTTGTGGTTCAACTCTCACATCCATACATGACTACTGGAAAAACCATAGCTTTAACTAGATGGACCTCTCTCTCTATTTTACTTCCAAAATGATTTTACAGGGATTAATTGTGTTAGAAAGCACTTATTGATCACCTATTATGTGTGTCTACTTCATCTTTTTTTCACTATGTCTTTATCAGAAGCTCTTGGGTTGACCAAAAATTTGTTTGGGTTTTTCCATAATATGTTAAAGGAAAACTGGAATGAACTTTTTGGCCAACCCAAAATTTAGACTGTTTTTACAGTTTTTAATATTTGATTGATTTCTTTGTTGTTGTGTTCAGGCTACCTCATGGACTGTAGCCTGCCAGTCTACTCTGTCTTCCACTGTGTCCCAGGGTTTGCTCAAATTTATGTCCATTGACTTGGTGATGCTACCTAACCATTTCATCCTCTGCCACTTCCTCCTTTATTAAATTAATTTAGTAGATTGATTTCTACTTTATGCCATCTTAAAGTTCAGGATTTTATTAAATCTTCCAAATACGTACATTTATCAAATTGTGTGTGTGTGTGTGTTTTTCTGTATTGACTCTTTTTAGTAAATATGATCAAATTTTAAGAACACTCTACATTTCTCAGCCCTCCATATCAACTGATAATCAGGAGAGGGTTTATATCTTTTTGGCAAATTCATATGGTTGGTTCATTACAGAATTACGACCATTTTAATCCCCAGCACATTTGTTCATTCTGTATTTATTCTTTTAATGCACAATTCTTGAAATCCTGTTATGTATATTTAGGTTATAAGTTCCTTGAGGTATTATCATACTTTTGGAAGGAAAAAATAAAGGGATGCATGGATTGATAAGCATAGCCCCTTCTTAGGAGCACAGCTCCTTTATAGTGAAGTTGACTATGTCCTCATCCTACTCCAAATTAATTCAGGATTCATGTGGTTTTGTAATTATAGGTACTGAGCCTTTGTGTTGTTGGCAAAGGAGAGACAGAAAAGGTAAGGATTGATGCTCCGTGGAAATCAAGGGCCTGGGACTGAGGTGAGGAGATGGGAACGTTGACGGTGGTCATTGCGGGCAACTGACAATTTAAAGTCATGGACTTTGGCATGGAACCTATTTAGTGATTAATCATTTTGGAGGTATCTGTCCCCAGTCTTTATCTTATTAGCTTGAATATTCTCAAATCTATCATCATGTGTACCAAGAGTTGATTAGAAGCAAGTGGCTTGCCTGTGGAAACTGGACTTCTGATCTTTGATTAGCAAGAACGTCACTACTACACAACATCCATATGGTTCTTGCCTTTTTCATGTCATTGTATTTGATACCTGCAACTGGTTAGTTCCTCTTCCTTCATCTTCAAGGGGTTGGAAGACACTGAGTAATCAGACCTGGAGTCCAGAGCAAGCAGCTAGTCGAGATCAGGTTCTTGAATTTAATCTCTCCGCCAATCCATTGTCGTTATTACGGTAACTGCACACGAATCTGACCATTGCATACCCTCTAATCCCCAAACTATTATACCCTTTTGTTCCTCATTGCAAAGCAAATTGCCATTCTTCATCAGGGAGGCTTTTCTATGCAACTGGGTTTAATTTTAAAATTAAAGCATTTGGAAATTAAGGATAATTACCTTCCAGTTTTCATTTTCAACCTCAGCTTAAAAATTAGTATCTCAGAGGAATGTGTATGAAATCTCTTTAGCTAATAGCCTATATTTGTGCCCTGTGTCCCTACACTCTTCTGATAAAGAGAACTTAGGCTATAAACTCTGTCATGTGAACACATCCTTATGTATTAACAGGCATATTTTAAGAGTGCAACCCTTCTGAGATGTGAGTTCTTGAGTCATGAGTAAGTCATGAGCCCTGAGCAAGTTCATATATATATATATATATACACACACACACACACACACACACATATTCATTGTTCTATATAACAAATATTTATTGAGCATACCCTTTTTGAGTCCAAGGCATAGTAGAGCACAAAGTGAGGTCCAAAACCATAGGAAGACAAAGACAATAGCCTTGTAATGTTTTAAGGAAAAATAAAGCACATTTAATTTTATTATGGATGCAACTTTATTTATAATTATATTATCTTACACTTCTTGTTACTATAAATTTTTTTAGGATTTCTCATTGTTTTAATGTTATATTTTTATGTATTTAAAAGCAGTTTGTAAACTATAAAAAGCTGGATATATAAAACATATGAGTTAAGAGCACACAACTTTCATTGGAACTGATCTTGTGCCATAGCTACTGGATTTTCAAAAGTGAATTTAAAATATACTATCCCAGTGTATACAAGAGTTATCTCAAGTGCTTGAAATATTGCATTACAATCTCTTTGGATGAGGTTTGGGAGCCTGTAATTTTAACAAACAAACTAGCCAACTCTAGTGCTGGCTGTGCGAGGACCACACTTTGAAAAATGCCATATTAGAGTTTATCAGAGGGGGGCTTGGAAGGGCCCCTCTGAGAATTGAATGCATCTCTCTTGTTGGTGCCTCCATCTCAGCAGCTGACATTGGTGATGCATTCAGTTTTTTTAGGCCATCCATTTGCTAGGTACAAGCACTGTGGAGATAAGTAAGTCGTGGACCCTGAGCTCAATGATCTCACAGTTTATATACACCATCCTAGACTTCTCTGCCATTTTATAACTAGTTGTCATGCTATCCTGTGGCATTTTCCATTTATCTACTATTTATATACTTATATATTACTACATTGCCACATTGATCCTGGATGCGTGAGTTTTTCAAAATTACACATAGTTGTCATTACAGATGAAAACAGAGGCTCAGGGAAAACTAGTTATGTTGGCCAACTTCTGGTTATGTAGAGCAAGGATGTGGCAGAGCTTGATCCTCTGATTCTAAGTACAGAGTTTTTGTTTTTTTTTTTTCCACTTCATTGCATGTGTGTGCCTTGTGAATATGAGTTTAGAATTCAGGGTATTTCTTTACCTCTCACAGGTATATCGTAATATTCAGAAATTCTTCAATCTGTGTGCAGGTTGTTAGTGCCATGTTCCCAGCCACTGAAAAATGAACTCATTCAGTATCCTTAAGTAAAGCCAGATGGCTCCATTGAGAATGGCAAGGATCTCTTGTAAATAGGATTACTTGTACATTCCAGAAACTCATGACAACTGACACATGAACTAATACTAGGAAATAACGTATAGACTTTCTGGGAGGGAGCCAAACTTTGACCACCTCCACTTGAAATGTTCCTCACATTAGAGACTCTGCTTAGTCTTAAGTAGTGCCATTGCTAAAGTTTATTTTTTGATTTACTACGTCTAACTGTTATTTGTCTGTTCATTCACTCATTCAATAAACATTTACTGAGCACTAATTGTATACCAGAACAGGCCAAGTCACTAGTTATAAAATCATGAATGAGACATGTTCCCTACCCAAATATGAAGCAAACTATATGTAATGACTGCAGAGGCGTGAATAAGGGTCTTTTCTATGATTTCTCAATTCTGACAGTTACCAGTGGAAATACTGGTTGGAGAAGTGAGTGTGTGGGTGAATTCTTCAGGAAGGATTGAAATTTGTTATAGCTACGCATCTGGCAGTACTTAAGAATTATGCATGATTTCATGTTTCCATGGGCACACGGTACATTATAACACATTATGTAATAGGCTGGTTGATAAAGCACTTTAAAATAGTATAACATTGTGCCTCTCTTCCCTCATCCTTAAATCACTGTACACACATCAGTTCTCACAATATTATTCCTAGGAGTTGTTGTGAGGATGTTTTTATTATCAGTCATCGCTGTGGTAACATCAGTCCAGAGCTGAAGAAAGTGAAATGCAAAATAACTTGCCCAGGGCCACTCTACGAAAGATTGGCAGCATCGCATCCCATAATTCTCTTTCATTTTCTGAGTCTCAGAATTTCTTTGAAAGACTTGCTAGCCTGGATATTTTGATTGTTTATTTTCCTATAACTTAGCATGGTGCTTCATATAAGGAGTAGAATTTTCTGTGGGTGGCCCACTGGCAAGCTCTTAACTCTTCAGGGCCTTGTCTTGAGGAAGATATGGTTCCCACTCTTCTACTTTTTCCTACAGAGAAACCATAGTTGAAGAACTCTGGTCTGTATACTAAGGAGATAGGTCTTTGTGGACTTAAGTTTCAAACTTTGTAGAATACTCATCAGTTTCTGTCACTCAGCAACATTTAAAGCCATTGATATTTAATCAGTCGTCCAGTTAGTTTCTTTTCTGTAAATATCTGCCTTATTCTGACAGCATCTAGCATTCTTTAGCACAGACCACAAGCTAACAATGTTGAAGATCAACTGTGCTAAAACCAGAAGGAGAAATCAGAACTAAAGGTGAAGATCTTTTCAGACTTGATTCCACTCAATGCTTCTTAGCTATGCAGTAGAGAAGTCTGAAAGAAAAAAAAAAAAAAGCATTTCAGAGTCAGAGAAAAATTTCTTTGCTCAGGCAGGTCAAGTCAGTTACTTTTCCCTTTCCTGTTGCTGTTTCACATCAGTTTACCAACTGCACAGTCAGGAAGTGAGTCTATCTTTTAGACTAGACTTTTAGACTATAGTTGAGAAGCCTGTGATGTATGACTTGGTGCGCATATGAGGATGTCATTTGATGAAAATTAGTTGATTCAACTCTTATAATATTGGTTTGCTTCTTGAATATATCTTTAAGTTGTTTTCTCTCTCAAACTGCTATATTAAAAAAGAACAAAACTCCCGTTCGAACACAACAATTATTTGAAACCATTTTCCACAGAGCAAGAGAATACTTTATATAGTAATGAGTAGCAAGCCGTGTTTTAATGTTCGCATGATTGACGCAGTGGTTCACAACAGTTCCTCTGGAACCATTCTTGCTTCTTACATTATAAGTAAAGTCTGTTCAAAGAAGGGAGCAGAAGAAAGAAAGTTTCTTTTCTGGCAGGTTGATGCAATGGGTATATGGCAACCATATAAACCTCAAGTGACTCAGTTATTACAAGGGACCTAATTACTGACCTTAGACTTTTGGGTGACACTGAATACCTTTCTTAGGACCAGATTGCTTAGCTTTTTGCAAAAAAGTTCCTGTTTAGAGTTTTGCACAAAAGTTGTTGTTGAGAGTGCAGTAGTAGCGAGATGAAGTGGGGTCTTGGTTTTTATAAAATGTTATTTCTATCTGGATAATCATTTGGATGTGAGACTGAGTGTTACGACCACGGCATGGGCACAGTGATAACTGGTTCTGGCTCCTCTGCAGGCACAGTGAGGCCAGTTGGAAATACTAACACAGATTAGAAAGCAAGACAAGCTGACTTTTGGTGTTAACCTTAATACTTGAGATGTTGTTCAGTCACTAAGTCATGTCTGACTCTTTGTGACTCCATGGACTGCAGCATGCCAGGCTTACCTTTCCTCACTATCTCCTGGAGTTCGCTCAAACTCATGTCCTTTGAATTGGTGATACCTTCCAACCATCCCATCCTCTGCTGCCCCCTTCTCCTCCTGTCCTCAATCTTTTCCAGCATCAGGGTCTTTTCAGTGAGTCTGCTCTTTGCATCAGGTGGCCAAAGTATTGGAGCTTCAGCTTCAGTAGCAGTCCTTCCAATGAATATTCAGGGTTGATTTCCCTTAGGATTAACTGGTTTGATCTCCTTGCTGTACAAGGGACTCTCAAGAGTCTTCTCCAGCACCACAATTAGAAAGCATCAATTCTTTGGCACTCAGCCTTCTTTTATGGTCCAACTCTCACATCCATACATGACTGCTGAAAAAACCATCACTTTGACTATGTGGACTTTTGTCAGCAAAGTGATGTCTCTGCTTTTTAATACGCTATCTAGGTTTGTCATACGTGTACACACATGTTCATGCTCAGTCATGTCCAGCTCTTTGCAACCTTATGGACTGTAGCCCATCAGGCTTCTCTGTCCATGGAATTTTCCAGGCAAGAATACTGGAGTGGGTTGCCATTTGCTCCTCTAGAGGATCTTACTGACCCAGGAATCGAACATAAGTCTCTTGTACCTCCTCACTGGCAAGCAGATTCTTTAACACTGCACCACATGGCTTGTCATAGCTTTTCCTAAATGCTTAGTACTACTTAAAAGTTATCCCTCTATTACTTGCTTATACCTGATAAACTGAACCAAGGTGATTTTTTTTTTTTTTTTTACTCCAATCGTGGTTTTCATCCAAGATACTCAGTTTTGGTAAGGAAACCTAACAATAGTAATAACTAAAATGACAAAGAAAACATCCAACCTTCACCATGCATGTGTGCTTGGTCATATCCAACTCTTTGCGACCCTATGGAATGTAGCCTGCCAGGCTCCTCTGTCCATGGGATTCTCCAGGCAAGAATACTGGAGTGGGTTGCCATGCAACCCAGTGATCAAACCTGCATCTCCTGCATTGGTGGATATGTTCTTTACCACTAGCACCACCCAGAAAGCCCAGCCTTCACTGAGTACTTGCTAATTACAAGTATCTTAAGTTCTTCACATACATTGTCTCTGTGAGGTGATTTATTACCCTGAGCTGGTTGTAGGTGACAGAAACCTAATTCAAATATGCTTGAAGGAAAGGGAGTGTTGTTAGTTCACATAAGTGTGTGTTTCACAAACTGCCTAGCTTTAGGCATGGTCATTTCAAGGTTTATGTGCTCTTCTTATCTCTCACCTTTCTTTGCTTTTCTCTGTGATGGCTTCAGTTTTAGACAGGCTTTTGTGCATATGACCTAAAAAGTTAAAGCTTCTTTCCTCATAATTCTATCAGCATTCCCACATAGGTCATCTGTTGGTTCTGCCCGTATACTGAGTCCGCACCTGAACCCATTTTTGTGGGTGAAAAGATAAAATGCATTTTTTTTTTTTTTTTTTTTGGCCAAGGCATAGTTTGAGAATGAGGGACCGGTTGTTTCCCACAGGGAAAAAGAAAAAAAAATTAATGTGAAGTTGCCAGACAGGTCAAAATAATTAATCTCCATGACATCATAGCAGTATCATTTTTCCTTATTCACAAATATAAGAACATTGCCCAAGGTCACAGAGCAAATCTATGGGAGGGTATGGACTATAACCCCATCTGTGTGATGCCAATGCCCATGTACCCACAAGACACATAACAAGGTTGAGAGTATAAGACTAGAGGGAGGCGGTCTAGGTGTGATTCTGACTCCACCTACCACTTACTAGAACTGTGCCTTGGGGAACAAGGTAGTCTTATCAAGTCTTTGTTTCATTACCTATAAAATGAGGATAATAATTGTATCTACTTCATAGGGCAAGACTGTGAAGATTAAGCGGCATCAGTGAATGTAGAGTGTTCTGCAGAGTTCCTAACACATTCTAAGTGCTCAGTACATGGTGGCTAGTATGACAGTGTTTTGTTTTCTTGTTTTATTTACCACAAAACTGTAATTTAAATTATCAGCTGTTTTGACTTCACGTTTAGTTGCTCATTTACTCTAGGTAAAAAAAATGGATTAATAAACCCAAGCCATCACCTGATTAAAACTCCACATTTCTTCCATTACTTAACATCGCCAATTCCATACACTTAATTTATTTTTGAAATATTTTTGATATTACTTTAGTAGTCTGATACGATGAACTCTTTTACTATTGCTTGATGAAGCAGTAAGTTTGTACAGAAAGGGAACCACATTTGTTATGCACCTGAAACTAACACAGTGTTGTAGATTAACTCTGAGTAGTGAAAATGTTAGTCGCTCAGTCATGTCCGACTCTTTGTGACCCCATGGACTAGCCCACCAGTATCCTCTGTCCGTGGAATTCTGCAGGCAAGAAACTGGAGTGGTTGCCATTTCCTTCTCCCGGGCACCTTCCCGACCCAGGGATCGAACCTGGGTCTCCTGCATTGCACGCACATTCGTTACTGTCTGAGCTACCAGGGAAGCCCCCAAATTAATTCTACTCTATTATAAAATGAAAATTTAAAACAAAGGGAGGACCACATTTTTTTCCTCTACTGTATGTTTCACTGTACTTAGAACTTTGTGTATACAATGTAGATATTTGTTGATTTCATTTATTATTTTTCTGTACTTTTGATTATGGCTGTATCTTGAAAGAGCCCTCATAGGAAATTAGTAGGCAAGATGTGGTTCCTTTTCCTTGAAATTTATAGGTGAATCCAGATTTGAGGGTGAGGCTGGGAATCAGATACCAATCTGTGGGAAGAGAGGGCATGCCCCTTCCCCAGGTGCAGAGGCCAGCAGAGAAGACTCCTTGGGCTTCTAAGGAGTCCATCCAGCTTTCCTTGCATGTCTACCTCATTTTCAAATAAAATTAAGGCAGCATGGTGAGAATAGAATCTTCTTTAGCAAATCCATTGAAAATCAAACTTTGAACTAGGTAAGTAGAGTTTTCTAAATTGTTTCAACGATTTGCAATGCCTCAGTGCCAAATGTGGGCTTTTTTATCTGAGAGGAAGAAAATAAGCTACTTAGCAAGATCACTCTTCTAACCACCAATGTAGCCTGTTTCCTTTTAAGATAATTAAAGATTTCGGTAATATGGGAGTTTTGAATATGGATTTACTATCAATATCACACAGGAGAGCTGATTTCAGAATAAGGTGCAATTTAATGCCAGCATTTCAATATTTAAATGTCTTAGAGATTACACTATAATGATAAATATGATATGCATATAGTATTTGTATATATATGTATAAAACATTGTATATAATTACAGAGAGACTACTTCTGTAGCAAGTGATAATTTTAAACTCCTTAAATGTTATAATAAAGTGAAACAGCATAGTTAGATTAATGAAGTGTTTCTTGAGTCTTGGTTATAGACTATTCAAAAAGGAAGCACATATTTGACATATATTCTCACAAGAATCATGAAAGGCTCTTTGACATTTGTCTTCACATTATTGGATCCTCCCACCGGAAGAAGTGACTTGAACAGAGCCTTAGACAAAGCTATTTAAACCACCTTTATTTATTTATTTTTAAAGGAGTTTATAACAGCAACCTGGTCAAGGTTTAAGGTCATGTGCTCTTTTCATGTGGTAAAGTACTTTGGCTACTTTCTAAAGTGTAGCATTTGGACTGGCAGCCTAAAGGCTAAAAAGCCTATATCTTTTAACCAGCATAAGACAGTAACTATTCCCTCTATATTTACAGAATTTTTTTTTTCTTTACAAAAGTAATAACACTAGGTAAACAACAAAGTGCTGCTGGCATTTTGGAGTTTTCAACTAATTTCTCAGCAAAGGAAATATACTGTGCCCCAGTTGTATTTAGTGTAAAAGTAAGAGGAACATCCTTGAGACAGAAGCGATTTTTCTAGTAGGTTACCTACAAGGATATATATTGATTTCTATTGGTAGTACTGGCTTCTGCCTACAGATGTACATTGTGTCCAGGGGTTTAGAAAACAGAGCTTTTAATTCTTTGTAAATAGTAGCATTGTATGAGAGGGGACTTTTTTTTTTTTTTTCACTGCAACTACAAAAAATATTGTGCACATTGGTTTAAAATGAATTGACCTTTTGTTTCAATGAGGGCGGTGTGTTACTTGTTATGGAGTGACTCCATTTGCCCATGCAAATAAGCACAAAGCCAGGATATTATCAGGCAATGGCAAAATTAAGAGGTAGGTCAGATTTAATGGAAACATCTGTCATTAACCCTTTTACAGAAACTGCCTCGGGGAATCCTTGCAGATAAAAGCTATGCTAAGCTATCTTACCTTGCTTTGCAGAGCTGCAAAAGCATGGCAATCACAACACAGAAATTCTGCTCAGAGAATGTACTTGAAAGACAGGCACATTTTAGAATATGGAAGAAAACAACAAGGTTTATTTCGTGTGGCATTCTCTTTATAAAAAATTTAAAGTCAGTAGAACAATTAAGGCTGCTATTAATTTTTAGATTTTACACCAGCATAATGTTCCCCACTGTTGGCTACATTATGTCATTCCAGTGTCATCATATTGATACCTCAAATCACACATGAAATATTTACAAGCTATTTTCTGAAATTATGTAAAATACGAAGTTAGAAAAAAAAGTGTACCCATATCTGCATATGGTACTCCACGTTTGCCTATGTTGTGCAGCAGTGATAAGAGAAAGTTAATTTTGCTAACCGAGCATTTATTGAAGATAATTTATGAAAGTTGCAGTCACTTGGATGCCATTTATTTTTGTTCGTTTAAATTATCTGTTACCAATAAAAGTATATATGAGTTGATACGCATTTGCAATGAAATTTAAAACAGAACTTTAAAAGATCATAATCATGCAGTAAACTGCATTTGAAAAACATTTTTAAGTTTATGTAAGTGAACACTTAAGTCTTAATGTTAATTTGTTTAAAGAGGGCTGTGGGAAATCCCTGATTATCTCCATAGGGGGAAACATTGCAAAATGATATTTCAGGTATTTTAGTTATGTTTATTCACAATATAACTGCCTTTAAAATTATCTTGCCTCTCATTTCTCTCAATATTTTTATTTTCACATTTGCCTTGTGATTTTTTATTATTTCTTCTTTATAGGATTGTTTTTGTCTCCTCTTTTAACCTTGTCTTCTTACTGTTCTGATGAGTATAGCCTGGCTATTTCTTTCTTTGACGGCATGCACAGATGAAAATGCACCTCTCTTTTCACTGCTTCTTCTGTTAAATAAGACTTTGCTATTGTTGTTCAGTCACTTAGTTGACTCTTTGTGACCCGGTGCACTGCAGCACACTGGGCTTCCATGCTCTTCACTATCTCCCAGAGTTTGTTCAAACTCATATCCATTGAGTCAATGATGCCATCCAACCTTCTCTTTAAACTTATCTAAAAAAGCATTGTAAAATGAATAGAAGGATCATTTGCTTTCTCTATTGGGGCACTTCTTATACAGTGTCTGATCCCTTCCTTTAAGGGAGGCCCCTTTAAGTGGGAGGCGCCCACACAAGTTTGTGTCAACTGCAGAATGATAAACCATTTTAACACATAACCAACCTCCTCAAAGCCTTGAGCTTGAATTAGGTATAATTATTCCAAATATTATTTTAGACAGATTGAGAGCGTATGGCATGAAAGAGAATTAGTTTTAACCATGGATATTTATCTGCTCTAAAAAGTACTAATATTCAGTTTGTAAATTTAAGCATTAAAGATGTTTGAAAACTATTATTGGACTTTAAAAAAGTCAAGTAACCTCAAGCTCCAAACATAGATTTAAATGAGCTTACATTATTTTATGTTCTTTCAGAATTCCCCTATTAATTTTGCACTGATCAGAAATTAGCATTTGTTTTCAAAATATTAGTCATCTTAGTTGCTTTCTGTGGACATGTGAGCATAGATTCCTATTACTGGGTCTGTTCCTCTAGGACCATGAGCTGCTCAAAGGTGGGGATACGTCTGACCATTGGACAACACTTATTTCAACAATGTACACAATCAGGCACCCAATTAGTGTGGTTCTTTATTGACAGATGCTTTCATACTCTAATACTTGATTTCAGTGTGTCACTCTGCCATGTGTAGAAAGGCATGACATAAGAACCATCAAAAATTTGTATCACACATGATCCTGCACTTGGTTAAATATCATGTTCAGTGCTACCCCCTTCTCCCAATTATAGTGGTTCGGAAGGCCATTGGTCCCAAAGACCAGGCAGACCTGCTTAGTTATTTGCTAATGATTCCAGCTACCTCCCAACAGCTCACAAAGGCACCGTCTTTCCCAGAATATTTTTCTTTCATACTCGGCTTAATAAACCATGGTATCTCTTAGGTGTCACTGTACTTTGTTCTCATGTCCTCATTCATACTATTCTTTGCATCCAATGACTGGACAAGATGTTTTGGAGATATTGACATTTGACTGAAATGTCTATTTTGAAAGAATTCTTAATTTTTTTTCATGTTTATCAGGCTTTAATGATTCTTATCTAAGAACCCTTTTGATGATTTGTCTTTTCTATACAATTTTTTTTTGTTACAAAGAGACAGCTGTGAAATTCCTTCTCTGAATTTTTATTTAAGGCAAGACATCAACTTTTTTTCCCCATGTCCCATGGACGGTTGACCTGTATGTAGCTAGAAGACCCCTATCAGTTCACCAGGCTGTTTGGTATCTTCTCATTAAATCTCTCTTTGATAATCAGGACATAATTCCTTGGTTTCAGTCAATAGAGACCTCTTTCTTGAAGGAATTATCTCAAGTAGAAGAAGCAGTATATCTGACTGATAGGCCTGCTTGACTTAAATCTAGATTCTTAACATGAAACATTCCCTTGCTGCTGATTTTTTCTCCAAACCAAGAAAGTGTATTGTTATACTAACAAGATATTCAGAACAGTCTGTTGGAGTTATCTTTTAATACTCATTTGGGGAAAATTTCAGTTTACTTGATTGCATTTATTGGATACGCAATTCAGAATTCAAAAAGTATAGAAGTGTGTACCAGGAAACCCAATAAAATGCACCGAAGTCATCAAAAAAAAAGAGTTTGTATCATAAAGAATATTTCCCCATTCCCATTGTTCATTTGCCCAATTTCTACTCTCTTCACTCCCTGAAAGGAACAGTGGTTAACTGGTTAACTTGTATGTTCTTCTAGACTTTCTTTACTTGCTGATTCTTTGTGATAGTTCAGACATCCCCAGGCTCCCTATTTAATGCATGTCCATGTTCACTTGATGTTCATAAAGTGTCTTGCTATGAAGTGACATTTAACAATGTGCGTGTTGAATCTGGGTACTTTTTGCTTGGCTTTGCATTCATCTTTCCACTTATGTTTTGAAGAGAAATTTCATATTTTCTTTGCTCTAATTCTGGTTGCCAGGATGGCTGAATGCCATTCCTGGAAGGGGTGTGTGTTAGCGCTGGCACAGACGGAACCACTGGCACAGGAAAAGGAAACCATTCCTGTGTCAGGGAGATTTATCTATTCATTATTTTAAAAATTGTTATTGTTGCCATCATTGACCATTTATTGTGTGTGACCCATGTTCTGGGTACCATTTTAAACAAAGAACAAGGCATGTTCCTGGGTGGTGCTCAAGGAACTCCCAACTGGGCATGTTGGGACTCTGTGTATGGTAAGATTACAATTTTGGTAGCCAGATCTTTAGCAGTAAGGAGAAAATAGTCTAGTACAATTGTTTCATCTGAGGAAAGCTGTAAGCTTTTTGTATGTGACCCTGGGGCCAATTAGTATAGGGAAGGGGAAAGGACATAGCCTACAGCTTTTATCTCTTTTATAAATTGTGCCCTTATAAGATTTCTCTTGGGCTTCCCTACTGGCTGAGCTGTAAAGAATCTGCATGCTAATGCAGGAGACACAGGTTCGGTCCCTGGGTTGGGAAGATGCCTCGAGAATGAAATGGCAAACCACTCTAGTATTCTTGCCTGGGAAATCCTATGGACAAAAGAGCCTGGTGGGCTACAGTCCATGGGGTATCAATGAGTCAGAGTGAGTGAGCATGCACACAAAATTTCTATTGGAGAAATATTTCCACATCTTTTAGAATGTTTGAAATTCCAGGCTCTAGAAAACTAAATGTTATGTACTAAGTAGCTTCAGTCATGTCTGACTCTTTGAGACCTTACGGGCTGTAGACTGCGAGGCTCCTCTGTCCATGGGATTCTCCAGGCAAGAATACTGGAATGGGTTGTCATACCCTCCTCCAGGGGATCTTCCCAACCCAGGGATCAAACCCAGGTCTCCCGCCCTACAAGTGGATTCTTTACTGCCTGAGCCACCAGTGAAGCATACTGGAGTGAATTCCGGTGCCCTCCTGCAGGGTAATCTCCCTGACCCAGGGATCTAATGTGGGTCTGTTACATCTCCTGCATGGGCAGGTGAGTTCTTCACCACTAGCACCATCTGGGAAGCCCAGATGCCATAGCTAGAGTCAAGAAATCTTTCTTTAAGCCTTGCTGTGCCTCATTTTCAATTCTGTGTGGCATGGGGTGCCACAGTCTGATGAGAACAAGTAGCAGCCCACTTTGCAAAAGAGATCCCATTTTGGAAGAAAGAAAGTGAGGTCGCTCAGTCGTGTCTGGCTCTTTGTGACCCCAATGACTGTAGCCTGCCAGGGTCCTCTGTCCATGGGATTTTCCAGGCAAGAATATTGGAGTGGATTGCCATACCTTCCTCCAGGGGATCTTCCCAACCCTGGGATCGAACCTGGGTCTCCGGCATTGCGGGCAGATGCAATTTTGGAAGAGTTGAGTGTAAATATAATGTGATTTAATTGATTTATGCTTTTCATGCATTAGAGAAAATCACTATTTTCTAGGATTCTGTAGGCAGGTTTTTTTTTTTTTTTTTTTTTTTAAATTTAAGGATCTCTTTATAAAGTGAATAATACCCCATTTATTCTTTAGGTTTGCATTTTTGATTTATATTTTCTTTAAGGGAGAAACATGTATCAAATAAGAGAGTGCACAGTAGCACTGACTTCCTAAATTATCCAAAAGGTATAACATTCAAGGATGCACATATCAGAGGAAAGAAAAGAAGAAGCGAAGGGGACTACCGTTTCCCTGGTGGGCCAGTGGTTAAGACTCTGCACAGAACATACACACATACACACACACACACGAGGAACAGGTAGAGGATGGAGAGGGGTCTTATTTACAAATAAGGTATAAAGGGATTTCCAGGTTTTACAGTGTTAGTGGAGGAAACATGGCAGCAGAAAATGATCTTGCAATACTGAGATGTTGATGGCTGTATAATGAGGAATATAAAGACACCTATGTAATTCTCTTTCCAATATTTTTGTTTAATTCTACTATTGGTTACAAATTATGGAAAGGAAATTATTTCAGAGTTAAACTTCAGCACTTTGTTAAAGTTGTTACTTTATATTGTGAAGTCAGTCAGTTTCATTTATCTGGTTGAAGTTTACATGTTAAGGCTGACTATAAAAACAGTGTTTCACATGACACTAGCAATAAACAGATGGTGACCGAATTCTATTAAATACAGTCAGATACATCCTAATCGTAAAAGCACTAGCTGTCTTTAAATAGGTTGTGAAAGCTTTAAAAAAATCAAGACAATGTGAAATTAGAAAACATTTTTTACTTTAAATTGGTTAATTCATTATAGATGTCAGCATATGTAAGGCAACTGAGTAGTAGCAGAAGAGACATTAAGTTAAATATTAAAAACCTTTTAAAATTAGCAAGTTAATATTAAACGTATTGTAAGTAATATAAGTAGAGATTATCCATGTAAAGAAGTCCATCCCACTGGAACCTGGAATGTTGAAAGCCGTGTTTTTTTGTTGTTGTTGTTTTGTTTTGTTTTTTTGCTGTTGTTAAGTGCAGTCTTCTGTTTACTTAGTTATCAATAGTTTTCTGGTTTTGTCATTCCTTTCTAACTTTGATCTATATGCCTTGGGTGGGGCAGGAATTGGGGTTTCCCAGGCGGTGTTAGTGTTAAAGAACCTGCCTGCAATGCAGGAGACATAAGAGACATGGGTTCAATTCCTGGGTTGCGAAGATCCCCTGGAGGAGGGCATGGCAGCCCACTCCAGTATTCTTGCCTGGAGAATCCCATGGGCAGAGGAGCCTGGCGGGCTACAGTGCATGGGGTCACCAAACATTGGACATGACTGAAGCAACTTAGCACACACACACAGGGCAGGAATTAATGGGGAAGCATAGACTTCGGGGATTCCCCACGTGAAGAAGCAGTGGAGGAGGATGAGGCAGAGAGACTGAGAAAGGCCAAGCAGAAAGGCAACAGAGTCGCCCAAGATGCCTTCCCAACTCTTCCAGGGAGGCCAAGAGCTGATGAATCGATTTGTGTGTGATGGTCTTAAATGCTAAACAGAGGTTAAAGAGGATGAGGCCAGAGAAGTGGCAGCTGGACTTGGAAATTAGGTTTCAGTCACCTTTAGGAAAAGAGCTTCCGTGAGAAGGTAGGAGCAGAAAACTGCAGTGGATTGAACACTGTGAGAGAAAGTCGACGGGGCCAAGCTTTCAGGCAATGTAGTTGTTAGTGAAAAGGAAAAGGAAGCAAGAAATAAGGGAAGCTGGATCAACAAAAATAATACAACAATTTTACTATGAACTACGTGTTTGAGTACTATTTGTTACAAGTAAACTTCCTTAAAAGGCAGTTTTCTTCTTTCCCTAACTTACCCCAAATAAATCTTGAACGGTTAGCACTTTTTTCAAAGACTTTATAGCAATTTGCTTGTGGGTTTTCACTTTTTTGTCTATTTTTTAAAAGTAAAAAATTACTGGAGTAGATGTTCTTGTATTGAATCAGCTTTCCACCCTTGCATTGAACACTATATGATTATTCCTTAATTCACACTTTTGGTCTACTTGGTAGAATTTGTTTTTGTTTTTTTTAAGGGATTTTGGTCTATAACACTGTGTGTGTGTATACACATGATACTGTCATGGTCTGACTTGGTATCAGGATTGTGCTAATGCTATAAAAGAATCATGAGTCTTTTAATCATTTTATTGTTTTGGGAAATGTTAAAACCAGAAAAATAATTCTCTTCAACTTAGTTTTATTGGAATGAATATAAAACTACCTGAGTCAGGGAGAAAAAGAAATCTATCTGTCTGGCATTTTTTTAGAGATGGATCTTTAACAATCATCTCAGTTTCTTTTATGGTCATTGTCCCATGTAGGCTTTCTGTCTCTTCTGCCACTTGGTAATTTCTCTTTAAGAAAATCATTTTTAGGGTGGGGAAAAGAGTATATTTTAGGCCACGGAGAAGGAACTAATAGATGAGAAGGAATTTATGATAGAAACAGAGGAATAATGCAATTAAGAAGAAAATTTTTTTCTGGATGAAGGGGTGATGGAGTATAGAATATATTTAGAAGGGTCAGGAAGAAGCAGAAGCGTTTATCCTTCAACTTGAGAGAGGCAGGTAAGGATTGGCCAAAATAGGCTAAATTTAGAGGTGGAGGAAACTGTAATTAAAGGCGAAGGAAGCTAACATTTGTTTGTTTATTCTCTGTCAGGCATTTTGCAATGTGTTATGTGGAAATACTCGCACTTAATCTTCATACAACTCTATGAGGCAGGTTTTATTCTCTCTATTCTGTAGCTAGGGACACCGACAGGTTCAGTAACTTGCTCAAAGTATCACTTCTGGAAACCGTGAACCTTTTATTAGTATTTATGCAATATGATTACAGAGCTTTAAGTGAAAACAGTTATTTTTGTTTCCTATGACTGGAATAAAAGACAAAAATGGTATAGACCTAATAGAAACAGATGATATTAAAAAGAGATGGCAAGAAAGCACAGAAGAACTATACAGAAAAGATCTTTATGACCCAGATAATCACAATGGTATGGTCACCAACCTAGAGCCAAGGTCTTAGGAAGCATCACTAAGAACAAAGCTAGTGGAGGTGATGGAATTCCAGTTGAGCTATTTCAACTCCTAAAAGATGATGCTGTTAAAGTGCTGCACTCAATATGCCAGCGAATTTGAAAAATTCACCAGAGGCCACAGGCCTGGAAAAGGTCAGTTTTCATTTCAATCCCAAAGAAAGGCAATGCCAAAGAATGCTCAGACTACCACACAATTGCACTCATCTCACACGCTAACAAAATAATGCTCAAAATTCTCCAAGCCAGGCTTCAACAATACACGAACTGTGAACTTCCAGATGTTCAAACTGGATTTAGAAAAGGCAGAGGAACCAGAGATCTAATTGCCAACATCCGCTGGATCATCAAAAAAGCAAAAGAGTTCCAGAAAAACATTTACTGCTTTATTGACTATGCCAAAGCCTTTGACTGTGTGGATCACAGCAAACTGTGGAAAATTCTGAAAGAGATGGGAATACCAGACCACCTGACCTGCCTCTTGAGAAATCTGGATACAGGTCAGGAAGCAACAGTTAGAACTGGACATGGAATAACAGACTATTTCCAAATAGGGTAAGGAGTACGTCAAGGCTGTATATTGTCACTCTGCTTATTTAAGTTATATGCAGAGTACATCATGAGAAATGCTGGGCTGGATGAAGAACAAACTGGAATCAAGATTTCCAGAGAAATATCAATAACCTCTGATATGCAGATGACACCACCCTTATGGCAGAAAGTGAAGAAGAACTAAAGAGGCTCTTGATGAAAGTGAAAGAGGAGAATGAAAAAGTTGGCTTAATACTCAACATTCAGAAAATGAAGATCATGGCATCTGGTCCCATTACTTCATGACAAATATATGGGGAAACAGCGGAAACAGTGACAGACTTTATTTTGGGGGGCTCCAAAATCACTGTAGATGGTGACTGTAGCCATGAAATTAAAATATGCTTGCTCTTTGGAGGGAAAGTTATGACCCACCTAGACAGCATATTAAAAAGCAGAGACATTACTTTGCCAGCAAAGGTCTGTCTAGTCAAAGCTATGGTTTTTCCAGTGGTCATGCATGGATGTGAGAGATGGACTATAAAGAAAGCTGAGCCCCGAAGAATTGATGCTTTTGAACTGTGGTGTTGGAGAAAACTCTTGAGAGTCCCTTGGACTGCAAAGAGATCCAACCAGTCCATCCTAAAGGAAATCAGTCCTGAATATTCATTGGAAGGACTGATGCTGAAGCTGAAACGCCAATACTTTGGCCACCTGATGAGACGAACTGACTCATTGGAAAAGACCCTGATGCTGGGAAGGATTGAAGGCAGGAGGAGAAGGGGATAACAGAGGATGAGGTAGCTGGATGGCATCACCAACTCAATGGATGTGAGTTTGAGTAAACTCTGGGAGTTAGTGATGGACAGGGAGGCCTGGTGTGCTGCAGTCCATAGGGTCCCAAAGAGTTGGACATGACTGAGTGACTGAATTGATGACTGGATAGAACACATCTACTGCTAGGCATATATGCTGGTATTTGTGTATATTTGTATATATGGTCACAACTGCCGATAGATTTTCTGTGTATCTAAGTATAGAAATATATAAGATTAGGTATGTGTTTATATGATTCATGTGAACAAATTCTACAGCTAGAGATTTACCTACAAGGAGCCCTCTCCAGGATAATAATAGCAATGATTATAATAGCTTCATTTATTGAGGAATTATGTATTGTCTAATTGCTGACAATTTATATTTTTAATATTTTGACTCTCACCACAATCATAAAAGTAAGAGCAGTGATCACTAGTTTTATAGATGAGCTTATTGAAGCCTCAAGAATTTCAGAAACTTGCCTGGTATCACAATGGTAGTCCTTACTAAGCAGGCAATCAAACCTAACATTAAAGAACTCCATTTCTCTATCTACCAGACACGTCCTCATTTTGGATTTTCATTTATTATCTGTCAGAATTATTTAAGTTGGCCTTTTCTGTTCATGGAAGCCACTCCAATGATACTACTGACTTTCCCGATTCAGTTTTGTGAATCTTTGATGGTTGGAGGACTTTTTTTTATGACTCTGCTAGATAGTTTTTCTTGGCCTAAGGTAGTCTATTTGAAAAATCAAAATAAAATTAAACAGACCCTCATTCTTACTCCACTGAAATGGCACGCACAGGGAGTACATTAACAAAATGTTTGTTGATGATGTTTGTGACCCTCCAAATAAGGCATGCCTTACTCAACAGGACTCAAGAAATGATACACCTGTTTATTTGTACAAAAATGAAAAACGACGCACTTTTTAAAAATCCTGTGGCCATCTGACTGGTGATTTTTCTACTTGGTAAAATTCATCAATGTCAACTTTGGAAAATTCATATTTCAAGGAACTTCAGAGATATTTGTCATGATCATACACAGTCACTTCCTTACTCCCTTTTTCTTTTTCACTTTTACTTTTATGCCTCTGTGCCCACAGCATGTGAAAGCATTGAAAGAAAATAAGAATCTTAGACTCATAAACATACCTGCTTACCATCTGGCAGGCATCCCAGCAGTCTGGTGATCTCCTTAGTTATCCAGCAGATAGTAGAAAAACAAGAGCCCTGTGAAGATTTCACATGTTGCGTATCCCTGCCAGATGGTGATTTGTAAAACATGGACAAATTGCACTGGCTCCACTTTCCTTCCGACAATCACAACAGAAACACTGTAGCAATTGTGTTTCATTTGAAAGCAACTTCTATTAAATAACTTTTAAGGTATAAACATCTAAAGATGATTGGGCTAAAATGTAGTATCATCTCCAAAGAGCTAGTCCTTTACAAACTTGTTGTTCTGTGCCCTGCCCCTTCCAGCGTGCATGCTCAGTCGTGTCCTACTCTTTGCGACCCCATGGGCTGTAGCCTGCCAGGCTCCTCTGGTATTTTTCCATGCAAGAATACTGGAGTGGGTTGCCATTTCCTTCTCAAGCTACTTCTAGGATTCATCCTAAAAAAAAAAAAAAAAAAAATCTATATAGGGTTGGGAAATGTCAACATCATGGGACATTTGATTACTACCTACTGATTCTTTGCCGCAACAGGATGTTTTTCTGGCATCTAATGATGGGCTGCAGGGCTAAAAACTTGTATTGACAGATTTGCCATTTGGGGCAACTACCTCACATTGAAATGCGAAGAACGAAATATGGGTAGAAGCAGGGAATTCTACTCTCTGGGTTAATGAAACAGTAAGTAGTTTTAAAATAATATTTTCTCACTGTTTCAGTTGTTCTTGTGGCTGCCTACACAATACTCAAATCACTGGTGGGTTCAGATGAAAAATGTCAAACAAGCGGTTTAGTCCTGGGTAAACAAACTTGTAGTTTGTGGTTCTAACTTTTTCAACAAGTTCTGGTCTCAAAGCGTACTTGGCCAGAGAAGGATATCTTTTCAACTATTTCAGTGATTCAGAAGTCCACCTGGATCTAGCAGACAAAAACTTTTCTGATATTCAGAGAAAATGATAGAAGATAACCAACCCTTCTTCCCTATTGCAGTAGTTAAATTTGCTTAGTTGTTTCTCTGCTCTGGATAGAGTGTACTGGCTGTTTTGTCCTGATGATATGGATGCAGTTAACTTTTTTTTTCCTTTTTCAGTGGGAGCTTTATTAAGATATATTTAAATACCAATTATCCATTTAAAGCATACAATTTGGTTGTTTTTAGTATATTCGTAGAGTTGGGAAAACATCATCATCATCAATTTTCAAACATTTTCATCACCCCAGGAAGAAATCCCAAATTTGTTAACAGCCATTCCACATTTATCCCCAGACACCACAGCTGCAGGCAACCACTAATTTACTTTCTCTGTAGAGCTGCCTGTTCTGGACATTTAAATTAGATGGAATCATATATGATATTTTGTGACTGATCTCTTTCAATTAGCATAATGTTTTCAAGTTTCACCCATGCTGTGTGTCAATATTTCATCCTTTTTTATTGCTAAATAATATTTCCTTGTATGGATATACCACATTTTATGTATCCTTTATCATCTGATAGATATCAGGGTTGTGTCTACTCTTCGTGAAAATGTAGTTATGCACATTTGAGTACAGGTTTATGTGTGAATATATTTTATTTTTCTTGGGTTTATATACCTAGTAGTGGAGTTGCTGAGTCAGTTGGTAACTATATTCTTAACCATCTGAAGAGCACAAGGACTGTTTTTGTTTATAACTTCTTAATCCTTACAGGCCAGAAATGTAGTTAGACTGCAGACACACTGAATGTCTATAAAATCTAGTATTTCAGTTCCTATTTCAGACTAGTAAATGGACATGGATTTCAGAATTAGGCAAACCTAGATTTTGACCCCAACCTCACCACTCACAGACTCTATGCTATTGGGCATATGACCTAATATCTCTTAAATTTCATCCCATCCTCTGTGAAATAAGGATGATAATACCAATTTTGCCTGCAGTTTGTGTGCATTGAATGTGATGATGTGTTGAAAGCAACTGGCACAGTCCTGATTACACAGCAACTTTCCAATAAGTGTTATTTTCTTTTGATTTTATGCTTTTGAGTACCTGAGATGTAGGAATAGACGTAAGGAAGAACTTTGGGGTTGATGTTCAGTTGAGTGTCTTCTTGACTGAATTATAGGCTACTTGGAGCAATCACATTTTTATGTTTATTATTTAGGACTGTATTTAGAATTTAATAATCAGAAAATCAGGGAAAAAATGAATGTATTCAAAACACTGCTGTAAATTTTAAGAACTCAGTGTTAAAAAAAATGAGACTTTATTGCAACACTTATGCAGTTGTGTCTACAACATTTGAGTATTGGGGGGCTTATGCTACATGTAGACCATCTCCTAAGGAATTGAAATAAGAAGGAAGGATGATTCTGAGGATTCTTTTTGTGTTTTTTTACTGAAATATGCTTGATTGACATATAACATTGGGTAAAGTGTAAGGTATCTGAGGGCTTCCCAGGTGGCACTAATGGTATAGAACCTGTCTGCCAATGCAGAAGACAAAAGGGACTCTGATTTGATCCTTGGGTCAGGAAGAGCCCCTGGAGGAGGGCATGGCAACCCACTCCAATATTCTTGATGGGAAAATCCCACGGACAGAGGAGCCCGGTGGGCTACAATCCAAGAGTCACAAAGAATCGGAAACGACTGAAGCGACTTCGCAAGCACACAAGGCATATTGAGCAATCATTTCTAGTTAAAGTTTCAAAGTGAGACCTTTCCATAAGGACCTTTCAGATAATTTATGATTTTCAAACACCAGGCCTTTGGCTGACCCAGAATTGGGATGTCCAATTAGTTCTGTAGAGATGGAACTTCCTAAGGAAGGTAGTATAAGTCATAAACATCTAAAGTCTTTAAGATGTCTTCAGGGCTGGCTCCCTGACTTTGGCATAAACCTTGCTAGAGCGCACAGGATGATATGAGTGTTGAAAGGTCATGAGCAAAGGGGATTTCATCCTCTTTCCCAAGATTGAAATACCCAATGGGAGATGATTTTCTGCATGCAAAATCTGGCCTTATATGTCACCTAAATCCTTTTTGCTTCATTTAAATCCATTTCCATTAAATCCATTTTCATGAGTCCAAGGTATTATTAAATAGCATGACAATCTGTTAGAAGAGCAGGAAAATATTTATCTAGATTAGCAGGCTTTCTCCATATCCCCTAGTCTTTTAAACTATCCCAGAGAGGTACAGTGCGGCATCAATGGTTGACCAGTGAAATTGACATGTTTCCTTTTACCAGTCTTTGGGGGTCAATTGTGCTGACCCCTTGAAGCTCTAGAAGTATTTGAAGAAGCCAAGAAAGTTTTATTCACACTTCTAAAGAGAGGTGGGGAAAGGAAGGAAAGGAAAAATGTAAATGGGCTGGGAGATGGGGCTCAGGTATATTAATAATATTGTTTATAATTATACTTGGACACATTTTTAAACCTTTTTTTATGGCTTCAACCTCTAAGTTTAGGTAACCTTTTTAAGTTTACCCTTTTAAGATAATAAATTTGACTTTGTTAATTATATGTATTATCACATATCTCCTATATTTTTGTGTCAAAACAGACTATTTGAATTCTAATAATTTCAATTTGCATTATTAAAACACACTACTGGACTGATATCACAGATATTAATAAACTTCCCACGTGGCTCAGTGGTAAAGAACCTGCCTGCCAGGAGACACAGGTTCAATCCCTGGGTCGGGAAGATCCCCTGGAGGAGGAAATGGCAACCCACTCCAGTATTCTTGCCTGGAGAATCTCATGGACGGAGGAGCCTGGCAGGCTACAGTCCCTGGGGTCACAAAAGACTCGGACACGACTGAGCATGCTTGCTAGACTGAATACTTCTCACAGACAACTCATGCTTTCTTTTAAAATGAAATTTGAATTTCAAGCCTAGATTACTTCATAGTGTCATTTTAAATCGATAACATCTGGAAGGGATGGGGAGGGGAGGGGAGGGGAGTTTCCCTTTCAGCTCTTAGATTGTGTTTCAAGCCCACCAGAAAATTTGGACCTGCTGCAAGTTTAATTTTTGCATCACTGCCGTTTTTTTTTCTCTTAAATTCTCTCCTCGCACACTCCTTCCCTCTGATTATAGTCTCCTCCCCTGCTCTTAAATGTGTCTATTACCCTCAGGCTTTGACCTTGGGCAGACTGTGAGCACAAAGTCATGTTATTTAGAGTGAAGTAACACCAGTAGTCAGGAAGGAACAATGTAGTTCAAGCCAGATAAAATAAATCTCTCATTTCCTGTCAAGGGACTGAGCCAAAAGCAATGATGAGAGACAGAGGGGGCAAACCGCGCAACTCGAAACACAGACGCTGGGGAAAGACAAGACCACAGGCCTCCTTTGAATACAGACAACAAAACCCAAACGAGCCAGAGTGACAGGAGAAGCCAGAGAGCTCCGGAATAAACCAAAACACAGAAAACAGGGGAATCTCAGCAACTCCCTGCCATCCGGAAAGACGTATTTGAATTGTTTGAGCAGAGAGGAGCCTGAGACTTGGAGGGATTCCCCTGCACCCACTGGGAGTTTCATAAACTTTGAAACACACCTGTGGAACTGCCACTTTTGACTCAGGCAGCTTTAGAATGTAAGGCAGACGGCATCTATCTCTGAGTCACTGTGGGCTGCATATTAAATATGCAAATAGCCACAGGAAGGAGCTCTGGCACTCAGAAGACTGACATCGAGGTGATCACTGTCCCCATCTTTAAGAACTTTGTCTTCTGAATGATTGCTCATTTACTAAACTAACACTTATGGAGTGGCTGCTAGGTACAGGTGCTGTTTAAAGTTATTTCAAATATTCCTCTAATCCTTAAAACAAGCCAAAGAGGAGGCACCGTTTTCCTCTATTTTTATAATTGAGAAGCCTGAGGCACTGAGAGGGGAAAGGACTACTTGGGTCTCGTGGTTCGTGAGGCATAGAGCCTTGATATGAAACCCAGCCCTGCAGATCCGGAGTCCACTCCCTTAATTATGCTACTTTGCTGGATACGTGGCCGTACTCTACTAGCATGACATTTTACGCACCTTAGTCGTTTGCAAGCCCTGCTCAGATTCTTTTGAAATCCCCTTTGTTTCAGGAGCACAGTGCTCATGTCTGAATGCTCCTGTCAGATCCAAAAGAGATATAAAAATTACTGAGAGCATGCCACATTCATTAACTAAGATGTGTGTGCATACTTAGATGTGTGTGTGCTCAGTCGTGTCTGACTCTTTGCACCCCATGGACTGTAGCCTGCCAGGCTTCTCTGTCCATGGATTCTCCAAGCAAGAGTACTGGAATGGGTTGCCATTCCCTTCACCCAGGCAATTTCCCAGACCCAGGGATGGAACCTGGGTCTCCTGCATCACAGGCAGATTCTTTACCATCTGAGCCACCAGGGAAACCCACTGCTGCTACTGCTGCTAAGTCGCTTCAGTCATGTCCGATTTTGTGCCACCCCAAGAGACGGCAGCCCACCAGGCTCCCCCGTCCCTGGGATTCTCCAGGCAAGAACACTGGAGTGGGTTGCCATTGCCTTCTCCGATGCATGAAAGTGAAAAGTGAAAGTGAAGTCGCTGAGTCTTGTCCGACTCTTAGGGACCCCATGGACTGCGGCCCACCAGGCTCCTCCGTCCGTGGGATTTTCCAGGCAAGAGGACTGGAGTGGGGTGCCATTGCCTTCTCCTTCACTAGCTATGCTGAGTATTTCACTTTTGTCTGAAGCTCTTCCAAGATGGTAAGGGACTGAGAATTTGTTCATTCATTCATTTGTTCCTTCAGCAAATGCTCATTATTGAGTGCTCACTGCATGTTACACACTCTGATGGCTGACGCAGAGTCAATCAAGGATGTGTTTTAGATCCAATGTGGAATAGAATATACTGTGTAAGGGGGCTTCCTGGGTGGTGCTGGTGGTAAAGAACCCACCTGCCAATGCAGGAGACTAAGAGATGAGGGTTTGATCCCTGGCTTGGGAGGATTCCCTGGAGGAAGGCATGGCAACCCACTCCTGTATTCTTGCTGGAAAATGTCATGGACAGAGGAGCCTGGCAGGCTACAGTCCATAGGGTTGCAAAGAGTCAGACATGACTGAAGCGACAGCACCCACACGCATACTGTGTGAGGAATCCTTCACAGGTACAGCAAAATTCTTAAAGATGACTCCTAGTTTATATTTGGAGACAGGAATTTTTTTAGGATGAAATATCATTTAACCTTTTGAATCAAACATTAAGAAACTCATGTAGAGATAGGAGCATTCTTTAAGAGACTCTGTCCACCTAGTGCCAAATAACAATGGACACGAATACTTTAGAAAAAGCATGCCTCATTGTGAGAATGTTTCTAAGACTTAATCTGTAGTCTTCCGTAATTCTCCTTGCACCTCTTAGACTAGAGAAGGTAGCAGCATTTTGGATCTAACCATACACTGTGCCTAATTCTCTTGTGGCATATAACATATTATAGTACACTTAGGTGCAATAGCATATTTACCTGCTAAACTAAGCTTCCTGAGTGGGGTATTGCATTCTTCATCTTTGTGTTCTACTGCCTGTTGTAGTATCTGGAATATAAAACTTACTCGATATATGACTTTTAAATTAATGGATAAATACATTTTGCATATACACATAAATCAGAGACATGCACACACTTTTCCATGTGTAATATTATGCAAATTGTGGATGGTTCAAGACAAATTGTGCTATTAAAGGCAATGAGTATTCCTTTTATAAAAGAATAACCATAATAATATAATAGATAATTTATTTGAATGTTTACTATAGAAAGCCTAATAAGATCCACTTCTATGTATTTAGTATGGGCTCTTTAATTTAATCCTTACCCTAATTTTATGAAGCATGTACATGCTTTGTTTTAAGGTCCAATTGAAAATGAGGGAATTTCCCTGGAGAAGCCCATGTGCTGCAACGAGAGCGTAGCCCAAGCTTGCTGCAACTAGAGAAAGCCCTCTGTATTACAGACAGATTCTTTACCATCTGAGTTAACAGGGAAGCCCAGAGAAAGCCCACATATAGCAACAAAGACCCAGCAGCCAAAAAGAGTTTAAAAAGTTTTTAATGCACCGTAACTGATGGACATTTTACTTTAAGTATTATATAATTATTCTGTTACCATTACTAATGAAAAAGACTCAGGGGAATAAAGACATGTTAATCTCCCTCCCTTTCTGAGAAATAATAAAGTAGTCCCAGTTCAGAAGGTTGATTTTTTTTTTTTTTTTTTTTTAGAAATTCCGTAAAATATCCAGATCCTCAGAAAAGAGAAGTCATGTAACTCAGGGAAAGGTTTTGTTTGGGTGATATGTGATTGTATGAGGAAACTTGTGCATTGTTAAGATATGTAAGCCACAGAGATGCCCCATAATAGTCTAAGAAAACCCTTGCCTGAACCCCTGGAGAAATTCAGTAAGAAAACTGGATCAGACCAGTCAGACACATGTGGGTGGAGAAGATTGTTCTAGCTCTATCATGCTTATATTTCAATGAGAAAGGTCCCTTTGATAGAGTTTGAATTTTGTTTGTTGAATTGTGTTTGTTGTATGTTTAGTAATCTGTCCCTATATGACAGAACACAAACTATTTTAACAAAATGAGAAAACTAATTCAGACGTTCAGATATTTTGTTTCCTGATGCCCATAGTACATGCACATACAGGTATCCTGTAAATACTGACTAGTCTTTTGCTTTCTGATATTTATTGACCTTTTTACCTCTCTGCTTTGTCATCTGTTGACAGAAAATGGGACTTTTGCTTAATCTAACCCAGGATGTTTCCTTTAAACAAAACAATTACTTCCTTTCGACAGGAAATTTATGAACCAGAAAGTCTGTGTAGACAATTCATCTCTTCTTTAGGTACTTTGCAACACAGTGTGAGCCTAAGGTCGGCTCAGGCTCTGGTGGGGAATATTATCAATTATTTTTATGAATCAAAATGCCCCAACTTGGGCTGTCTGTTCCCATCTCTCCTCTACTAATATTCATAGTTAGGATATCACAATTAAACACTGGTAAATAATAGATAACACATTCTTGGAGAACCATGTTTGCTGAAGGGATTGTGTGCTTCACAAAAGCAGAAAAATGAAATTATCGAGAAACCAGGAATGACAGACACTAGTACTGACTGTAGTGTAGCCATGTATAAAAGATGAAACTCAGGAACTATTCACAGTATGGACAGAAAATGGTAACGAAAATACATATCTATTGGTGGATTTCTTTACCTTTCCTCAGGAGGAAACAATCAATGAAATCAAGTACAATGATCCAAACAGATAAAAGGAGATCTATTTTATGCAACATACAACTGAACTGTGGAATTCATTGCTGCTGTCACTGAAGCAAATGGCATACTTTAGTTTTTAAAAAGGGGTCAATCATTTTTATGAACATGGAGAGCCCTGTGATTACATTATCTTGAAAAACTTTAAGAAAGTCCAGTCAATCACACTTAAGGTCAGATCAATACCTTGGTCAGGAAAAAATATTTCCGTATTTCATTCATACAGCATACTTGTTGTTGGTATAGCACACCTGAGGGCTTTACTGGTGGCCCAGTGGTAAAGAATCCGCCTACAGCTGGGGAGACTCAGGTTGATCCCTGGATCATCCCCGGGAGAATAGAATAGCAACCCCTTCCAATAGTCTTGCCTGGAGAATTCCATGGACAGAGGAGCCTGGCGGGCTACATTCCATGGGGTTGCAAAAACAGTCGGACACAACTTAGCAACTAAACAATAACAAACAAATAGTACACAATATGTTATTGATTTCTAGATTCTGTTCTTGGCCAACATTCACGACAGATTCTAGATTAGGATAAAAATTGTACAAAATGTTTTGTCAGTTTTAACTGCTTTATTGCTGCCTTGTATATGTGATACTATAAAGGTACATATTGATATTATTGTGCAGAAATTAATGCATAATTATTAGAACTAATAATACCAAGGCTTCCTAAAGTTGTACTCTTTGTTTATATATGTGTATTTTAGTCCTTTATTTTTGTGATAAAAATCTGATGTTAATCCAGTTCTACATTAATTTTTTTCTGATGTTTGAAGACATATTAAAAAGGGTTAAATGTAGTATTGCTTAATCACTTGGAAATAAGGCAAAAGTGGTCAGTACTCTGTCTTGTACATGGCAGTTGTTAAACAACTTTAATGATTAATTTGGGGCTTTAACAAAAGGACTTAAGTATTACTTAATGTGTACTTAATGTTTATTTTTAAATGCAGTTTAAAATAACAGTTACACTTATTATTAACCAATGCATTAAAATAAGGACATCTCACCCAAATTTGTTACTTTGCCATTTGTCACAAGAACATTCTCAAATTTAGGGGTGGTGTCTTTAAAAATTACTGATTATTTCTGTATAGTCAGATCAAAAATTGTTATCTAAAGGTGTATCTAATTTTCACTTAGGCATTTTGATGTTTCCTGAGCATGGGGAGCAATTTTTTATTTCATCTGTGTTTTAATTTTTACAAGGCTCTTTCAATATGCTGTTCAACATTAGGCTCCCCTTATGTGAACAGTCTGGAAAGTGATTTTTTTTTTTCTTGCAGTTATAAATTCACAAGAGAAGCCCAACTTTGATAAAGAGATAAAATGAATGGTTTAAGGACATTAACATATGTGGTTATGGTATTCTATTATACATATATAGTCTTTAATCAAAGGAACTCTGAATACTTTAATGTCCTCATAAAATTCGGTTTATAACTGACAGTATTTCTTAAGCCCCAGATTGATTCCTCTCTCTGTCTTCTCAATCCAAGAATTTGTCATTTTTCTTGCACATGGTGTCACTAGTAAGGAGTTCTCTGGAGCTTGTAACTTAGTATTCTCAACTTGACAAACATGTTTAATGTTTATAATAGAGGGACTGAGGGTATACACATATCCAAGATAAACTTATTTAGTAAGTTCCCAAGTATTCAGTGAGCCTTATGACAAACAAAGTTCTCCTATAGGATTCAGAAAACAGAGAAATTCCCCTTCTTGGTCCCCCACAACCATCAAAACTAATCTTCAGGATTGTTCACTCTGGTGTCTCTGGTCCCTTTATAGAAAACTAAGTTTTCCTAAACGTCGAGATTTTCTACTTTAAGAAATATTAGTGTATTTTGATTACTGATGAGGGGGGATATTCTTTAATTTAGAGCTATACTTAAAGTATGCTCGGGGTTCTTCACAAAGGTTTTTCCCCTAATCACAAGATAATCCAAACATTCAAAGGAATTTTTAATAAGCATTGCAGACATTTAGCTAAAGTAAATATATAATATTTGTGGGGCAACTTCAAATCGTTTATGCTTTTCAATAATCAGAGAAAACTCGTGCAGATTTTGAGCAATCCAAGTGTATAATGTCTTGTGACAGTGTAATAGCAATACTGCTACAATTATTTTCTTCCTACCATGAGCAAGTATTTACTAGGGATTTATGTTGGTAGATTTGTGATATTTTTCACTTGAAAAAGTTTCATCACAAGCCATTTTATAGTTTAGAAAGTGAAAACTCAGAGTTGTAAAAGTAACATGTCCATGGTCATACAGTGAGAAAGTTAGGACTATCAACTCTAATTTCTGTTCATTTGTCTAAGTGCTAAAGACGTGATATTTAGAACTGTTTTTTTCTATGTGCTAGTCTTTTGAATTTATCCCAAAATATTTCCATAATTCTGCAGGAAACACTACTGTATGCTCACCACAGTTCTAGGTTTCATATATATATGACACAGAAATCATGTTACATCTTCCTGGGAAAATAATGCTAACATAATTGAACCAAGACAAGCCTGTGTGAGCACCTCGGTATGAATTTAATTTTTATTTTTAAAAAATTGACATGTGTATCTTGTTTCCATAATAAGATTAAAATCAGCAAAGTTAGGAAATAAGTGTTCACTTCTATTCTATCTACATAGGTAGGCTTCCTATGGGACCTTGCCACTTCCGACTGGACACAATAGGTGATTGATAAAAGTTTCTTGATTAAATGAATAGCTTTTCCTTCATTAAGTTTGTAATTCAATATGTTTAATACATTATCCTTCTTATATTTCTGTCCTTAGAAACATATGAGAGAGTTCAAAGGAGTAAGGGAAATTAATATGTATATATTGTAGAATTTAGATAAAATTTTCACTGATATGAAAATGCTGAGATTCTTCTATCATCATTATACCTACAAAAACATTTTACCATTTTTGTAACCATTTGAGCTTTAACTACTTTAAGTATATATGATTTGCCTTTTATTGTTAAATATGAGCCATATTAGATTTGTTAATATACAGGCGAGCCCTATTAGAATTGACTTTTATAGTTGCAGTGTTTCAGAAGTTTTTTGTTTGTTTGTTTCTATAATCAATGAACTCAAGAATAGCCCCTTGCATCTAACTCATCTCCGTATTATCTATCCAGTGTTGACTTTAGTGAGACCTTGAACAGTCACCACTACACAATATGCTTTAAAGTTTTAAAAGCTATTTGTTTTGGCTTGTTGTAGTCTAGCAATTGAGAAATTATTTAGTCATAGCTGATCTTACACACAGGAAAAACCATCAAATCATCATCTCTTTTTGAATGTCTATGTTTTTTTCGGAAGGCTTCATTACTTCTGGGGATATAAGTGAGTCATATGTGTTGGGAAAGCTCACAGTTTCCATGATTGCTCACATTTTTTGACTTTAATATTTACCATTAGAAATGACATTTTATTCTGCCAGGAATATGGGAAAGGGGGTCGATATCCAGAAGTCTCTTTTCTAGTAAAACTATGATTGGATAAGACTATGTAATAGATAGGTGTTCTTGTTTTCATTCTGATGCTAAGGATCAGAAGAAAATGTAAGAAGTAAACTAGTTGTAAAAAGCAGTGATCAGTGTGAGAATAACAATTTATAATTTTTAATTGGGAAGTCCACATAAAAATCATAGAGAACTCTGCAGCTGACTTGAGGCTGATGTGCTCCATGTCTGTAAACCGGACTGAGGCACTGTATACATCGATGAAAGTGTGTTACAGCTTGGAAAGAAGACTCAGAAATAACAGAGCAGCTGATGTCCATTCATTTTCTATCATATATTGCTCAAGAGTGAATAGTACAATATTGAAATACTGAATTATTTTTAGTTGAACTTCAAACCTAAAATATGTGACTTCTTGTCATGGGTAGTAGATAAAAAACATCTTCTTAATCTTCCTTTACCTGAATTATGTTGGGCTTTACCTGGACCTCTTTGCCTTCCTTTGCAAAAATGCAAAGCAAAGTGGGGGTTGAAGTTCCCATTATGTCAACAGGTCTCAAGAATGTGGCAATGTTTGGTTGTGTAACTAATTTGTTTTACAAAAGGAAGAGCCCTCCTTAGGATTTTTGGAGCTAACACTGAAACTCCCCAAACCTCATCACACGTCACAGGACTGTGGCGAAATACTGTTCTCTGGGTCACTGGGAATCACAACAGAGCGATTCCCTCTTGACCCCTGGCTTCTAGAGTTGGCATTGTCACAGCTCCAGAAGGTAATGGGAAAGCCCAAACTTGACAGTGCAATGAATATGCACGACCACTGTGTTCCCTGCGTCTCTGCCACTGGCAGAGCTTCCTGGGAATTCAAGGCACATGTTGTACTCTGAAAAAACCTCCACACATTCGCATGGTTTCTGGCTGAAAGAAAGGTTTATTTGGTGACTCATTTACATTTATCTTCCTCTGTTAATTTTGGTAGGGTTTTATCTTTGTTTCTAGCAACTATATGATGAAAGCTCTCTAAACATGAAGAAAATATACAGGATAGTTTTGTCAGATTTTAAATCTCCATTTCTACTCTTTTCCCCTTTTGGATCTCTTTTTAGGGAAAGGGGAATGAGTGGTTTCAGAAAGCATCTTTAAAGTATTTACAGCATCCTGCATAACTCTTTATGGGTTTAGCTATCAAGTTTGGACTACTGCTTTTATCACTACTCTGTGTAACAATTTGCAGTAGACCTGGTAATACTAGCATTAAATGTACATTATAGCATGTAGTGCCACTAAAATGGAGAAGTAGTGTTGGAAACTGCTAGACAGACACCAATTAGTCTCTATTTTGAGGAAATATTTTAGTGAAAGTGAATAAATAATTCTTGTAACTATAGATATGTACAAATGCACATTTATGAGATGTAACATCTTTTCATAAAATTTTATATTTAACTTTGGAATAGAAATACGTTTGACTGGAATATTTTGAACTTTTTAAGTTAAATATCACTTAAATGATATATTTCATCATATACTTCTCACTGCATTTTTTATTCGCCAGCCTCCTTGACTCTCCCCCAGTATAACTCTGATCGTAGACTGAAGCATTTTAAGTCAACATCGGGACAAGGTAGCTGTCTCTTTTTCTTAACTCATTTAGCTCTTTTAGCTGTAGTTGATTCACAGCAAGTTTATATCCAGATTCACAGAATTATTGATTAAAGTCATGAAATATCATTACCATCCATACATGGGAGCTCGTCTTGTACCATCAGTGACAATGCTAAGAAACAGACTTCAAAATGGTTAATATCAAGGTATCAACCTATCCGCTTTATCAGGATTCACTCTTTTCACTATCTGTATATCTGCTCTATGTATGTGTATATATGTTATTTATTGGAATTGTCTTAAGTGCATACTTGAATAGCTCACAAGGGTCAAAGAGAGTTCAAATGATAGAAAAATGGTTTGTTATTTTCTCCCTCCTCCACCCCCCATCACTAATACTAACTGATGAAGAGTGCAAGGCAGTGTCCTTCAATTTAAAGAGACAACCTTGTTCATTCGGAGGGTGAGAATGCCATTTTTGTGAAATACTGTAAATAGTAATTCACAAGAGGGTGACTTTTTTATTGCTTTTACATTGATAACATGCCTTGTGAAGACTTACAGTTATTCTGCTGAATTTAAGAGAGATAAGAATGGAATGTGTGTGTTAATTTAAACATCTGTACATACAATGAAAGAATCCTTTATTATGCAGGAAATCAAATCCTTTCATGTGTTAACCAATATCAAATAACTTTTAAAGTTGTTATCCAATATGTGAATACTTTATTTCTTTATTCAGGTTTTCCTTCCACCCTGCCTTCCTGAAATATTGAGAAAAGGGCCCTGATCGTAATGTAAATCCCTGAATCTACAGTTTGTAAAAGTGAATTTAAATCACATCTAGAAGCAGTATCACTAGCCATAGCAGCATCCGACTGCAGAGCAAACCACAAGAACTGAGAGCTGATGTCAACCAAAATAAGGGTGCAGCTTGCTGTGTATTCAGTTTGCATAGAGCCTGTTATTCAGCTTGATGAAAAATAATGGCCACGTGTACAGGTCACTGGTGAACATAAAAATCACATACTGATTCACTCCTCAAGAGAAGTACCTTAGCAATCTCAGTTGGCTACCTTGCACATTAACCCTGTATACCTTCATGATATTTTTTTGGTAAGGTACAGTCGAAGCATTTGAGAATTGGAATGCGAAAAGCTGTTAAGTAAGTGTAGTGTTGGAATGTTTAATGGCATTAATTATCATTTATACATGGACCTAATCCTTCTTAAGGCCCAGAAGGCAGTGACTCACTGGGTTGTCATTAACTGTCATTATTGCTGGTCAAGTCAGCTTCCTATTCATAAAAATAAAGAAAAAGATTAATGGTGAAAACATGTCATTCTATAATACAGTATTTGGGTTGTTAACTATCTTATTCCCTATTCTGTTGGCATTTGGAAATTAGATGGAACTCAATATTTTTATCATTACAGTTAAAGCCTTAAAAAAAGTCTCTCTGTATATGTGTGTATAATTTTTTTCTTTCCTTGAGGTTCTCCTTGTATGGGGTGGGGGGAAACACCTTATAAAAGATCTGTAGAGGAGTTTTGTTTTTGTTTTAAATTGATCATCTCTGAGGGACAGAGATCAATTTGGAAGGATAACTACCTATAGATGGAAACAAACAGCTGGCCAGTTCAGGGCAAAACTTTCTCCAGTCTGAGAATTTGGCACCGTGCAATTAACCGTTCATATTTTGTAATGAATGAGGGGCAAACAGCAGGATAAATAGTTGTAGAAGTTTAAGTTTCATAACATTAAAGTATGCGCAATTATACATAGTGAGGGAGATGCTTTTCTTTCTTTCATTAGGAAATTATTTATACATAATGGCCAGTGAGTTGAAGGACTGTGATTTATTTTTTTGACCTAATATAGTTATTACATTTTATTTATGGTCACTATTCCTGGATATGATATCATTTACTTGTGGTTTCTGACAAAAGAAGAAAGAAATATCCCCGTAGTTTTCTTCTCTGCTGTTTTCTTTGTTGCTTTGTTTCTTTGTTTTAGAGTTGCTGCTTGGTTTGATTTATATATTGTGCTAGCTTCCAATGATCCATCAGGAAAGCCGGTTTTTATTTCTGATTTTGAATTTTTCTTTGTAAAGGTTTATTTGTAACTGTTATAGGGGTTCGTGTGTGTACTAGAGTGTACGACAGGCTGCAGTGTAAGCTGTGGTTGTTATCAGTGGTTAGTATTTACTGAGTAACTGCATATTCTAAGTCCGGAGTTGGTGAAATTAAAAAGTAGATGGCATTAGGATAAGATATAGGTACAAGTTGCCAAAAGTAATTATATTAACTTTTCTACCCTCGGAGTCACTTAGAATCTTCTCACAACGGCCAGTTCTGCCACCATATAGTATTTATTGAGAAGTCACAGTTTGCGAGGTACAGAAAAAAGCATTGGAAAGACAGAACCATGATTTCAGACAGAAATGTAAAACAGGATTTGGGAGACTTTGAGCTTACATCGTCAGGAGACGCTGGGGTTTAGCATTCTGTTTCATGTGGAGACCCGCAGTTAATATGGTCCTTGTTGAAACTTAAAACAGCTCTATTAGGAGCTTGATTGAGAAGTGGGAGAAGAAGGCTAGAGTAAACAAAAGTGTGCATTTTCAAGACAGCCTAATTGTATACAGTACATTTGCTTCCGCAGTTCCTTCTAATCCATCAAATAGTAAAATACACAAGTTTCTTCTATTAAAGTAGATAAAATTGTTAGGTAAGTAGAATACGTAGACCAGAAGGAGGAATGGCATCCGTTTAACAATTCCCTATTGTTCAGAGGATCACAGAAGTACTGTTGCCTGCCTGTCGCATTCAATCAACTTGGGGAAAATGCTGCTTTGGAGAAAAGGGAGAAGGAAACTCTGAAAGTATTTGCTTACACCTTTTTTCAAAAATTCCTCCGGAGTGGTGGTGATGAGCGTCCCAGGAGCAAGGGAGAATGTGGGTTTGTGAAGTGAAAGAGTTATTGGCTTCCCCTCACCCCCATTCCTGTCTTTTACTTTGGTCCTGCCCAGGAAAACTGCACGGCAGTCGGAACTAATTGTAACTCACTCAGGAAAGTCTTCATTAGCACCACCACACATGGTTACCAGATGTGCCGAAAGGCAAGGCCAGGGAGACCGGGGCTGAGACATCCAGGGAGAAGAGAGAAACAAGTAGCTTCATTTGAAAACTTAATAATCTGCCTTTTGTTTCCAAGTGCATTGTGTTAGAGACACTGGAGAGAAGGGAGTTTGGGAAGATGAAACGCCTCCTTATTCACTCATTCTCTGGAAGCTGAATGGAAATTTTTTTGTCTTCTTCCAAAGATCAAAACTTTCTGTGACCATCAGTGGATTGGGAATGTTTTACTTTCTCCGTCAGAAATGAAAAGTACCTGGATTATCAAAGGAGTCATGTTTTTCTCATGGCTGAGATTGATACTTCTAAATTGGGGGTCTTTGAATAGAGAGACTTATAAAAATGTAAATGACATGTAAAAACTGTTGTATTCAGATAGCAATTCCAACTGAGAGTTATTGAAAACAGGCGAACAAGGTTCTTCTCACCTATTCCTAACCTTGATCCAAGTCAGGCATGGAGTGAAAGTGTGAAAGTGAAAGTCACTCAGTCGTATCCGACTCTTTCCAACCCCATGGACTGTAGTCCATGGAATTATTCAGGCCAGAATACTGGCGTGGGTAGTCTTTCCCTTCTCCAGGGGATCTTCCCAACCCAGGGGTCAAACCCAGGTCTCCTGCATTGCAGGCTGATTCTTTACCAGCTGAACCACAAGCGAAGCCCAAGAACACTGGAGTGGGTAGCCTATCCCTTCTCCAGTGGATCTCCCGACCCAGGGATCAAACCAGTCTTCTGCATTGCAGGAGGATTCTTTACCAACTGAGCTATCAGTGAGTGTGGCATTATGTCTTCTTTCAAACAAATTGTGCTACTTTTGGCAGTAAAATTACTGATTAAAGACCTTGAGATTAAATATTTTATTTGCAGTACTTACGGATAAGTTCCCTGGAAATTTGGATTTATTCCTACTCACTGTATGTTCCACAAGAGATTAAATGTGGTCACAGAATTTCTGTTTCTGAAAATGTATTCACCATCTTCTGACTTAACTGCATACCTCTGTCTATAGACATAAATTATTTTGGAAAGCCAGTAAGAACACTCCTATCTAGATGAAACCTCTGGTTCTCAAAATGGAACCTTTTTTCACTGCAGGAAATGATGACATTAAAAAAAATGACACAGTAATTTGGATTCTCATAAAAACATAGCAACTTTGTTATTTATTTATTCAGCGCCTGGACTGGCATATTTTTCGAAAAGTTCATTTTGCAGTGATACTGGAGTTTCAAAGTAATTTTTAAAATTAGACATCAAAAATCTTGAATTAATTATTTGTAAAAATCTTGAATGCTACAACTGAAAATGTCAAGACTGCCTAGGTATTTTACTAGCAGTTTTAGGACAGCACCTTTTTGGGTGATGCTCAATTTGCCCTTCCATTTCTAACACTGCAGTAGAATCATACAACTGGTCTTGTAAGAACATAGCTTAATTTCATTGTTAGATAAATGACTAAGTGGTTATTAGCCTGTTGGGGGTCATGGAACCATTTGAAATTTTGATGAAATCTATGGCCCTTCTTCTCACAAATGTATTTGTACACAGACTTTTAATGTAATTTAAGACAACAGCAACCTCAAGTGTTATTCTAAGAATTAAATGTAGGGACTTTCCTGGCAGTCCAGTAGTTGGGACTTGGCCTTCCAATGTGGGGAGTGTGAGTTCCATCCTAGGGTTCCACATGCCTTGCAGCCAAATAAAAAAATAAGAAACATAGAACAGAAACAATATTGTAACAAATTCAATAAAAACTTAAAAAAAATAATTAAATGTATTGATACATATAGTGTGGTTGGAAGCAAACCTCGCAGATATGAAGTGCTGCACTGATGCTGTGTTTGAGCTATCAATGTTCCTCAATTCTTTAATTAAATAGAGTGATCTGAAAATACCTTATGAAAAAGGATATTGAAAATTAATTGTCCTCCTATTAAAAGATTTATCTTTAAACTACTGTATTTCAAATTTTTAGAGCTTCTTTCCTAACTCTTCTTTATTCAGGAACTTAAAAAAACATAAGAACTTAGGAAAGAAATAATATTAGAAGACAACGATCAACATTTAAACAATACAAATGCAAAAATATAACCCAATTAAAGAAGTATTCACTGTTCAGGCAAAGCTAAGGCAAAATGAAATTGTATCTAAAAATAAAAATGTTGGGTAAGTTTTGGCTCTTGATAAATATTTCATTGAGTACATTTAAATTAACTGTGGTATAAACTGATGAGGAGATCTCTCAGTTTTAAAGTAATTATCAACAGTTGCTAAGCAATATAGAAAATAGACAACAATGTAAATTTGCTATTAAAAATGTCATCATTGTGTGGGAAAAACTACTTTTTTACAATTTCTTGCTATGTTTCTATATAGGAGAATATGAAGTCATTATTATTTCTCATAAATATAAAATACGGTTATTTATTTTTAAAATAAATTTGCTCAGCTTCTAAGTAGCACCAACTTATTTGTTGACTTAGGTCCTTAACATTCTTGTGTTTGGGTAAAATGTCTTTTTTCTTTATTTGTTTTTAGAAACAAGTAAAAAGTATATTTTAAATTAACTAAATAATATTAAATAGATGTTTACTGCTAATTAGTGTATGGTTTGAATTGTAATTATGTCATCCAAAGGGACTTTATAAATACAGTCTAGTTAAAGCATGATTCAATCTTCAATGATTCACAGAGGCATACATTCATTATTATTCATTTAGTGCTCTCTGATTTGAGCTCTAAATGTAATCCAAGAAAAGATGGAGGGATTTTACTTTTATTGTCATGATTTAATATAGCAGGTCCCTTAGTTATCATCCTGTACTAATCCAGGGATTGTTACAACTTCTTAGAGTCTGTTATTTGATTTTTAACTCAGTCTGTCTATCATACTAGCAGAGCAGCATGTAAATTCAAGAGGTTAGAGGAAGATAACCCATCTCATTACAAGACAATAACCATATATTTTTCTACTGTCCAAGTTTTAGTTTAACTTTGCTCTTTGATATATTACTATGTTAAAACTCTTAACCATGGCTTCTATTCATCTAAACTATAAAGAAACTACCAACTTCATTTATCCAACAATCTTTATTAAGTCCTGAGTCCATGTTGTGTGACAGGCATTTGCTAAGTGCTCTGAATAGGATACAATTATGATCCGCCCTGAGAGATCTTACAGACTAGAATAAAACACTAAAACACTGAAAAAGTACTGTTTATTGTGAAACTGTTGACTTTTACAAAAGTTTTTTTAAGATTTATCAATTTAGTTATTATTACTATTTTTTGGCTGTGGTCGGTCTTTGTAGCTGCGAGAGGGCGCTCTCTAGTTGCAGCGAGCTGGGACTATTCTTTCTTGCTGTGTGTGGGCTTCTTTGTGGTGGCTTCTCTTGTTGCAGAGCACAGGCTCTAGACTCAGGCTTCAGCAGTTGCAGCATGTGGACTCAGTAGTAGTGGCACATAGGCTTTCTTGCTCTGTGTCATGCGGGATCTTCCCGAACCAGGGATCAAGCTGGTGTCCCTTGCGTTGCAAGGCGGATTCTTCAATCCTGAACCACCAGGGAAGCTCCCAAAGTTTTAACTGCACAGAGTGCCCAAGAGAAAAGGCAGCCAGAGAAACCCATCTCACTCCCAAATCCTCGAAGTCATAGAACAGCATTTTCTAAAGCTCAGAAGGGAGAGAAAGAACAGTGAAATCAAAGAACTGCAAGGTGAGAAACATGGAAGAGCAGAGAGAATTGTGAACCAGCAGTTAATAGGGACCAGCCTGGGGAGGCCCTTGCAAGCTTGTTTGAAACTGTTGGACTTTTCTTAGACTTGTGGTGGTTATGGGAAATTTGATGTGATTGGATTTGCATTTTTACTAGATGAGTTTAGGTGTAAGGTAGAGGATATGTTGGAGGGGAACCAGACTAGAGACAGAGAGATATGAATAGCCTATGACAGTGATCTGGAGAGAGATATCAGTCACTTAAAAGCAGAGCCAATTTCTAATACTGGGGGACTTGAGGGCAAGAAGGAAACTTTGGTGGAAGAGTGGGCGCATAAAGAAGGGGTTTCCGTATGAGGACCTCTGTATGTCCCAGTCTTGCTTTCCCATTGCCATTCTTATGACTTTTCATCTTGGTCTTAAAAAATACCATGTTATACTACCTTCAGATAACCACTTGAATAACCTTTACAGAAAGGACACTGCTTTTGGAAGTCATGTTGAAGGGAAGTTGCTGCTGCTGCTGCTGCTAAGTTGCTTCAGTCGTGTCCGACTCTTAGCGACCCCATGGACTGCAGCCCACCAGGCTCCTCCGTCCATGGAATTTTCCAGGCAAGAGTACTGGAGGGGGTTCCCATTGCCTTCTCCATGAAGGGAAGTTATCATTCATCAATTTCTATTTTATCTTATCTTGCTCTTTCTCTTATCTTGCTCTGTCTGCTCAAAGTAGAGTTATAGAGGACAATAGAGTCAGACTTGAGAGATATTTAGGACAGATTAATGTGACATAATCTTTTGCTGGATTTGGGGATTATTTCTAAATTTCTAGCTTTGGAGTTTCAGTGAATAGTGGTGTTGTTTAGAAAACACTGAGGAGAGGCAAGAGGAGGTAATGAATTTGATTTAATTTTAAAAAATTTATTTATTTATTGGCTGCATAGTATGTGGGGTCTTAATTCCCCTACCAAGGATCAAACATGCACCCCCTGCATTGGAAGCATGGCATCTTAACCACTGGACTGCCTGGGAAGTTCCTAAATTTAATTTTAAACTTGCTGAACTTGAGATGCCTACAAGACATCCACGTCAAGATGTAGACGAGTAGAATATGGTAGTCTGGAGTCAAGAGAGCAGATTTGAGGGTTCTTTTCACATAGATGGTGCTCAAAAGCATAAGAGTAAATAATACATCAGGGGCTTCCTTGGTAACTCAGTGGTAAAGAATCCATCTGCCAGTGCAGGTGTTATGGGTTTGATCCCTGGGTGGGGAAGATCCCATGGAGGAGGAAATGGCAACCCACTTCAGTATTCTTTTTTTTTTTCTAATTAATTTATGTTTAATTGAAGGATAATTGCTTTACAATATTGTGTTGGTTTCTGCCATGTATCAGCATGAAACAGCCTTACGTATACATACGTCCCCTCCCTCTTGAACCTCCTTCCTACACCCTAATCCCACCCCTCTATGTTCTTACAGAGCACCAGTTTGAGCTCCCTGAGTCATAGAGAAAATTCCCACTGGCTATCTATTTTATACATAGTAATGTATATGTTTCCATGCTACTCTATCAATTCACTGCCCCCCTGTCCCCTCTTGTGTCCACGAGTTTGTTCTCTTTGTTTGCATCTCCACTCCTGCCTTGCAAATAGGTTCATCAGTGCCAGACATTTCTTCAAAAAAGGACATATAGATGGGTAATAAACACACAAAAAGTTGCTCAACATCTCTCATTATTCAGTTCAGTCAGTTCAGTTCATTCGCTCAGTCGTGTCCGACTCTTTGCGACCCCATGAATTGCAGCAAGCCAGGCCTCCCTGTCCATCACCAACTCCTGGAGTTCACTAAGACTCACGTCCATCAAATCGGTGATGCCATCCAGCCATCTCATCCTCTGTCGTCCCCTTCTCCTCTTGCCCCAATCCCTCCCAGCATCAGAGTCTTTTCCAATGAGTCAACTCTTCGCATGAGGTGGCCAAAGTACTGGAGTGTCAGCTTTAGCATCAGTCCTTCCAAAGAACACCCAGGACTGATCTCCTTTAGAATGGACTGGTTGGATCTCCTTGTCATCCAAGGGACTCTCAAGAGTCTTCTCCAATACCTCAATTCAAAAGCATCAGTTCTTTGGTGCTCAGCTTTCTTTATAGTCCATTGGTGGGATGTAAATTAATACAGTCACTATGGAGAGCAGTATGGAGATTCCTTAAAAAACTAAGAATTAAACTATCATATCACCCAACAATCCCAGTACTGGCCATATAACTTGAGGAAACCATAACTGAAACAGACACCTGTAACCCAGTGTTGATTGTAGCACTGTGTACAATAGCTAGGACAGGGAAGGAACCTAGATGTCCATCCACAGATGAATGGATAAAGAAGCTGTGGTACATACATACAATTGAATATTACTCAGACATAAAGAGGAACACATTTGACTCAGTTCTAATGAGGTGGATTAACCTAGAGCCTATTATACAGAGTGAAGTAAGTCAGAAAGAAAAAACCAAATATTATATATTAATGCATATATATGGAGTGCACTCCAGTATTCTTGCTTGGGAAATCCATGGACAGAGGACCCTGGAAGGCTATAGTCCATGGGTTTGCAAAAGAGTTGGACATGACTTAGTGATTAAGAAGGCAGCCTAGTGTAAGATCATGAGGAATTTCTAGTTCTAAGGGTCTGGAATCTCAGAAGCCAGTGAGACATTGTTTTGAGGAAATAGGAGTATTTAGCTGTAATAGATGTACCAGGGAATTAAGCAAGTGAAGGAATATGTGAATCAGCATCTGCTACTTTTGTCAATGTGAATGAAGAGTTTCAGTAGACTCAGAGGAAATTTTGAGATGGCGTGCTCAGAAAAATTCACGTTAAGCAGAGACTATAACTATACCAATATGATATGAAGCTTTGTGGGTTCACCTGGCTTTCAAATTCACTTTTAAAAGTTTACTTATGTATAAATCTTTCTTAAATGCTTCTTTACCTCTGTAGTGTGGCGTTTTATATTTATATTCGCAATCTCTGCAAAGTCCTTTGGGATGGCGATATACTATTCCCTTGGTGGCTTTCTCTTCTAGTGAGTGGATGAGATTACGTTAACTCTGATGCAGATGTACAGTGACAGACTTTAAAGAAATCTTTGTATGCAGTTTAACAGCCATAGCTAAAGGTAACAGCTCCTCTATAGTCAAAAGGCTTCACAAATTCTAGACACAGCACTAACGGGGATTTCCCTAGCCACTAGTTCCCTGGTAGCTCAGATAGCAAAGAATCCGCCTACAATGTGGGAGACTTGGGCTCGATCCCTGGGTTGGAAAGATCCCCCAGAGAAGGGAATGGCTACCAACTCCAGTATTCTTGCCTGGGGAATTCCATGGACAGAGGAGCCTGGCAGGCTACAGTCCATGGGGTCTCAAAGAGTTGGACATGACTGAGCAACTATCACCAGTCACTAGTTAATTATAGTTGATGATTTTTTAAAAAAATATTTTTTTCTCAGATTTTTCTCTTTTGAGATAAGAAACATTCTATACTCAGAACATCTAATACAGAGTTGGAGGAATTCTTTACATGTTAAAATTATGTTATCTTCTGTAGTCCAGGAAGTATCATTGGAACCTTCAGTCCCATGATTACCCTGTCAAAATCATTTCCTTTAGGAAGCAACTGCCAAGGCTAACTTTAGTTTTCCTTTGCTTTTTTGTTTCCTGTGGCACCCCACTCCAGTATTCTTGCCTGGAGAATCCCATGGACGGAGGAGCCTGGTGGGCTGCAGTCCACGGGGTCGCAAAGAGTCGGACACGACTGAGCAACTTCACTTGTTTACCCTAATTATATGAGGCATTTTTCTTTTTTACAATTTTTAAAGTAAGACTGTAAGCCTGTAGCTATGTTGAATCTGGTTATTAAAAAAAAAAGTTAAGCCATCTTATTGGATATATTCAGATTCTAAGGTTTTATTTACATATGATAATCCAGTCTATTAATGGGATGTGGATTAGAAAGAAAATCTGGTCTCCAGGAGCTAATTGTTTAGTATACAGAGTTTCTACGATTTTTATTATATTCTTGCTAATCATAATATTCACCTTAGTGAGAGCCAACTCAGTTTTCTGATTTATTTGTGAAGAAAATTGGGTGGCCACAAATGAATATTGTTACTTATTCCATGGAATGTTTTTTTTTTTTTTCCCAGAAATTACAGTCACTGGTATTTTTTTAAGTGTGCTGTTTTATTTTGTGAATAATTTTGTAAGTTTCTTTTGGTATTTTACCATCTCCCACTTGTTTATTACCTGTCAGCTAATTTGAGGATTTGAAAGGAATATTTTACTCTTCCCTGTAATAAACATTAGGTGCCAGTACATAGAAGAAGAGAGTCTCTACAGCCTGAGAACCCATTCATCTGTGACTAGTGGAAGATCAGTCACTCTTCTCTGTATCTAAAATAATATTTTCTTTGAGAAAACTTCTAGCAAATTTATTATGGTAAAAAATAGAAATGGAGATGTTTAAGGAAGAGAACTATAGTTGAACTAGCACATTTCAATTCTTTTTCTCTGGATTGGATTCTATTTATTGCTTTTTGTATGAGTTTAGTAAAATCGATTAGAGGCACAATGAGTTTACCATGGTCTCAGTTCCCAGCTGCCACACTCTTTGGGTCTCAGTCTGTACAGAGTGTGTGCTCAGTCACTCAGTCGTGTCTGACCCTTTGTAACCCTATGGACTGTAGTCCGCCAGGCTCCTCTGTCCATGGGATTCTCCAGGCAAGAATACTGGAGTGGGCTGCCATTTCTTCCTCTAGAGGGTCTTTCCCATCCAGGGACGGAACCCATTTCTCCTGCATTGGCAGGCAGTCTTTGCCGCTGAGCTACCTCGGAAGTTCAGTCAGTTTGTGTATATTCCATTTCTTATTCGAATATTATCCTTTAAGTACAAAGGTTCATGCTCTCCAAGTTTGCTGAGATCCCTTTTAATGAGCTTTCTGTTTTGTTTCTTTTTTATTTTCTTTTTTTAAAAATATTTTATACCCTAAAAAAGACAGTTAACCTTTAAAAAATATTTTCCGCAGGTTTCTTTCTATTTTTTTTTTTTTTTGGCCATGCTGCTTGGGGGATCTTAGTTCCCTAACCAGGGATCGAACCCAGGCCCTCAGACATGGAAGCAAGGAGTACTAAGCACTGGACTGCTAGGGAATTACTTCCACAGTTTTTTTTTACATGATTAATAAAGAATGTATTTTTAAGTTACTGCAAATTTAAAATTTAGTAAATGGAGGGATTTTAGGAATCACATTTTAAATTTACATATAAGTTACCATGTTAAGAGAGATCATTTCTGGAATTCCCTATTTGATAGAGAAATTCTGTGTAGGTTATTAATATTAATCTACTTTGCTCAGTGAAAATCTAAGTGTTTAAAATTAGGCTTTATAATCTTTTCTTAATTAGGTCAAATGAAATTCTGAACACTCAGAGTTAGAAATTGGGTATGTTATGCAGGGAGATGAAGGGTTATAGTCCTTTATGATGCATTCTGTCTGACCCTAACACATTATGGACCCCTTCCACCTGTTACTTTGGCAGCATCTGTAAATATAATAATTCGGAATTAATGTTTGAAAATTATTACACATATTTAGAAATATCTGAAATATAGTCAAATTTAGTCAACTTGTTTTGAAGCAACATATTCATCTTGAGCAAATGCCTATGAATTCTCATATTTTCTGAATTCTGGTGGTTATTTTTAAGTTATACTACTTACATTTCATAACTGTCATATAGCAGTTATTTAGGAGGTTAAATCTAAATCAGTTTGGTTTGGTTAGTGTGTGTGATACAGTACAATGTTGATGAAATTACATTGTCTTAATATAAAATTAACTTGATATTTTGCTGTGTGAATGAGATATACTTTATAATATATCAAAAAAATTGTTTTGTAGTTAAAACCAAATAGATCTTTACAATGTATAAAATAGAAGAGCACCATCTTGGAAAGCATAATTAACTCATTCTAACCATTATATTTCATTTCAGTTATATTCCAAAATGCTGAAGCAGTAATGTATTTCTTTGTATTCTAATAACTTAGTAAAATTAAAGAATATTCTCATAGTACTTATCTTAATCTAAATTTGCTTCTGACATGAAGGGAATCTGGCTAAATGCTTATTATAAGGTCACAGTATTTTAAGAAAAGCATAGCAGAATGTTAAAACCTAACACTCTAGAGTCCAGAAACGTGGGTTTACCATTTATTCATGTAAAACCAGGGCAATTTACATATTACCCTAAATCACAGTTTCCTTAGATAATTAAAACACCTTGAGGACAGGGATTAAATCTATTTTATCCTAGTGGCTCAGATGGTAAAGAATCCACCTGCAATTCTGGAGACCTGTTTTGATCTCTGGATCCAGAAGATCCCCTGGAGAAGGAAATGGCAACCCACTCCAGTATTCTTGCCTGTGAAATCTCATGGACAGAGAAGCCTGGAGGGCTACAGACCATGGAGTCATGAAGCGTCAGACATGACTAAGCAGCTAAGTACCTTCACTGCTGTATTCACAG
>NW_011494942.1:8900357-8946925 GCF_000754665.1 Bison bison bison | reverse complement strand
TATTCACAGTGCCTGGCACATAGCAAACACTCAATAAATACTGAATGAATTAACAAATGGATACCTGTACCTCATGACTCTTGTAAAGATTCAGTTAAAAATAGTTAAAAAATTTTTAAATAGGTAAATAAATACACGTGTATGTATAGATGAGTGTTGTTGTTTCATTGCTGAGTCGTGTCTTGAATCTTTTGTGACTGCCTGGACTGTAGCCCACCAGGCTCTTCTGTCCATGGGATTTCACAGGCAAGAATACTGAAGTGGGTTGCCATTTCCTTCTCCAGGGGATCTTCCCGACCCAGGGATCGAACCGCTGCATCTCCTGCTTGGCAGGCGGATTCTTTACTACTGAGCCACCAGGAAAGCCCGTAGCAGAGTATATGATATATTTAATTGCTCAACTAACAGAAGTTATATCATGATTTTTCTATGTCAACTCTAAGGATAAGTATTTTAAATAACCCCAAATGTAGGAATGTTTTTTGCCTATGTCAAAATTAAGTGCAAGAAGCAATCAGGATTAGCAATTAATTTGGTTGTTTATCTTGTTGAGTATAACTTGAAATAATGTTTACAAACCCTCTAAACCAGTCAACACGTTTTGTACTGAGATAAATTCTCCTCCTCCAAATCAGATGCCGTAAGACTTAAAATGTCTACAAGATAATTGTACATTTTATATCTGGGATTTGGACAGCTTTTCTGGATTTCAGACTAATATGAAAAATTTAACATTCATCCAATTTCTGAGATTTATCTTAACTATGCAGATCAAGTAATAGTGCTTTTCAAAAAGGAAATGAAGTGGCTTTAAGAGAAACTTGAAGAATAATCCTCAAAAAGCTCTTGATGCAGCTGTTCTATCATGTGTAACAAACATCTGAATTTACTTCCTGAATGTGCTCATTATTTGATAGCTGCATATCACATAAGGAACATAGCTTTCATGAATGATCCCTGGGAATTAGGACTCACAGATATGTTTGTAACTTCTTTATATCCATTAAATTGAAATAGAAAACTTTAGGTTTCATATTTGGGAAGGGGTTAATTTGTCAAAAGAATGCCGTTATACCTTTGGATATCTTATGAGGCAGAAATCATCGTTTTCCCTTGAGAAGACATCCAGCACAAACAGTAGCAATCGATTTCAAAGAGGGAAGAATTCGAGTTCTTTACTCAAGGTCAGAAGTTTTGTTGAGGGCACTGACCACCATCTTCCAGTGGGGCGGGGAAGTTAAAAGCCATTCATTCATTCATTCATTCAATGGCATTGAACAAGCATCATATTAAAATGCTTTTAAATTATTTAATTGAAATTAACTTTCATCAAGGAGTGGTTATCTTTATGAGAAGATCATCCCCTTCAATCAGGCTCCTGGCTGAGGCATGGGAGCATGTGTGGAGCTGTGATATCGACTGAGTCAGCCCTGCTAGCCCTTGGGAGGAAGATGCCATTCTGTTGCACAAAGCATTGTGCTAGGCGATGGGGAGGGACAACGGTGAATCGCTTTTACCACTAGACGTTATGTATAGATCTCTAGATCTCATGGGATTCCCTGGTGACTCGGTGGTAAAGAATCCTCTTTCCAATGCAGGGGATATAGATTTGATCACTGGGTTGGGAAGTTCCCCTGGAGAAGGAAATGACAACCCACTCCAGTGTTCTTGCCTGGGAAGTCCTATGGACAGAGGGGCCTGGTGGGCTACAGTCCACAGGGTCGCAAAGAGTAGGACAGGACTTAGTGACCAAACAACAACAATTAGATCCCAATAGAATAGCGGGCAAATTGCAGTTGCTACCCAGTTCTGATTGTGTCTTGATCACTTTCTCTTAAAAGAATTTCAGACATTTTGTACTTATTTTTAAGATGACGGCAGAAACCTTGACGTGACCTACAATGTCACTTTTTATGTTTTAGGATCTACCTGTCCCTCCAGACTCAGCTCATACAGTTCTCTGCCTTGCAACCTAAATTCTAGACGTGTCCTTTTCAGACCAATTCATGTGTGCTCTTTCAGGCAGCAGAGTCTCTGCTTCTATCTTCTCCCTTTCCACCAAATTCAGCTTAAATTCTTACTTAACATCTTAGAAAAATTGTCAATTTCTCAGGGAATCCTCCCTTAATAGGTTAAAATTTCATTATACCATGTACCTCCTTTGAACATATACTATATTTAAATTTTACATTTACTTAAACATTTATTTGATTATTTTCCTCACCAGCTAAACTTTAAAGACCATGAGGGCAAAGACAGTGTCTGCTTTTAGTCATTTTATCTCCAGTGCCTGGGACAGTGCTTGACACATAGATACTCAAAAAAATTTTCTCAATGGGTAAAGGGATAAATGAATGAATGAATAACACAATATACAAACAAAAATGCTATATTCCATAAAAAATGTTTGGGAGTTTGGAACTCCCAAAGCACTATGGGAGTTCAGAGGAATAAATGAATTTCCCAAATAACTAACACAGGATACTTGAAAGTAACAACTATGGCTGCATTCTGTAAAGGTACAGAGTGAAAATCTTGCCATATCAGATTGGATGATGCAAGCCCTGGCATTCCACAATTACTGAGCATCTGTCCTATATGGGGCACTCTATTAGGCACTTCAGTGAACCACTCAGATAAGAATTATACTCCTCATCACTAGTTTATGATTCTGGTGCTATCAGTCCAAAAAGTGACCTTGGAATTCTCATTTTAAAAAATCCCTCTGAAATTACATTTTTGTCCTTTGGAAGAACTACTTAATTTGCTGGTATTTCATTTGGGGAGCCCTGGGCCTTGATTATTATTGGGCAGTGGCCTTAGGGTCCTGAGAGGTTACCCTTAGTAACTCTCTGGTGTTGACAAGGTGAAAAGTGTTAAAACTGCCATGGAAATCATCACATCTTCAAACCACTTAAACCTGTCTTGCTAATGAAAGTCTGCCATGCCCGGCCTGTGTCAGTCCCTAGGGCAATCTGTAGGAGGAAGAAACCCCAAGTGTGGATGAACTCCAGCCCTGCTAGGGAAGGGTTGGGGGTGCCTGGCTATGTCTCTCAGGTCTCCGGAGGCACTTTGACTTCTGTCTTCATCTCATGCAGGGTTTCTAGTCTATTTGGAGGAGACAGCTGTCTTCTGATACCTTTTGAGCGCTCAGCATCTTGACCTTTCATTCACTTCCACTTAATAGGTGGTTCTTTTTTTTTCCTCATCTTTTGATAAACGTCCTGGAGTTCCACAGCCCTGCCCATGCTCTGCCAGTGACGTCACCCCGTGGTGGTTATAGCTCTATAGCTGCTGGTGAAGACCTTTCTTGGAAAAGGAACCAGGCCCAGTAGGCTCTGTGCCAGCTGTGTCCAGCTTCCTCCATAAACCCACAGTTGTTGGGATGTTCTCTGCAGCGCAGATCGCTTCTTCTTTAATCACTGGTAATAATGAAGTTTTTGTCATATTAAAGGGGAAAGAAGAGAAGCGATTGAGAATAGTTTGAGAGGATGACTGTGTTGTCCCTCAGGTCCAGCGACAAGAGGACTACAATGGGTAGCTTTCAGAACTACATATGGTCTTCCTTCCGAGGGAGTTGATTAAGCGACTCCGGATGAAATTGAAATCCTGTGATTTGACCTTTGTCTGGCCTGGGAGGGCTGCAATTCGCATAACAATTTCCTTTTGTTCTTTGTTTGGAGTTATTAATCCAACATGAGCCTCGAATTAATCAGGGGTAGTGCGTAGCTCCATTTCTAATTCACAGCTCCACTGCTTGTGTCTTTTTTAATTAAGGCCGAATGATAGCAAGCCTTAGCTCTGATTGCCACACTTGCTAACCACACGTTGAGGGATGAAGAGGCTAAACAGGCAGAAGGAGATTACGTCAAGGTTTCACTTAATTGTTTTCTTCCTTTAAGTAAAGAGCACTGACTGAACCTTGTTAATTCTGGCCTGGGAGAACTCCTTTTACAAGTGTTACTTGTCTTGACTTTGGGATGCGGTGGAGACAAATTCAAGTTCTCCTTAGTACCCTCAGGTATAATGACCAAAGGGATTACCCAAGTCACTGTTGCAGTTATAGATTGAAACTCTTCATGGGAGATGGGAGGTTGGTTCGTCATGGGGCCCATGTCACAGAACTTTGACCCTTGGTTGCCTATACATTAGGGCTTCCCTGGTGACTCAGATGGTAAAGAGTCTCCCTGCAATGCAGGAGACCTGGGTTCAATCCCTGAGTTGTGAAGATCCCCACTCCAGTATTCTTGCCTAGAGAACTCCATGGACAGAGGCGCCTATCAGGCTATAGTCAATGGGGTCACAAAGAATCCAACACAACTGAGCAACTAACACTTTCACACTTTACCTATACAGGGGTTGATACCTCTGAAGCTCTAAGGACTGTTCAACATTGCTCAGTCAAAACTTTGTAAAATGAATAAATTGGAAATGTGTCTAATGTGACTTAGATTATTCTAGAATTCAGTATCATATGGTTCTGTCTTCTACTTCCTTGGAAAGGATGTAATTACTAGAAGGACCTAATTGTAGTTTAGCTTTACCAAGTAGGCTTTGCTACAGTGTGGAACCCAGGATGTATCATGTGGAATTTTAGTAATAACTTTTTCCCTTTGGTAAAAGTTATTAATTGCCTCCATTCCTTCAACTGCTTCTCATGTTTTAGAAGGGAAATATGATATACAGATATATATCAAATGATAAGTAAAATTGAACTCCAATTTACTATGCACCTCCCTTAAAGAAAATCAGCTCTGAGACTCGAAATCATTTAATTAACCACTGTTCCAGTGAACTTAAGATCTCTGTACAACTCCACAGGTAACTTATTCCTCCCTCCAAATGTCTGACTAATCTGGAAGAAATTGACTCTTCATTACCCTAGAGTTCAAGCTTGGGCAGAGGTGTAGAGTGAAGTAAATACAACAGCCTAATTGGTGCATGATATTTTCCTTTGTGAGACTCAGGTTTTAGAATAAACAAACAAGCAATGGAAAGTTTGACCAGGTAGTCTATATGGTTCCTTTCATCTTTAAAACTGTAATTCTGTTTACATATTCCATCAAATCCCAGATTTGGTCATTTATTTCACTGATCTTTGTTTTGTCTGTCTATGAAAATAGTCGGCTTCCACTGGCTAGTTCAGTTCAGTTTAGTTCAGTCGCTCAGTCATGTCCGACTCTTTGTGACCCCATGAATCGCAGCACGCCAGGCCTCCCTGTCCATCAACAACTCCTGGAGTTCACTCAAACTCATATCCGTTGAGTCGGTGATGCCATCCAGCCATCTCATCCTCTATCGTCCCTTTTTCCTCCTGCCCCCAATCCCTCCCAGCATCAGAGTCTTTTCCAATGAGTCAAGTCTTCTCATGAGGTGGTCAAAGTACTGGACTTTCAGCTTTAGCATCATTCCTTCCAAAGAACACCCAGAGCTGATCTCCTTGCAGTCCAAGGGACTCTCAAGAGTCTTCTCCAACACCACAGTTCAAAAGCATCAAATCTTCAGTGCTCAGCTTTCTTCACAGTCCAACTCTCACATCCATACATGACCACTGGAAAAACCATAGCCTTGACTAGATGGACCTTTGTTGGCAAAGTAACATCTCTGCTTTTCAATATGCTATCTAGCTAGAGATGTATGTATATTTTCTACAGGATTAAAGTCTGGGTAATGTTTTAAATTTAAACGTATTATTGTGTTTCAAACTGACCTCCTCTTATGGTTGCACTCAGTGTTACATTGTTTTTGTTGATATGTGAATCCCTCCAGGCTCCTCAGTTCATGGACTGTTCATGGAATTCTGCAGGCAAAAATGCTGGAGTGGGTAGCCATTCCTTTCTCCAGGGGATCTTCCCAACCCAGGGATTGAACCCAACCTGGGTCTCTTACATTGCAGGAGAAGCCCATATTGTTCTTATTGATATGTGAATTAAGAATTACCTGTGAAAGGGTAAATTAAAGAACAGAATTCATTTTGTAGAGGAAAGGACACTGAACTGGAAGGTAGGGAACCTTAGGTCAGGTCATAGCTCTGTTCTTACTTGCTGTGTGCCCTAAAGTGTTTATGTCTTATTTCTAACTTAGGTAGAATTAGGAAGAATAAACCCAAGTTTTCTTCCAATGTTGACTTTCTATAATTCTGATAGTTTTTATTATGATTAGGACTTTGAGTCAGATACATCAGATGTATTGAATGTTGTATTTTTCATTATAGAATGTTTTCAGCTCTTTATCGATAGATACATAAAAATATAGGTAACATTTCTAAGCAAATGATTAAAAAACAGCAACAAAATTCAGGAAAATGTATTTTCTTCTGCATTTTAAAATCTAATTTTTGACTTTTAGAATAACAGGCAGTGAAAGTGACCAATAAGATTGGGCTGAAAATATCTTGGCAAAAGAATATAGGAAGATAAAGGGAGATGGGGATGTGAAGGGAGGTTTAATAGGATGAGGATGATTTGAGCATGTTTATAGGTTAAACTCCAGTACTTTGGCCACCTCATGCCAAGAGTTGACTCATTGGCAAAGACTCTGATGCTGGGAGGGATTGGGGGCAGGAGGAGAAGGAGACCACAGAGGATGAGATGGCTGGATGGCATCACTGACTCGATGGACGTGAGTCTGAGTGAACTCCGGGAGTTGGTGATGGACAGGGAGGCCTGGCGTGCTGCGATTCATGGGGTCGCAAAGAGTTGGACATGACTGAGCTACTGAACTGAACTGATAGGTTAAGAAGAATGATTTGATAGAACAGAAGATACACTCAAGATGGGGAGAATTGATGAAGCAAAGTCCCAACGTGAGGTGAGCCGAATGGATTCGAACTACTGGTGGTGGTGGTGGGGTTAACTTCAAATAGAGGGAGAAAGACCCTTCTCTGACCCTGCAGAGACATTGATTAGGTGCATTCCAGAAGTGATGTGTGTATGGATGGGGCAGGTAGGACCTAACTAAGGGAAGTGAGGTCATCTGAATGTGGTGGGGTGGTTTGTTAAAGAGAGAGGTAAAGGTTTGAGACAGCTACAAAAGGGAGTGAGAGGAGGTGAGAAAGGCAACTCAAGGAATCTTGAATGGGCTTCAAGCCCAGGTGTATGTGGGGTTCTGGCAAGCGTCTGCGCTATTGTATAATTTTCTCTGGCTGTGTTCAGCTGCCCCAGGAGGTCGGGGAGTGGGAGGGGTGATGAGTTTCAGAAAAGGCAGACTGTAGACTTCACTGGGGAAGCTCCTGGGGAAGAGATGACAGGGGTAAAGAGGAATTGATATGCCTTGGTGCATTGATCATATTAATTCCTCAATTTTGAAAGATAAACACAATTTTTGACAGTTTGAAGAGAGAGAGACAGAGGCTACAGGAATCTAGGTAATGCCTTGAAGTCAAATGTTCTTGTTCCTACACTCTATATTGTCATGTAATAGTTGAACACTTCCTCTTTCATTGTTGCCATCAAAATTATTGGATTGAGTCATTCAAAGGATTATATGGATGAGAACTTTTAAGGAAACTCAAAAGTAAACCTTGATTTTACTTTATGAGTAAATTTTGAGTAGATTTTGCTTATGGTAGATTTTGATTTATGAGTAGATTTTTATTTTATGGTAGAGGTCAAATGCATGGAAAATCTAGAAGCACAGTTTACCATATATTTATGCACACCAATCTTTGGCTTTTAGTACTGTGTCACTGCCTTTTGCTCTTTTCCTCTCTTGGCTGAGATTCAAACAATAATTTTAACCTTTGGGAAAGGCTGGTAGCCCTATGCAAGTCAAGATATTATTGCCACATTTCCAAACTGTGGATGCCAAACTCTTTGGGGTTGTGATATACCCAGATGGTCTTCATTTTTTGCATTTCTGCAAATGTTATTAACAAATACAACAATTTTTCCTCCAAAGTCATTAGAGCCCATTTGGCACCTTCTCTAGTCTGTCCTACTTGTTACCTTTTAATTACTTTGTGAGAGGATCTAGTGGTCTTGTTGTTGCTGAGGGCCAAATGACCAAGGGGTTAATGGTTTTCCTGTCCCTGGCCAATTGGTTTTTAGTCAGTAGTTATTTATGGGGAAGTCCAGGGACCATTAGTTTTCAAGTATGCACAGCTGTACTCTTCACAATTGCTAGTCCATAAGCAAATGTGGACTTACTTTTTGTGTACAGTTGGTTTTTTTTTTTCCCCCTGATTGGTTATGCCATTTATGAATGATTCTTGATGCAAAACATGGCATTGGATTCTATTTTATTATTTGGATTCCATATTTCATAGGATGCTGTCATCTTGATTTAGACAAGGCACAAGAGTACACACCTCCTGCCACTAGTGACAGATTGTTCCTGTGTAGCAAAATATCAAATCGCACCCACCGCGTATTAGCTGTACCAATCTCCATACACTGGCGTAGGTGCTGATGATCCTCATTGTAAAATCAGTGACCGGTTGGTCTTGGTCTTTTCCTGTTGTCTCCTGCTCTGTTCTTTTGGACATAAGGTAGAGATTACTATTAATGGTTCTTTCAGTTTCTAGGAGCTCCTCCCTCTGTGCTGTCTTACTGTGATTTTTTTTTTTTCCTGCCCTCATTGAATGGTAGTCTTTGATGTCACACAAGAGAATACTGTTGGCTAACAGTCTGGAGACTGCTTCATTTGAGCTAACCACCACATGAAAACAAATGTGATCCATCATATTTCATTAACTAGCTGTCCTCCTTTTGGTTGCCCTTTTTTGATGTCAGAGTGCATCCTGACAGGAATCAGAAAGATATGTGTGATTAAGAACAGTAATAATGCTTATTGCATTGTATTGTAAATTACCTTCCTGGGCCCTGCTACTTTATCAGCCCCACTGGCATTGGCTCCCGTACATTTTTGACTACTCAGTATATACAGTGTATTAGCGCAATGGAGATCATTATGTGGCCTGTATTTGAGTCATTTTTATTTAAGATGCCAAACAATAAGCTGTTGATTGGGGGAACAAGAGGCGAACAATAATGTTCTGTGTCACATAATACACCACCATTTTCCAGCTTTGCTTTAGAAGGGCCCTCTTTATTGTTTTTGTATAAAAATGGTTCTTAGGAGGAGGAATATTTTGCTGAGGTATGTCATTATTTTGCAAATTTCTATTATCTCATCATGTTGTCTTCATTGTAAATTGCAGCTAATTAGGAACCTAGTTAGAGCCCCAGCTTTGAGGCTGGCTTTTTTGTGAAAAGAGCCCACCGATTACCGCACTACAAGAGAGGAAGGGAGAGAAAAAGGAGATTAATCTGGTTACCTAGGCGACACTCGCTTCCATCTGCGAGGAACAATACATTTTTGTTTCCTTGGCTCAGTTCAGATCTGTTTTGTTTAGATGGAAAAAAAAAAAGAGAGAGAGAGAGAAAGAGAGAGAGAAAGAGAGAGAAAGAGAAGGAACCTAGCTGGACAACAATGCTGAATTCTGTCTAGCCCAGGCTTACAGGCTTGATTCCTCTGCAAGTTAGGGGTCTCAGGGGAGTGAGAAGATGAAAGAGATAAGCTCCAAAGTTGTCAAAGGTCATGACCTTGCCACACAAAGCCAGCAGTTTTACCTCTAAATCCCCTTCTCCCAAAAAAGCACTTAATGAAATAATATACTGTGCTTCTCAACACCCCATAGTCTATATTAAGGACTAAGGTCCCACAATTGTGCATTTAAAAGGAGTCATTTTTAATTTCATACTAAATTATCAGTGACTCTAAGAAGTTACTTATGGGTCCAATTTTTGTCTCAGCAAGTTAACTTTCACTTTTCTAATTTTTTTTTTCTTTTTCCCAAGTAGCTTTCCCCAAACCTACTTTTTTTAAGGGAGGGGGAGGTGGTGACACATAATGTTTAAGTTATGATTTTACTTTCCAGTGAATAAAACAAAACTATGGAGTCAACCCCAGATTGAGACTTATTAAGCAACTTCCAGTTGCTTTTGTTGTATGTCAAACTTCTAAGTCTTTAGAATAGGATGGCCATTTATTTTGCTCGGGCGTCACGTGTGGGTGTTGCCAGACTGTTGGCGGCCTGTTATACAGTCACCAGAAAAAGGGCTGAGAATGGCAAAAAGTGAAAGAATCAGGCTAAAAGGCTCAGGAATCTCAGGGCTTCTTCAGGAGAACTGGCTAAACCCACAGTCTCTGATGAGCATAATGCTTTCAGCATCATATTTTCACTGGTTGGTATGCCATCCTGCATAATGAGTAGTTATCCAGGAAGGTGATGTGTGATGACATACAGTTAAAGGAGGTTCCAAGAGAGGAATGTTGGCTTATCTGTGTTTCTAGTCATAAAATGCATTGATTAAATCAGAGCAACTGGCTTATTTTAAAATACCCTGTAGAAACCATGCTCCACGCCCCTGAATGTCTCACCATTCCTCTTTCCAAAATACATTCTTAATAAAAGGAAAATAAATATTTTCATAAGAACTACAAGTTACTAATGGTACTCAGTTTGCAGTATATACCAATAGGCTTTTCTCTTCAAAGGGGATTACCCATCTCTCTCGTCTAACTTGAAAAGATACTTACCCAAATTATTCTGTATTTATCACTCATCTGGTCATCTAGAGCATCTGTATTCTTTCTTATCCTCATTACAGCATTAGCGCAATTCCAAATGATGCATCTCATATGATTTATAAGGAGTCCTATAAAACTGAAACAATTTTGAACTCATGCAATCCTAATTCATTCTAATATTAATACATTTTATAGATAAAAACAAAATCTTCCTTCTTTTCCCAAACTTACCCTCAAAATGATTCTTTGTTTTTTGACCCTTTGCAAGAAATAAGGGTCAGATACGCTTTCCAATTTACATGTGTACCTCAACTGAGACAAGATACGAATTAGTTTACTATAGCAAACCTTCCACAAGAGTCTTCTCCCAGGAACCTATTACTGGATAAGGTCAAATGACAACATACTGCATTGTTATTAAAAGCTGGAACCTCATTCTGAAGTTTGTGAAACCAGGGTTACTCTTGGCAATGGCAAGGACTAAATGTGCTGTTGTGTTTTAGAAATCCACTTCGAAACAGACAGATGATATGGTCTCTTGTTATCTGAAAATGAACTTTTTTTCATTTAAACTGTGAAGCCTTTTTAATCTTTAAGGGGACATGATCTCAATACCTTTTTTTAAATGAAGAATTGTAGTAAGTTACATAGTTACATAGTTACAGAGAATGAGTTGTGGCAAGGAAGTCAGTACAGCTCAGAATAACTTTCTTGACAAAAAGTATTTGCATTCTAAGGATCCCCGTGTCTTTTTTCATCTGTCTGTAGAGTCAGCCCATCCAACCCCTATTCTCAGCTTACCAGAGTCACATATGGAACTTAATTTCTTTATAAAGGCTTTGATTGATTATATGCTGAGAAGGTAAAGAAATGAAAATGAGAAAACTATTTAGCATGTGCAGAAGCATATTTTTGTTCATTTGAGATAAAACAGGATTCTTTAACCACAAAATATGTTAATCTAGCATGGGAATGCAATTATCACCAGATGAGATGGCAATAGCTACTTCCTTACCAGGATGACTGGTGTTAATAGACAGCAAAGAAGGGTGCATTTACCTGATGGATTTAGGAAGGATTTGGTACTTCTCTAATACCTAAGTGTCTCGTGGCTTCAATCCTGACTTATTGTTGCCTGCTCAAGGCCTTAGGTTCCCCCTCTTAGGAAGCAACTTCTAATATTCTGCCCTGAAAAAGTGGTTCCAAATGGATGCAGAGGAAAGAGTGCCACCTGCTGATTTGTCATCCTAAAGCAATTCTGATTTCCTTGGAGGCTTCTCAGACGAGATCTAGGAAAGCCTGATACTAATTTAGGTCAGAAATGACAAGCACAAAGCCTAGAGTGGTGAGGCTATAGGTCTATGAGTTGTCGGGTAGATTCGGAGGGATTGAAGGATTGATTGCAAAATATTTTCATTCAGTTCAAAATACTCAATATTGTGGGTCTTAAAACATTCAAAATTCATTTCATCAAGTTTTCACAGTTTTCTTCTTATTAGTTACAGGGAAACTTGTGGACAATAAGGAAGTGACTTCTTTGTCTTACGAAATGTCCTTGTCTGGAATTACTTCTGGACTCTTCTCGGGGTGGAAAACATGTCTAATCAAAGCCACTTTGTGACAGTGGGAGTTGCTGTCATCAACATGACTTTTTCTTCATTCTGTTTTGTAAGGAAACATGCTTCTTTCTTGTTGCCTGTGACACTATCAAAGAAGACAGCTTAAAGTAAAGTAAAAAGATGTATTAACTTGTCCCCTAAATGCATTTGCAAATTAAGCTTGTAGAAATTCATCATTTCTGTTTTTCCTGCTGAAGTTTGCAATCAGGGAAATTTGATAAGTTTTAAAACAATAATTGATATGTAATTGCTCACAAAATATTGAGAAGTTAGGAGAAGTCTAACTTGTCTAAGAAGTCTAATCTATGTCTAAGAAAGACATGAATTTCTAGCTGATGAATGCAAATTGAAGTAAGCCCCAGGAAGAATTTTCAATTGAGTGTGATTCTGACATCATATATATCAGTGTACCTTTTTTATTGGCCACATCTGTAGCCATTTGTATCAGTTTGACCACACCTGGCTAATTGATAGAAGAAAACACTGTTTTTCTGAGTTAAATGACAGAGGGAATGGGCCCTAATAATACCCAGCCTTTAAAAATGACACCAAATAAACTACAATTTTAAAAATTGACCAAGATAACTTTTTAAATTATACTTAAGTATAAATTTAAGTATCAGGGTGGACTGATGCATGCTTATCCAAAGTGAAACTCATCACCTATTGCAGTTTATTTATCCTTAATTGTTACTTGAGGACAGTTATTGTTAACCTGTGCCTCCAGGGTTAAGGTGATTTTATCCCTAATCAACTCAGGCATGATTCAGGTTGCAGGCACAGCAAGAAGAATGAGCAACCAAGGAGTTGTTACCACAAAGGAACAACTCTCAAAATGGGCTGGAGTCATCAATAGCTCTTCGTACTCTACAAATAGAAGTTGTCAAACAAACAAACAAACATATATATATATATATAAAAATATAATCCTTTTCTTTTGGAGAAATAAAAAGACAATAAATGGAAATAAAAAATAAGAAAATGTAGTCACAAAGCATTTATTTGTAGGGTTAGCAAAGTGAAACATATTTTCCAATCCTTAAAAAATAGGAAACTGTTATCATATCATTGATATGAGTGATCATGGTGGCTATTTTTATTTAGGTGAGATGAATCTGCATGTGTGTGTGTACACATACATGTGGGCATGTACACATATGCAGTATCAGGAACACTATTTTCTATTTTTGTGTGTTAGTTGCTTAGTTGTATCCGATTCTTTGTGACCCCATGGACTGTAGCCGGCCAGGCTCTTCTGTCCATGGGATTTCCCAGGCAAGAATAATGGCATGGGTTGCCATTTCCTTTGCCAGGTGATCTTTCCAACCCATGGGTCGAACCCAGGTCTCTCACATTGTAGGCAGATTTTTTATCATCTGAGCCACAGAGGAATTTGACTAATTTCTGTAGCTGTTTTGAAAATAAGCAAACCTGCCCATGTATAAATAACTCCACCATATTATAGACTGTTTTCTAAATAGAACACTTTATTGCTATATCCTTGTTATGATTTTCCCACCAATATGTCTTTTTTTTTAAGTGATAGCTAAGTGAGGTAATGGCTATATATTTGTTGTTGTTTATTTTTTTTTTTTTAAATACTAATGTATTTATTTGACTCCTCCAGATCTTACTTGTGGCACCTGGGATCAGGACCTTTAGTCGCAGCATTCAAACTCTTAGTTGCAACATGTGGGATCTAGTTCCCTGACCTGGGATCAAACCCGGGCCCCCTGCATTGAGAGGGCAGAGTCTTAGCCACTGGAATGCCAGGGAAGCACCTGCTGTATCTACTTACCTTTTAAGATGAGAAAAAGAAAAACGGTTAGCAATTATATATCATTTGGAATTTAGTCCATTGGTGTATTTGCCATCAAAATGCTATTAATATTTTAGAACACTATTCTAATTTCTAAAGAAATATTATCCAAGAAATGTGCAGCCACTGGTGGTAACGTCAAGTTTTACATAAGGCACAAGGTCCCTTGCTTCCTTGTTCCTGAGGGCTAGTTTAGTCCTTTGGTTTAACTTCCTGTATTAACTATTTCCTGGAGGAGGTAATGGCAACCCACTCCAGTATTCTTGCTTGGAGAATCCTGTGGACAGAGGAGCCTGGTGGGTTACAGTCCATGGGGCCACAAAGAGTTGTACATGACTGAGTGACTGAACACAAACACACATGCATACATTAACTACTGAGGAGACTGCTGCCTTCTTTACCTACATTTTTTTTCTTATAGGAATCATACCTCTTGGGATACAATTTAATTTCATCACTGATGGTTACTTCATTCTTGTATTTCTTCCCAAACATATACACATAGTCATTCGTTTTACACATATTAATATTTATTAAGTATTTATTCAGTACCTGTGTGTGCCAGCATTGTTTCAGGGATGTATCTTGGGATTCACTGTGTATTAAGGAACAAAACCAACAGAGATCACTCGCCCTGGAGAACCACATTGTAGTAGGGAGAGAGGTGTAAAAGTAATAAGCAGATCTTGACTCTGAAAACTTCGACATATGTACTGAGTAATAGTAGTTGTTCAGTATGTTTTGAAGTTGTTTTAGTGTAAGGAAGTACATGGAAAATAGTTCTATTTCTGCAGTGGCAAACTGCATCCAAGTTATCAACTACATTTTGATGATTGAATGAAGGTGAGGAAAATTCCAAGTGATGGGGACATACTAGAGATTGGACCATTTTTCTTTGGAAGAACACAAGACCCACAAAATAATTCCTGAAAGTAATACCAACTTCGCTCACTGTTCCTTCTGTAACTCTTCAATGCTTTTATCTTATAAGATCTTTCTAGGGGAATATTTTGCTGTTGTTCAGTCACTCACTCATGTCTGACTCTTTGTGACCCCATGGACTGCAGCATGCCAGGCTTCCCTGTCCTTCACCATCTCCTGGAGCTTGCTCAAACTCATGTCCATTGAGTCAGTGATGCCATCCTCTCATCCTCTGTTGCCCCCTTCTCCTTCTGCCTTCAATCTTTCCCAGAGTTAAGGTTTTTTTAATGAGTTGGCTCTTCACAACAGGTGGCCAAATTATTGGAGCTTCGGCTTCAGCGCCAGTCCTTCCAGTGAATATTCAGGATTGATTTCCTTTAGGATTGACAGGTTTGATCTCCTTGCTGTCCAAGGGACTCTCAAGACTCTTCTCCAACATTACAGTTCAAAGGCATCAATTCTTTGGCACTCAGTCTTCTTTATGGTCCAACTCTTACATCCATATATGACTACTGGAAAATAGCTTTGACTACGGACTTTTGTTGGCAAAGTAATGTTGCTGCTGCTGCTGCTGCTGCTAAGTCGCTTCAGTCATGTCCGATTTTGTGCCACCCCAAGAGACGGCAGCCCACCAGGCTCCCCCGTCCCTGGGATTCTCCAGGCAAGAACACTGGAGTGGGTTGCCATTTCCTTTTCTAATGCATGAAAGTGAAAAGTGAAAGTGAAGTCGCTCAGTCATGTCCAACTCTTAGCGACCCCATGGACTGCAGCCTACCAGGCTCCTCCATCCATGGGATTTTCCAGGCAAGAGTACTGGAGTGGGTTGCCATTGCCTTCTCTGAAAGTAATGTTAGGGGAAGTTATTAAGGATGAGTGGGAACACAATACCATTTGACCAAACAAATATTTTGAAACATTCTAAATAAAATAAGATGTAATATCTCTGGCTTATAAAGTTTTAAATTCTAAGACATTTTTGATTACATACATAGGCTATCTTTATTTTGGGGGGCTCCAAAATCACTGCAGGTGGTGATTGCAGCCATGAAATTAAAAGACACTTACTCCTTGGAAGGAAAGTTATGACCAACCTAGATAGCATATTCAAAAGCAGAGACATTACTTTGCCAAAAATGGTCCATCTAGTCAAGGCTATGGTTTTTCCTGTGGTCATGTACGGATGTGAGAGTTGGACTGTGAAGAAAGCTGAGTGTGGAAGAATTGATGTTTGAACTGTGGTGTTGGAGAAGACTCTTGAGAGTCCCTTGGACTGCAAGGAGATCCAACCAGTCCATCGTAAAGGAGATTAGTCCTGGGTGTTCGTTGGAAGGACTGATGCTGAAGCTGAAACTCCAGTACTTTGGCCACCTCATACGAAGAATTGACTCATTGGAAAAGACTCTGATGCTGGGAGGGATTGGGGGCAGGAGGAGAAGGGGACGATAAAGGATGAGATGGCTGGATGGCATCTTGATGAAAATGAGTTTGGGTAAACTCCAGGAGTTGGTGATGGACAGCGAGGGCTGGTATGCTGCAATTCATGGGGTTGCAAAGAGTCGGACATGACTGAGCAACTCAACTGAACTGATAGGCTATCTTAATGCTTCTGTTTTCATCTGACTTTCATAAAATCATGGAAGTTTCAAACTGAAGGCTTTACTCTGATCTTACTACTCACTTCTTGGGGTTTAGCATCCCTTTGAAAATCTACTAAAAGACACAGGACCTGTCATTCTACAATTTAATATATATTTATACATAAAACAGTGCTCCGAATTTCAAGTAATTTGTCGATACCATGAATCCAGTGAGTTGCCCTCAGATTTGACCTAGATCTAGACTAGTCTGTTCAGTTTACAGATAAGAATATAGAGATTCAAGTATGTTGTGGTTTATTTAAGACCATAAAGTAGTGACTGTCAGCTTAAGAATAAAGTTTTCTGATTCCTAACTTGTGTGAATTATTTCCACTCTCCATCTTATTCTGGATATTTAAAGCTGCATTATAACCTAAGCCATAATTCTAAGACTTAACTGACACTGTCCATGGGATTTCCCAGGCAGGAATATTGGAGTGGGTTGCCGTTTCCTCCTCCAGGGAATCTTCCTGACCCAGGGATCAAACCTACATCTCCTGCATTGCAGGTGGATTCTTTACTACTGTGCCACCTGGAAAGTCCTGTTATTCAAAGTATAAATATTTAAATTATCCTCTTGAAATGATATATTTTTAATAAAATATTTATTTTTTCTAGTTAATATTAAAATGGAGGGTCATAATACCTTAAAAAAGAATCTTAAGGAACTGAGAACCTGTATTTCTTTCCTTTTTTGAAACTAGATCTTAAAAATATACCTGGAGATATAATCCAAGCTCTGCATCGAGGATGTCCATCCATTCCTCCTGGTAATTGAATTCCACTGACTGACATAATTAGGCCCTATCTGTTAAACCTGTTGTGTCAAAATCTTCTTGAAGTGTCTTCATTTACATATTTCTAACGTTGCAGAACAATCATAATAGTCGGTTCTGTCAAGGCCCATTGTCAAATGCTTTCATTCTTTGATTGACAGTGATAATAATTGATACTTTGGGTCCTTTATATTAGAGTAGTTGTTTATTTGACATAATATTCTGGAAAATGTGCACCAAAAATCCTTAAAAAGTGTTTTGGTTAAAAGTAGTTTCATCAGTTTTTCATCCATTTTTCCCTCCTGTCATTTCAAATGGTTTGGATCAAACTGTCCCTAAATTATTAGACTGGAAAAAGAGCAATATTAGTCTCTTATTTCAGATATTTTCTGGTCTCTGTAGTCATTCCTGTCTGTAATCATTTATAGTTTACAGAATGGCAGATATATATAAAAATATCCAACGAGTTTAAACCAAAGAAAGTATCCTTTTTCTGTTAGCCCATGCCTTTAATTTAATTAGAAAGACTTTGCAAGACCTTTTAGTAACTAAGGGAACTGACACATTATAAAATAATGCAAAAGAACCTTAGGGACTTAAGTACTCCCTAATTCTCACTGCTTCTGTTTTTTCAGTTAAGACATTAACACTAGTCAGTTAAGACCTATTTGGAATTATCTGAGGCAGACTAATCAAAAAAGGCTCCTCTGCCTGATTTTTTGAAATCCTGTCATTATACAAAGGAATAAGCTAAATGAGGGCTGAAAAGTTATCTTTACTGCTGATAAAAGTGATATCAGAGAATGTGGGCAGGACATCTTGCTAATACTGAGTGCCAAGATTAGTCAGATTTGCTCACCCAGTCATGGCAGGAGTGGCTAGGGGCAGACCTCTCTCCCCAGAGACAGAACCAAGCAGAACTTGTGATCCCTGCAAGCACCCATCTTCCAAGAGAATAAAAAAGAGGAAGGAATTGGGCAACTTTATGTTCACTTTCTCCTACAAAGGCACACACACACACATAGTTACTGCCTTTCTCTTAAAAAGCAGTAATAGAGGGCACAGTGAGAAACGAAGAGTAGATGATAATGGGGTTGACTGCACAAGTAATGACAACAACAGGAACAACCTTTTGCCACTAATTTTCTCCAGTTTTATGTTCTCTTAACATCTTAGGTTTAATCATTAAACCATGAACAAGATAATCTATGAAATGAGCTCTCTTAGCTTTCAAGACAATCTCCTATTTTAATATTCTTTCTGTTCTACTATTCTGATGAAAAGATGGGGATTCTCTTTCTGTACATAAGAGTGACCATGGGATGCTCTAACAAAAGCTTTCCTATTCATTGACTGTGTCGGTATAATAATTCTTTTTCATTGATGATTACTACAAAGGCCTTTGGCATCAATGGTCCATTTAAATAAGCCAGTGATAAACCTAGCCAAAGGAATGAATCCAGAATGGATATCAATGCAAAACAGTTCCAGATGGAAATAGAGGGTTCAACTACCATTTAGGGCAATTTTTTCTTCTATATTTGGTTCCATTGGAAATTTTTCTGAAATGAATATTTAGTAAATCTGTTCAAGCTTTGATAATGTATGTTACAGCTAGTGAAACAAATGCACATGTTTGTTTATGTTTAATCTATCTGTTTTTTATAAACATTTTCTCAAGATAGTTTCAAGTTCTCTTGTTACTAACAGTTGTATCTGTGATGTGATTCATTCATTCAGTAGATGTTTGTTGAGATCCTAATGTATGTTGGATACTATTCCAGGGCATTTCTCTTATTTGATAATGGATTTAAAAGAAATGTAATGAGGAACAAAAAAATGTGTAAACTAAAGGAGATGAGAGGAGAGAGGGCCTATTTCGGGTAAAGTTCTTTTCAAAAGAGTGACACCTGATCAAAGTACTTAATGAAGTGAAGGAACAAGCTGTGAAGATGTCATATGAATTCTGGAACTGCAAGCCACACAGAACGCTTGCAGATACCAAGGCTCTGAGGCAGAAACATGCTTGACAGTTTGCACTAGCATGTAGCCAGATGTGACAAAAGGGTTGCAGTTTGAACATGAATTTGATATTTAGTGGTAACGAAGAAATCGGCATATTTTACTGAAAACAAATATATTCTGTATTCACCACCAACTCGATGGACATGAGTTTGAGGAAGCTCTGGGAGTTGGTGATGGACAGGGAAGCCTGGCATGCTGCAGTCCTTGGGGTCACAGAGTCGGACACGACTGAGTGACTGAACTGAACTTTTTCCAGTAATCATCTGATCATTCAAGTTGCTCTTCTTCAATTATTTATTACAGCAACTTCTTTGAGAGGCTATTAACATAATTTAAAATTTGCCTAGTTAAGTATACAAGTCAGTGATTTTTTAAAATATAAACTTATGGAGCTGTGCAACTATGACCACAATGCAATTTTAGGACATTTCCATCATCTTCAAAAGATCCCTCATGCCCATTTCCTGATAATCTCTGTTCCCACTCCCAGCTCCAGGCAACCAATAATCTGTTTTATAGATTTTCTTTTTTGAACATTTTCTGTAGTTGCAATAATACAATATGTGGTTTCTAAGATTTGGCTTCTTTCACTTGGTAAGGTGTTAAAGAAAAGCTTGAACGACATTTTTGGCCAACCAAATATAATGTTGCTAAGGTTATTCCCTATATGAACATGCATCAGCTGTCTGTTACACTTTACTGTTGAATACCATTCCTTTGAATGGATAGACATTTTTGGTTTTTGTTTTACTTGGTGATGAAAATCTGTATTTTTATTTTATTTTTTTACTTTTTGCCTATCATGGATAATGTGCTGTCACCTGCACATTCATTGTATGGATGTATGTTTTCATCTTATTGATTAGAAACCTAAAAGTTGAATTGCTGGGTTTCATGGTAAATTTATCTTTAACTATTAATAAACTTGACAAACTGCTTTCCAAAGTAGCTATATGGTTTTGTATACCTACCAGCAATACATACCTGTTTCAGTTTCTTCACATCCTAGTCAGCGTTTGGTTTGTCTGTCTTTTTGAATATAGTCATTATTGTGGATATAAAGTGTTATCCTCTTGTGGTTTTAATTTGCATTTCCCTAATGAATAATGTTTTTAGCACATTTTCATGTTATTTAACTATATCTTCTTTGTTGAAATGGTCATCCTGATTTCTAATAAATTTTTGATTGTTCTATTTGTTTTTAATAGTTCTTTGTATGTTCTAGGGATAAGTTCTTTGTGTGCTATATGCTAAGTTGCTTCAGTCATGTCTGTCTCTTTCTGAACCTATGGACTAGAGCCTGCCAGGCTCCTCTGTCCATGGGATTCTCCAGGCAAGAGTACTGGAGTGGGTTGCCACGCCCTCCTGCAGGGGCTCTTCCCTACCCAAGGATCGAACCCACGTCTCTTACATCTCCCTCATTGGCAGGCAGGTTCTTTACAACTAGTACCAAAATCTAACTTAAACGTTTTTCCTCCAGTCTGACTTATATTTTTAATACTCATTAATGGTGTCTTTTAAGGAGCAAAAGTTTTAATTTTCATACAGTTTACTTTATTATTTTGTTTCTATTTTGTGTGTTGCTTTAAGATCAGGAAGATTTTCTGTTTTCTTGTAAACAGTATATACCTCTAGTGTTTACATTTAGGTTGATGATCAAGTGTGAGGTTTTTTTGCTTGTTTTTATTTTGGTATTTTTTGATGGCAGTAAATGTGTGTTAGCACATGGAAATCTAATTGTTTCAGCAATATTAGTAATTGTTGTAGAGATTTACATGTATACAGTTTAAATGATCACAATCTAGATTAGATTAATATTAACCAAATTTTTATGAAGTATAGATACTCTGCTCTACTATAATTTGTTTCTCCCCACTCCTTGTACAACTAATATACATTATGTATATATCAGTTCAGTTCAGTCACTCAATCGTGTCCAATTCTTTGTGACTCCATGAACCACAGCACACCAGGCCTCCCTGTCCAACATCAGCTCCCAGAGCCTACCCAAACTCATGTCCATTGAGTCGGCGATGCCATCCAACCATCTCATCCTCTGTCGTCCCCTTCTCCTCCTGCCTTCAATCTTCCCCAGCATCAGGGTCTTTTCAAATGAGTCAGCTCTTTGCATCAACTGGCCAAAGTATGGGAGTTTCAGCTTCAACATCAGTCCTTCCAATGAACACCCAGGACTAAGCTCCTTTAGGATGGACAGGTTGGATCTCCTTGCAGTCCAAGGGACTCTCAAGAGTCTTCTCCAACACCACAGTTCAAAAGCATCAATTCTTCGGTGCTCAGCTTTCTTTATAGTCCAACTCTCACATCCATACATGACTACTGGAAAAACCATAACTTTAACTAAATGGACCTTTGTTGGCAAAGTAATGTCTCTGCTTTTTAATATGCTGTCTAGGTTGGTCATAACTTTCCTTCCAAGGAGTAAGCGTCTTTTAATTTCATGGCTACAATCACCATCTGTAATGATTTTAGAGCCCCCCAAAATAAAGTCTCTCACTTTTTCTACTGTTTCCCTATCTATTTGCCATGAAGTGATGGGACCAGATGCCATGATCTTAGTTTTCTGAATGCTGAGCTTTAAGCCAACATTTCACTCTCCTCCTTCACTTTCATCAAGAGGCTCTTTAGTTCTTCACTTCCTGTCATAACGGTGGTATCATCTACATATCTGAGGTTATTGATATTTCTCCTGGCAATCTTGATTCCAGCTTGTGCTTCATCCAGCCCAGCATTTCTCATGATGTACTCTGCATATACGTTAAATAGGCAGGGTGACAATATACAGCCTTGACGAACTCCTTTTCCTATTTGGAACCAGTCTGTTGTTCCATGTCCAGTTCTAACTGTTGCTTCCTGACCTGCATACAGGTTTCTCAAGAGGCAGGTCAGGTGGTCTGGTATTCCCATCTCTTTCAGAATTTTCCACAGTTTATTGTGAACCACATAGTCAAAGGCTTTGGCATAGCCAGTTAAGCAGAAATAGATGTTTTTCTGGAACTCTCTTGCTTTTTTGATGATACAGCAGATGTTGGCAATTAGATCTCTGGTTCCTCTGCCTATTCTAAAACCAGCTTGAACATCTGGAAGTTCACGGTTCACGTATTGCTGAAGCCTGGCTTGGAGAATTTTGAGCATTACTTTACTAGCGTGTGAGATGAGTGCAATGTGTTAGTTTGAGCATTCTTTGGCATTGCCTTTCTTGGGGATTGGAATGAAAACTGACCTTTTTCAGTCCTGTGGCCAGTGGTGAGTTTTCCAAATTTGCTGTTACTTTCGCAGCATAATCTTTTGGATTTGATATACTCAGTAATAAAGTATGATAGTTATTGATTCATGTAATCTATGCCTCTTAAGGAAGTTTGGAAAAAATAGGACAAAAATATGACAAAAAATCATTTGCACTTTTATAAATAACTCACATATTAAGATTTCCTGGTGCTCTCCTTTTTTTTTTCCATTTTTTTTCCTGTGGATTGAATTACTATCTGCATATCGCTTTAATTTTCTTCCCCCATTAAACCTCAATATCTCCATATTCCTTATGCTAGTATATATATATATATATATATATTATATTTATAATGTCTGTATATGTTCTAAGTATATACAGAATATTATAAATGAATGTCTATTTATAGAAATAAATTTCATATAAGAATATTATGAGGCCAACAGTGCAGTTATACAATTATTTTATAGCTGTTTTTAACAAAATTATCTTTTATAGACATCTGTTAAAGGATAATGAGAAGATACATATATTTATACTGTCTTTAAAGTGCTCTCTTTCTTTATATGGCATCTGGTTACCACCTGGTGTCATTCATTTACAGTTTAAAGGACTTTCTTATTTCTTGTAAGAAAGGTGTATTAATAGTTATTCTTTTATTTTTTGTTCAAATGGAGATAACTTTATTTCTCTTTCATTCTTTGAATCAAAATATAGTTGTATACTGTTATGTTAGGTGTACTACATAGTCATTGGACTTCCCAGATGGCGCTAGTGATAAACAGCCATCAGCCAGTGAAGAAGTCGGGATGATTCCCTGGAGGAGGACATGACAACCCACTCCAGTATTCTTGCCTGGAGAACCCCATGGACAGAGGAACCTGGCGGTTTACAGTCCATGGGGTTGCAAAGAGTCGGACACAACTGAGCGACTTAGCGCGCACTAATGATTGGACATTTGCATACTTTAGGAAATTATCACTGTGATAAGTCTACTAACAATCTTGTCTTCAACAAAGTTGTTACAACATTGTTGACCATTTTCTTCATGCTGGTATCATATTTCCATGACTTTATTATGTCACTGGAGGTTTATACCTCTCAGTTCACTTCACTTCACCTCCCTCACTCACTCCCCTCTGGCAACCACCTGTTTTTTCTCTATGAGTCTCTTTCATATTTTTAAATTTTTTTATGGATTCCACATATCAGTGAGATCATATAGTATTTGTTTTTCTCTGTTTCTGACTTATTTTATTTAATATAATATCCACTCCTCTATCCACTCATGTTGTCACAAATGGCAAACCTTCATTTTCTATGGCTGAGTGATCCTTTAATATATATATATTCCACCATGTTTTCTTTATCCATTCAATTATTGATATGTAATTTATGTTTTGGAGGCACATTTTGGAAGCCTTGTGACAGTTATTCCTTCAAATATTTTTCAGCCCTTTTCTCTTTCTGCTTTCTTTCTGGGACTCCTATTATTTATATGTTGGTATCCCTGAAGTTTTCTGACAGGTCTCTGAGGCTTTGTTCATATTTCTTCAGTCTTATTTCCCCTTCAAGATTAGATGATCTCTATTGATCTATCTTCAAATTAGCTGGTACTTTTTTCTGCTACTCAAATCTGCTGTTGCATTGTTCCAATATAATTTTCATTCCATTTACTGTATTTTTCCAACTCTAAAATTTCTTTCTTTTGGAAAAGCATTTAACCTCTTGATTGATGTTCTATATTTGATGAATCATTGTTGCTAAGCTTTCTGCCCTCTAAAACATGTTTATATATTATAAATATGTTTATTTCATATTTTATATTTATATAAATATATATATATATATGAAAGTGAAAGTTGTTCAGCCGTGTCCAACTCTTTGTGACCCCATGAACTGTATAGTCATGGAATTCTCCAGCAAGAATACTGGAGTGGGTAGCCATTTCCTTCTCCAGGGGGTCTTCCCAACCCAGGGATAGAACCCAGGTCTCCCGCATTGCAAGTGGATTGTTTACCAGCTGAGCCACAAGGGAAGCCTGTATAAAGTTCCATCTCTGGTCAGGAAACTCAGATCCATCTTAGTTCTCGGACCGGAGATCAAACTAGTGCCACGTGCAGTTGCAACATGGAGTCTTAATCCCTTAATCAGACTGCCAGGGAAGTCCTAAAATATGTTTTATAAGAAAAAATTTCTAAGCATATTTGCAACAAATGATTTGAAGTTTTTATCTACCAAGTCCAACATTGGGGGCTCCTCAGAGACAGTTTCTATTAACTACTTTTCCCAGTGTATGGATTACACTTTTTTTTTTCATTGAATATCTTGCTATCTTATTGTTGAACACTGGATAATTTGATAGCATACTTTAGTAACTCTGGATTATGAGCTATCCCTCCTCCCACCTCTAGGAGTTACTGTTTTTGCCATTAATGTTCATTTGTTTAGAGATTTGCCTGGACTAATTGTGTGGATTTTATCTTGCCCTCAGTGTGAATCATTGATGTCTTCTCTTCCTTATGTTTTTAATTTATTTCATTTTTTTTTAAGTCTGGCTTCCTATATTTCCCCTGAATCAGCTTATTTTTCAGACAGTGATAAGTCAGAGGTCATTCTTAAATATCTGGAGCGAGTAAGATATCCATCCTTTGCCAGTGGATCTGTGTGTGAGTTGAGAAACACAAAGTTCAGATACTTTATGAATATGCCTCAGCTTTTACTTTGTGCATGTGCAAGGCCTCACAATCAGGAAATAGCTAGGTCTGTCTTCATTATCTTGTAATTATGTTCATAGCCTTTCTGACACCAGGAGTATGTGGGAATTGATCAAGGCCCACAGTGGCTGTCTCTTTCACTGTATCTCTCCAGAAAATTTCTTAAGTTTGTCTGAAGGTCTATTGCTAACTCCAGCCAGTATTGTAACCTCATGTAAGCTATGATATTGGCTTTTCCTGATTGTCACAGAGATAGCTGTTGCTTTTGATAGCACCTCAAGGCATGGGCCTTATCAAGCTCTACTCTAGATCAATTCTTCCCTGTCTGGAAAGAAAGCTGATGTCCCTTACAGCTTGTCATGCCCTGGTAAATACAGCAGTAAGGAGCTGGGAACCAGTGAAGGGGTAGAAGCAGCCCCAGGATAAAACGCTACACAGACTCCCATTGTTTTCTGGAGGTGGAGTAGTTTTTCTTAAATAAGCATATCACTGCATTTTTGTATACCTGTGGTAAATTTTCAGAGCTCTGAAATGTTTGTTTTTGGCGACTTTAGCCAGTTTTATTGTGGCTCTGCGTGGAGAAAATTTGCTAAGCTTTTACTTGGCCATTTAAAAAAGCTCTTCTTCAGTATGTTTTCCTTAGTTGAAATTTACAAAAAATTAGCCATCTTAAAGTACCCAGTTCATAGTCATTCAGAATGTTGTACAGCCACTACTTCTATATGTCTCCAAATATTTTTATCACTCTAAAGAAAATGTTGTACCCATTAAGTAGTCACTCCTTTTTTCCCCCCATGCTCACATTTCACCAACCCCCGGTAACCACAAATCTTCTTTCTGTCCTATGGATTTACCTACCCTAAATATTTCACATGGAAAGTGAAAGTGAAGTTGCCCAGTCGTGTCCGACTCTTTGCGACCCCATGGACTGTAGCCTATCACGCTCCTCCGTCCATGGGATTTTCCAGGCAAGAGTGCTGGAGTGGATTGCCATTTCCTTCTCCAGGGGATCTTCCCGACCCAGGGATCAAACCCGGGTCTCCCGCATTGCAGGCAGACGCTTTACCATCTGAGCCAAAATATGAATTGAATAATAAAACATGTAAACGTTAATGTCTGTCTACTTTTACTTAGCATATTGATTTTGAGGCCCATCCACATGGTAGTATGTGCCAGTACTTTATTCCTTTTTATGGCTAACTAATATTCATGTATTTATATATTTAAATGGGGCTTCCCTGGTGGCCCAGCTGGTAAAGAATCTGCCTGCAATGCAGGAGACCCCAGTTTGATTCCTGTTTTGGGAAGATCTGCTGCAGAATGGATAGGCTACCCATTCCACTATTCTTGGGCATCCCTGGTGGCTCAGATGGTAAAGAATCTGCCTGCAATGTGGGAGACCTGCGTTCAGTCCCTAGGCTGGGAATATCCCCTGGAGGAGAGCATGGCAACCCACTCCAGTATTCTGGCCTGGAGAATTCCATGGACTATTCCATGGGGTTGCGAAGAGTCAGACATGACTGAGCAGCTTTCACCAGGTTTTATGTAAGCATTTATTGGTGGACATTTGGATTGTTTCCATATTTTATCTCTTGTGAATGATGCTCCTGTTAAATTCATGTACACATATTTGAGTCCTTCTCTAATTTCTTTGGGTATACACACAGAATGAGGGTTTCTGGGTATTTCTATATTCACCTTTCTCAAGGGACCATCAAACTGTTGTCGGTACAGCTTTACTATATTTTATATTCTCATTAGCCATGTTATGTGTGCTCCAAATTATCCACATTCTTATCAATGCTTATTTTCCATTATTAAAAAAAAATTACTGTAGTCATCCTAGTGAGTGTGGGAGTGAAGTATTATCGCATTTTCAGTTCAGTTCAGTCGCTCAGTCATGTCCAACACTTTGCAACCCCTTGGACTAGAGCATGCCTGGCTTCCCTGTCCATCGCCAACTTCCGGAGTTCACTCAAACTCACGTCCAATGAGTCAGTGATGCCATACAACCATCTTATCCTCTGTCGTCCCCTTCTCCTCCGGCCTTTAATCCTTCCCAGCATCAGGGCCTTTTCCAGTGAGTCAGTTCTTTGCATCATGTGGCCAAAGTATTGGAGTTTCAGCTTCAACATCATATTCAGGGCTCATTTCCTTTATGAGGACCGGTTGGATCTCCTTGCTGTCCAAGAGACTCTCAAGAGTCTTCTCCAACACCACAGTTCAAAAGCATAAATTCTTCAGTGCTCAGCTTTTTTTATAGTCCAACTCTCACATCCATGCATGACTACTGGGGAAACCATAGCTTTAACTAAATGGACCTTTGTTGGCAAAATAATGTCTCTGCTTTTTAATATGCTGTCTAGGTTGGTCATAGCTTTTCTTCCAAGGAGCAAACGTCTTTTAATTTCATGGCTGCAGTCACCATCTGCAGTGATTTTGGAACCCCCCCAAAATGAAGTCTGTCACTGTTTCCACATCTATTTGCTATGAAGTGATGGGACCAGATGCCATGATCTTAGTTTTCTGAATGTTGAGTTCTAAGCCAACTTTTTCACTCTATTTCACTTTCATCAAGAGGCTCTATAGTTCTTCGCTTTCTGCCGTAAGTGTGATGTCATTTGCTTATCTGAGGTTATTGATATTTCTCCTGGCAATCTTGATTCCAGCTTGATTCATCCAGTCCAGCATTTCTCATGATGTCCCTTGCATGTAAGTTAAATAAGCAGGGTGACAATATACAGCCTTGACATATTCCTTTCCCAATTTGGAACCAGTCTGTTGTTTAATGTCCAGTTCTAACTGTTGCTTCTTGACCTGCATATAGATTTCTCAGGAGGCAGGTCAGGTGGTCTGGTATTCCCACCTCTTTAAGAATATTCCAAAGTTTGTTGTGATCCACACAGTCAAAGGCTTTGCATGGTGGATAAAGCAGAAGTAGATATTTTTTGGAACACTCTCGCTTTTTCAATGATCCAGTGGATGTTGGCAATTTGATCTCTAGTTCTTCTCCCTTTTCTAAATCCAGCTTGAACATCTGGAAGTTTACAGTTCATGTACTGTTGAAGCCTGGCTCGGAGAATTTTGAGCATTACTTTACTAGCATGTGAGATGAGTGCCAATTGTATGTTAGTTTAAACATTCTTTGGCATTGCCTTTCTTAGGGACTGGAATGAAAATTGACCTTTTCCAGTCCTGTGGCCACTGCTGAGTTTTCCCACATTTGCTGGCATATTGAATGCAGCACTTTCACAGCATCATCTTTTAGGATTGGAAATAGTTCAACTGGAATTCCATCACCTCCACTACCTTTGTTCGTAGTGATGCTTCATAAGGCTCACTCGACTTCACATTCCAGGATGTCTTGCTCGAGGTGAGTGATCACACCATCGTGATTATCTGGGTCGTGAAGATCTTTTTTGTACAGTTTTCTGTGTATTTTTGCCACCTCTTAATATCTTCTGCTTCTGTTAGGTCCATACCATTCCTGTCCTTTATTGAGCCCATCTTTGCATGAAATGTTCCCTTGGTATCTCTAATTTTCTTGAAGAGATCTCTAGTCTTTCCCATTCTATTGTTTTCCTCTATTTCTTAGCATTGATCACTGAAGAAGGCTTTCTTATCTGTCCTTTCTATTCTTTCGATCTCTGCATTCAAATGGGTATATCTTTCCTTTTCTCCTTTGCCTTTCACTTCTCTTCTTTTCATAGCTATTTTTTAAAGCCTCCTCAGACAACCATTTTGCCTTTTTGCATTTCTTTTTTCTTGGGGATGGTCTTGACCGCTGCCTCCTGTACAATGTCATAAACTTCCCTAATGACTAGTAATGTTGAAATGCACCTGCACTAACGTGCGGTGAAGCAGAGTTTCACAGAATTGTGGCTCTGTGGGGAAGAGCCAGGAAGGCTTTTCTGGGGAATGATATTTGAAACCTTCAAGGAGTTAATGAAGCAATGAGAGGACAGGAAGATCTTTACAGATAAAGGAGAAAATATTTGCAAAAACCCTCATGGCAGGAGCAGTATGATGAATTCAGAAGCGTAAATGAAGATTCTTGTGATGTTAGAGAAGAAACGAGAACATGGTACAATATCTGACTGGAAGGTAGGGGGAAAATAATGCTTTACCTTGTAACTTTCACTCAACAACATGGTGTATATGTTCCTCGATGGCATGATCATATTCACTTTTAAAAAATAATTCTGGTTGTTCTGTGGATGATCAAGGAAGGTGGAACATGATTAGATACGATTAGACAAACTAATAGACTGTTATAGTGTTCCAAACACATTGTCATGGTACCTGGAACTAGGTAGAGAAGATGGAGAGATACGTTTGTAATAGAGATTTTTTAGAGATAAACTGTCCACCCTTGGATTTCTTAGAATGTGTATTTATATCAAAGATTCAGTCTGACTTGGTTCAGATGGGCAAACAAGGATGAGGACAAGTTAATTGCAGTCTTTCTCTCTCTTAAGCACTTATTTTTCAATAAGTATTTATATTCATAATCCTTCATTTATATTTCAGTATCTATCTTTAAATATATACATGTCAGTGTATATGTTTAAATATCATATCCTCTCTTTCAGTACTGTGGGGCTAATAAAATCTTAATAAACACTAATTGTTATCAAATTTGCCAAGAAAAGACTCTCACAAATCTTGTTAGTTTTTAACATTCTGTTCATTTTGGAGTCTAGAATGTATCTCCAGCAGGGACTGTGCTTGGAAGCACCAGGGACTTCTTGGAAGAAAATATACTTGACAGATCTTGGGTCAAACCGTAATTATCCTTCAGAAAGACTGATTCTGGACATACTGTAGGTAATGCATTTTTATACTGTCAGGATTTATGTCACTTTGTTGTCCAATTGTTCTAGACATTTTTTCTACCAAATCATGAGCATCTACAGAGAGATATATATAATAACAGCTCGTTTTCTTCTATTAGACTCCAGGTGCAAAGATGCTCATTCTAACTTTTCCATATATATCTATGAAGGTTTGGAAAATTAGCTAGTGAACCTCACCTCATGACCGTAAATGTGCCTGTATTAGCCTGTGAAGAAAAGAAATCTCACTATTCCTTTAAGAATTTCCTCTGTCCTTCCTCCAACAGTTGCCCTCCCCTCTCCCCATCACTGTGCCATGCTCTCATTTGAGTTTTCTCTCCTGGAACAATGAGTACACACCATAAGAAGTTAGAACAAAACTGCAGAGAAAAGAGATTGGTAGTATAATCTTGAATAATGGCAAAAAATGAGAGAAAATAAATCCACATACTTAGATATAGATGCAAATAGAGACATAGGTATCTATGTCGTAATCTGTATCTATCAATCAGTCGTTCGATAGCACCTTACACACCTTTTTCTGAGGGGGATTCATATTATTTAGTCAAATTTACATAGCAAAAGGGCTGTTTTGATACTGCTCTCTGAAACTTAAAAGATTTATTAATACTTAAAAAGGTTTTTCATATCAGGAAAATTCAAGTAATAATTCCTCTTATTATTACTATTATTCCTTCATTTTGCTCTAAAATTCCCTCCCTTTTCTGTTTCATTTATTTCATCCTACTATGCCTTGACTCATTTATTTCATACACCTTCTTTATGCTTATCTTTGTAGAGAAGGGCATGACAATCCACTCCAGTATTCTTGCCTGGAGAATCCCATGGACAGAGGAGCCTGGTGGGCTACAGTCCAGGGCATTAAAAAGAGTCAGACATGACTAAATGACTAACACACACACTTATAGAGATACTGTTTTGTCTATTGCTTCTTGAATTTTCTCTTACTATTCTTTACTTCAACTTAGAAGGACGTTTTTAACCAAAAGATTCCTAGAAAAAAGTATTTTCCATTTTGGATCCCTTGTGGCTTTGGGACAACGAGGGAGTAGGTAGGGGTTGTAAGTGGAAAGGTTACTGAGTCTGCACCCCAGAGGTATCTGGAAAAATGTGTGGCATGTTGACAGTCGGAGATGAAGTTGTCATAATGACAGTTTGGAGTCTTGTCTGATTTGACAGCATTTACTTGCTTTGCTGCTCCAACTGGAAAAGTAAACACTGTGTCTGGGGACTAAATCTACTTGTGTATTCTTGAACTAGATTAAAGGCAGATACTAAATGGTCTATGTAGGTTTTCTTTTGTTTTTGGTCTGAATTGTCTGATTTACCAATGTTCTGTTCTACTCTTTAGTATACCTTGAGGTACTTAAAAGGAAGTGATTTGAAATATTTATTGGTGTCATTGCAAAGTCAACAAGCGGACTGAAATTCTATATTTCATTGATCATATATTTATTATTTTGAATAGTATCAATAAATGTGAATTGACCTATGGAGTGTTTTAATTCCAAATTGGCTGTGATATCTAACCTGTGGACCCAGAGAGTGCATTATACAAATTCTGAAAGTTAAATGTCCAGCCCAGGAATGGAATAAATCTTTGTGGAATTACCCCAGTATCCCCATTGGGGTTAATTTTCAGTATGCCCATTGAATAAGGAAGGGACAGATACGAGCAGAATGAAAAGTAAAATGTTAGAATCATTTTGTTACTGGTCTTCTTACTTCCACATCCTCCTGTGCAAAGTGGTTCAGGAGAAGTTTTACAAGCATGGAGTTTCACCTGCATGAAGTTTCTCTTGTCATGTGTACTTTTATGATTGTGACTTAGAGCTATCTAACCAAATTTTCAGTGGAACAAAAGAAAGTTCATGTTGGCTTTGATTAACTTGTTATATAGTGAAAGTTTCCTTTCGTCTTTGGCTGTAAATGTTACTGTGTTATGTAATATGCACTGAAAAAAGAAATTAGGAAAAAATGTGTATATTTAAATGATTGTTTATACTTGCATTCTTAAGAGTCCTAAAGACAATTGTTTCTTGACAATCAGTGATTATTGGACAGTCAGAGAAAACTCGTGAAAAAATTTTTTCTGAATATAAGATGATTTATGGAATAAAAAATATTAAACTTCTGAATGACTATTATGTTTAATAATTCATATTTTAAAAGAAATTGTTATTTATGGCTGTATTGCAAGTAGAGTATTAAATCTTTTAAATGGTTTATTTGCACAATTTGACTTTGAAACAAAAGTAAATATGGTCAAGTTAATAAACTGACTAGGGAAAGAATCTTTTTTATATGTCACAGGAGTTTCTGAAAATCTTCTGAAGTAATATTCTTCCTGAGTATAATAAGTGGAACAATCTAGCTTTCTAAAATGTCTCATTGTTAACTAAAAATGAGACATACTTATTATTATAGGTATTGCCCATAGGTATTATGGCTTATAGGTATTTTGGCATATAGGCATAATGCCCACAGGTATTATGGTATTATGGCATATATGTCCTATTATTATAGGTATTGCCAGAACAATTATCAGCACTCTTCCGAAAATATCTGGAAGCTATTGAGATACAGATTTTAAGGAAACTTATTTAAGAAGGAATTTTTTTCTTTAATAAACACTACTCAGGATTTCCTAGAACTGCAAATTTATTATTTTTTTATTGATGATAATGAAGGCTGATAGCATTATGGTGCAAGAAATTTGACTTTTGGAAAGCTGAACCATAGAAAATAGGTTTTATGTTTCCTCTATCTTTAAAGAGCTAAGGACATTTTAATAAGTGATACCTGGAAATTATTGACAAGATGATCTTGAAGCCAGCCCAAGGTGTTACCAGTTATGGATCAGTCCAGGACATCTTTTTTAGACTGTCGAGATGAGGTTTATATTATTTATGCTCTACTCTTTTAAGTTCAATCTGCATAATTATAGAAAAAGGTGAAAAAAAAAAACCCTCCTATATTCATTTATCTGGTAACTGCATCTGACCCATTATGTTAATACATTATTTTATTATCAAAAGAAGGAATTTGAGGTAGTAACCTCCTGTTACGGTACTGACTATGAATTTCCTAGTATCTACAAAATAATATTTTAATACAGATACATATATATACATCCTGCACCATTTGGCTTGGGGGAATCTTAGTTCCTGGTCCAGGGATTGAACTCAGGCCTCAGCAGTCTGAACCACTGAACTACCAGGGAATTCCCAAGTCATTTTGTAATTGGAATATTAGAAATGCATTGTAGAATTTTGGGTAATTCATTAGAGGAAAACCTAAATACACCTGTGCTATGTATTTAGTGTGGATATCCATATGTCATGGCAGAAATATCAACCTATTTGATTATGGGATATTGCCTTATACCTCACTGTCAATTCTATGTAATATATGGTATATACACCATATTATATTTCTCTAATCCATTTTTTTTCAGTATTCTGAAGCTCATTTGACCTCTCAGGTTTTGGATAAGAACATTCACCCATGAAAAAGGGAAAGTGAAAGTGTTAGTTGCTCAGTTGTGTCTGACTGTTTGTGACCCCATGGATTATAGCATTGCAGGCTGCTCTATCCGTGGAATTCTCCAGGCAAGAATACTGGAGTTGGTAGCCATTTCCTTCTTCAGGGGACCTTCCTGACCCAGGTGTTGAACTCAGGTCTACTGCACGGCAGGCACATTCTTTACCATCTGAGCATCCAGGGAAGCCCTATATAAATATTCACTTATTTATGTACTCACCTATATAAACAGTTAAATTGAAGTCTATCAGTATCATAGAAAAATGTAAAAAAGAGTTCTAATCTTGCCTTACAAATAGTTGTGAAAAGAGGAGAAGCAAAAAATAAAGGAGAAAAGGAAAGATATAAGCATCTGAATGCAGAGTTCCAAAGAATAGCAAGGAGAGATAAGAAAGGCTTCCTCAGTGATCAATGCTAAGAAATAGAGGAAAACAATAGAATGGGAAAGACTAGGGATCTCTTCAAGAAAATTAAAGATACCAAGGGAACATTTCATGCAAAGATGGGCTCAATAAAGGACAGAAATGGTATGGACCTGTCAGAAGCAGAAGATATTAAGAGGTGGCAAAAATACACAGAAAAACTGTACAAAAAAGGTCTTCATGACCCAGATAATCACAATGGTGTGATCCCTCACCTCGAGCAAGACATCCTGGAATGTGAAGTCTGATGGGCCTTAGGAAGGGTCAGTATGAACAAAGCTAGTAGAGGTGATGGAATTCCAGTTGAACTATTTCCAATCCTAAAAGATGATGTTGTGAAAGTGCTCCACTCAATATGCCAACAAATTTGGAAAACTGAGTGGCCACAGGACTGGAAAAGGTCAGTTTTCATTCCAATCCCAAAGAAAGGCAATGCCAAAGAATGCTCAAACTACCACACAATTGCACTCATCTCACACGCTAGTAAAGTAATGCTCAAAATTCTCCAAGCCAGGCTTCAACAATACATGAACCATTAACTTCCAGATGTTCAAGCTGGATTTAGAAAAGGCGGAAGAACCAGAGTTCAAATTGCCAACAACCATTGGATCATCAAAAAAGCAAGAGAGTTCCAGAAAAAAACATCTATTTCTTCTTCATTGACTATGCCAAAGCCTTTGACTATGTGGATCACAACAAACTGTGGAATATTCTTAAAGAGATGGGACTACCAAACCATCTGACCTACCTCTTGAGAAATCTATATGCAGATCAGGAAGCAATTGTTAGAACTGAGCATGGAACAACAGACTGGTTCCAAATTGGGAAAGGAGTACATCAAGGCTGTATATTATCACCCTGCTTATTTAACTTATACATAGGGTGAAGGAAGTGAAGGTGAAGTCACTCAGTTGTGTCCGACTCTTTGTGACCCCGTGGACTGTAGCCTACCAGGCTTCTCCATCCATGGGATTCTCCAGGCAAGAATACTGGAGTGGGTTACCATTTCCTTCTCCAGGGGATCTTCCCGACCCAGGGATCGAACCCAGGTCTCCTGCATTGGAGGCAGACACTTTAACCTCTGAGCCACCAGGGAAGCTCTAGGGTACAGCATGAGAAATGCTGGGCTGGATGAAGCACAGGCTGGAATCAAGATTGCCCGGAGAAATATCAATAACCTCAGATATGCAGATGATGCCACCCTTATGGCAGAAAGCAAAGAAGAACTAAAGAGCATCTTGATGAAAGTGAAAGAGGAGAGTGAAAATGTTGGCTTAAAGCTCAACATTCAGGAAACAAAAATCATGGCATCCAGTCCCAACACTTCATGGCAAATGGATGGAGAAACAGTGGAAACAGTGGCAGACTTTACTTTTCTGGGCTCCAAAATCACTGCAGATGGTGATTGCAGCCATGAAATTAAAAGACGCTTACTCCTTTGGAGAAAAGTTATGACTAATTTAGACAGCATATTAAAAAGCCGAGATGGTACCTTGCCAACAAAGTTCTGTCTAGTCAAGGCTATGGTTTTTCCAGTGGTCATGTATGGATGTGAGAGTTGGACTATAAAGAAAACTGAGCGCAGAAGAATTGATGCTTTTGAACTGTAGTGTTGAATAAAACTCTTGAGAGTTCCTTGGACTGCAAGGAGATCCAACCAGTCCATCCAATGGAGATCAGTCCTGGGTGTTCATTGAAAGGACTGCTGTTAAAGCTGAAGCCCCAATACTTTGGCTACCTGATACAAAGCGCTGATTCATTGGAAAGGACCCTAATGCTGGGAAAGATTGAGGGAGGGAGGAGAAGGGGATGACAGAGGATGAGATGGTTGGATGGCATCATTGACTCTATGTACATGGGTTTTGGTAGACTCTTGGAGTTGGTGATGGACAGGGAGGCCTGGTGTACTGTGGTTAATGGGGTCACAAAGAGTCAGACACGACTGAGTGACTGAACTGAACTGAAAGAAACAATAGATAGAGGATGAGATGGTTGGATGGCATCACTGACTCAATGGACATGAGGTTGAGTGAACTCCAGGAGTTGGTGATTGACAGGGAGGCCTGGAGTGCTGCAGTCCATGGAATCATAAAGTGTGGGACACAACTGAGCAACTGAACTGAACTGTAAGAAACAATAATGTGCCCTTGAGAATCCTATAGACCTTGCAAAGAAACAATACAGGGGAATGATAGAATAACATAAACATGAAAGATACAGAAGTAGGAAATAGTAGGTTGATGGTTCCTTCTTGGCAAAGAGATGTAAGAGAGTGGACAATATGGCCCATGAAGAATAGGGAAGGCATCACAGAGAATGTGATGCAATTTTCCAAGTACATCACAGTTAAAGGGAATAGCTGGAGCATAACACAGATGCAAGGAGCAGTATGGTATTGACATGGAAGGAAAAGTAATTATATTGCAAGGGAATGATGGGGAATCTGGTGGAAATGTGTCTGGAGGAATAGTCATGGATCAGATCATCAAGGTCCTTGATTGCCACACTAAGGAGCTTGGACATTATTCTGTGGATAATGGGAAGCTATTGAAGTGTTTATAGAAGTGAGTGCTGTGATCCATTTTACATTTTGAAAAGGTCTCTTGTGAAGTCTTGTAAAGATGTACTAGATGGGAACAAGACAAAGACCATTTAAGAGAATAAAGCAATTAATGGGACAGATGTAGTAATCTGAAGCACAATCTTTTGGTCTTGATTTGTCAAAACATATCTTCCTTATTTTCTTTTTATTCCTTTTCCTCTCCTTTTCACTCTCTATTTTGCTCCCTATTCTTCCTTCAGCCCCAGAATTATATTATGGTTCATAATGACACTATTTCTTCATATACTTTTCAATCTAATTAATGTTTGTTTAAATAAGTTTTTCTTGTAACTCACTGTTTAAATAATCTTTGTGTAAATAAATCTTCTCTTTCTAAAGTTAAGCCCTCTGGATATTTTACTATTCATCATCTGTGATGAATATTTTACTAATAATATTTTACTAATAGTCATCTATTGTAATAGTTTTCTCGCCTGTTTTTTAGATGACTTTAGTGCTCATGGGCTATCGATTCAGTATTCTACACTCAGTCAGTCTTCCTAACAATCTAAAATCACTTATTCAAGTAACTGTCCTCTGTTTCATCTGAAATCATAACTTCCTTTTCAACATTAAATTAAATCTATTTCTTCAATTCTCCTCTAAGGGAACCACATAGGATGACCCCCAGAAACACTGTTCACACTGAATTCTATGTGAGCACAACACTAGAAATTTCATATGAATGGCTCTCCCTGAAGTTAGTGCAAAGGAAGCCCTAACTTTCTTGCTCCAACTAGACTTGTACTTCAGTCTTATGAAATCTCAATCCTTTTGTTCTTCTCTTTCTCTTTACCTACTAGTTCCTTCTACTTCACGCAATTCCCTGTGATTCCAGACCCATCTGGTTATCACTTCTTCTACTCTTGTGAGAGTTTCAAAGTCCCATTTCACTCTTTTACTACATCCACTTTGGTTTAACCAGTCTTCTGTTTCTAGACCTATTAAGCTTTTCTGAAGGAAATCATGTAATTGTATTGTCAGGGCATGCTAATTTCTGATCTTATTCCTTAACTGAGAACTTCCTATACTTCTCCCCCACATAACTCTCAGATTCTTTTGCTAGATGACCTAATGTAGTCTTCTATACTAAAAACCATCAATAGTCTGATGACCTTAAAGTTTTTATTATCAGTCCAGATCTCTTCCTGGAATTCCCGTATTTATATATTCAATTGATTACTTGACCTCCCTATCCAGATGTCTGGTAAGGATGTCAAATGTAACACAGGCAGAATAGAATTCTTCATTTTCTCCACAGACCTGCTCTTCTGTTTTTTTTTTTTTTTTTCCTCTATCACTGTTAGTACAATGAGCTTCTAACCACTTTCTTGACTCAAAGAACTGTGAGTTATTTTTGACCCTTATTGTTATCGCTTGCACATCCAGTCAGCCATCCTTTGTACTACCCTCAAAAGATAACATGAAGCTGGTCATTTTTTAATCGTTTCTTTTATATTATTTTAATCAAATTACCATCACCTCTCACTTGGATTACTGTAATAAGATCTAATAAGATCTTGGTTGGTTTTTCCACTTTCGGTTTTACCCCCTTACAATTATTTATCCTTTCACATAGCAGCCAGGATACTCTTTTTATAATGGATATCCTTTAATATTCTCTTCTTGCTTAAGCCTTTCAGTGAATTCCTGTCATCCCTTTTACCAGAGCACTCAGGATCTTCTTTGATGTGGTTGTGGCTGCTTCTCTAAGATAATTTTGTAGTGTTGTCCTTCTAGCCTGCTTAGGCTACTGTGTTTCACTTCCACTGGTCTTCTGTATCTCAAACTTTAAAATTTTGCATTAAAACTTACTTCCATTAGTGGTCTCACTGGACACAATCTCAACACCCAGTCATTCTATATCATATCATTCATTTGAATTTTCTGCAGAGCAGTTATCACCATTTGATCTTTTTCTCTGGCTTATTTATGGATATTTTTTGTCTGCTCTTGTCTGTCTCTTTTTTAAACTGTATCCACACCTTCTAGCATAGTACTAACACTTAGAAGTCACTCAATAGCATGTTAAACCAATCATTGAAGTTAGCCGTATTGACTGTAATAGCAAGTAAAACTAGTAATTAACTGAATTCTACTACATTTGTAGTTGAGAAAAGAAAAGAAATATTTTTTCCTAACTAAGAGTTAAGGAGTGATTTTTTTAGGTGAGCCTTTGATTAACACAAGGAGAGAAACTTAAAAGTAGAATGTTAAGCTTTTTTTTTTTTTTCTGAGAGAGAATGGGGTATAAAGAAAAGTTTTTCTAACTTGATGAAGTTTGTCACACAAATCTTTAAAGGATCATAAGTGGGAATTATAATTCCCCTAAACTATTTTTTCTTTCCTAGACCATTAAATGAAGACTTTCATGGATACTTTGTAAATTTGGTACCACTCCTACTTGATAGTATAATGGTCTGTCATTTCAATGAAAAAAAATCATTCATGTTGATGAAATAAAAGATCATTCAAATCACTTGTTTAGAATCATGTAGCTCTGTCAGTTGATTAAGTTTTTCTTCGTTTTTGTTTTTTTTTTACTTTCTCTATAGACATATGAGTCACCCAGTTGATGAAAGATATATTTTGTTCTTCTAATAGTGCATTATGAGTCATGTAATGAAATATAATTTATTATTGCTACATTATTCAATTAATTTGATTGATGTTGGTAAATAACATTATTTTTATTTTTTATTTTTTTTACTTAATGAGTACTTACAGTGATGAAAGGCCTTTACCAACCTCCTCCCCCACCAACTTTTACTTGGTACATGTGACTTATATTTTCTCTCTGCAAACTTCATGAGGACAGGGATTTTTGTCTGAGATTGCATGAAAGCCTGACATCATGTTCCAATCAAATCTTATTGGGCAAAAATAAAATATAATTATAACCGAGTGTACATTAAAATTTTTCTTACTCTGATAGCTTCTATGGTAGGCCAACCCCCACCCCTGCTGCCAGATATCCACACAGTAATACCTGCAACATATAAAAACTATGTTATATGACATAGTGAGTGAGAATTAAAGTTGCAGATGAAATTGAGATTGCCATTCAGTTCAAATAAAGAAAGCATCCTGATTAATCCAGGTGGGCCTAGTATAATCATAAGGGTCCTTAAATGGGGAAGAAGGAGGCAGGGAGATGGCCTTCTGAAAAAGACTCAACATTGGTAGCTTGGAACATGGATGGGGCCAGCAAACAAGTAATGCAGGAAACCTTAAGAGGCTAGAAAAAGTAAAAAAACTCTCTCCAAGATCTTGCATAACAAAATGCAGCCCTGCCAATACCTTAATTTTAGCCCACTGAGACCACTTTTGTACTTCTGACCACCAAAACTTTAAAATGATAAATGTGTGTTGTTTTAAGTCACTAAGCATGTGATAATTTGTTAAAGCAGCAACAGGAAACTAATACTGGTTGCCTTTTGCTTTTCTTCTCAGAAATAAAAAATGGAAGTGCATAATTTCAAGGAAAGAGAGTAGATTTCCTTTGTGTATCTATGAAGGTTATTCATTTAGCAATAGTATTTTATTTTTTTAATTTCTTTTTTCACTATGCATACTCCTTCGATCACATATTGTGAAAAAATATAGACCCAACTTGGCCATTGTAATTTAACTACAAATTTTTAAGTTGTCTGCTTTTAGTATGCATGTCAACTTAATATTAGTTAAAGAAGGAAATATATAAAAACAGAAATATTTAAAAAATGCTAATCATCCTGACTGCACCCATTTAGAATATATAGCTCTTTTACAAACATTGGGCAGTAGTTTCTTTTTTCGGTAACAACAAAAAAGTAATTCAGATGATATTTGTAGTATATGAGCTTGCAGAGGGGTGCTTAAAATGTTTAAGACAACACACAATTTTAAAGCATTTTCAAATACTTTAAAGACACGTATTTATAAGGAAACAATTGTACTAATTATGATTATCTGTCCATTTTATCAAATGCCTGCTCAGTATTTACTAAGTGCTATTTTCAAACTTTGATTTGCTAGATCTACAGAAAGTCTAATTTAAGCATTTAATGCCAATTATAAGGGAAGCACTAGATTTATAGAAAGAAAATGTGTACAGTTAGAAATTAACCCTTATTTTGACATTTTCAACTATTCACTATTCAGAGCTTATTTTGATTTCCTCATGTATCAGACATTGATGATAACACAGATTATACATTTCTATCCAGTCTCTTCTCACTACTTGACTATAGTCAGAGATCCAGTTCATACCGGACAATTTGCTATTTCACAAAATGGGACATTTTCTCTCTTCCTTCTAGCATTGTGAGCATAGTGTTGCTTTGTAGGAAACATGCTGATATACAACCAGCTCCTACATTCACCCTTTGGTGGGTTTCTGAGTCATCCAGGGCTCAGCTTCAGTTGAAGAGCCTCCTCCTTAGGAAGTGTTTCTTGACCCAGCCCTGAGCTAGAAGTTTCTCCCATGCTTTGTGCACCTTGTAGGCCTTTGTAATCCAAACTTAAAGTTTTCCAGGTGGTGCGGTAAAGAATCTGCCTACCAGAGCAGAAGATGCAGGAGAAGCAGATTTGATTCCTGGTCAAAAAAACTCCCTGGAGGAGGAAGTGACAACCCATTCCAGTGTTCTTGCCTGGGAAATCCCACGGACACAGGAGCCTGGCGGGCTACAGTCCATCAGGTCACAAAGAGTCAGACATGACTGAGTGACTCAACATTTGTTGTTGTTCAGTCGCTCAGTTGCTCAGTTGTTTCCAATTCTTTGCCATCCCATGGACTGCAGCACGCCAGGCTTTCCTGCCCTTCACTGTCTCCGGGAGTTGGCTCGAACTCATGCACATTCACAATCCAAACTTACTCCACTCGTAGCACTTATCACACAGGTTGTCCTGTTGAAAAAGTTTCTCTCTGAGTTTATAATCTTAGAACTAGAAAATAATTTAGAAAGTAGGCTGTTTCTGTTGTTGTCTCTGATCATTTTTGAGGATCCTGATTTTCCAAATTCAAAACACATTGTTTCATTTTTTTAAATTTTGTTTCATTTCTGTTTCAATTCATTTCCTTTTAAAATATGTATAAAGGAGACTACTGTAAACTTCTATCTGTAAAAATAACTTCCCTTACTCCACATGAAATAATTTGACAAATTATAAATTGGGATAAAATTTATAGGAAATCTGGTCTGTACATAAGTTTTACTTGGTCAACATGTATACGATAGAAATCTCATTTACTGTTTTAAAAAAAAGCAACTTTTTTTCTCTAATAGCATTTTATAAATACAAATTTTCTTAGATTTAGAATGTTCATAATTCTGAATTTTAAGGGCTTTAGTCTTTTTAGTAAGCTATTTCATATTTATGACTTTATGATATTTACTTAATTTACATAGTAATTATATAATTTTAGCACAGGATGTTAAGTTCCAAGTTCATCTATCCCAACTCCTAATTTACAGATGAGGAAAACTGATGCCCTCTTCTGCAGTAACTGTTCAGGTGATTTTAGATGATAGACATATTTCAAAGGCCAATATTCTGCTCCCATGATTATTCACATTATTCCAGAATGGCACAGTGCTACCATCTTATTTATCTTTGGGGAAACTAAACATCTCAATAAAAGCATGAACCAAGCATTGGAACTACCCAAAAAAGATTGGAGAGAGAAGAAAACAAAAGATGCTTAAAAGTCCCCAAAGCACTACACAATCTGTTCCAATGCTCCATTATTGGTATAAAGTGATGAGGACACCACCCATTTCTAAACACAGATGCTTAAGGCTTCCCTTAGGGACTTGAGGTATCCAGGCTTGGTTCAGCATAATGGACTCCAGGTACCAGTGACTGGTAAACCTGAATATTTTCTGCTACTTGCTTTCTAAGATTGAGCACAGGTTCCTGACTAGGCTGATTTGACTGTTTGCAAGAACCCGAAAAGGCCTGGCAAGGGCATAAAATGACACATCTGCTGTGCTGTCTTATAAGGTAGCCACTTGATGTGACTGCTGAGCACTTGAAGTATGACTAGTTAAAATGAAGATGTGCTAAACATGTGCTCAATTCAAAGGCTTAGTAAGAAAATATGAATTTAAATTATGAGTTTAAAATATATTCAGTTCAGTTCAGTCGCTCAGTGGTGTCTGACTCTTTGCGACCCCATAAATCACAGCACGCCAGGCCTCCCTGTCCATCACCAACTCCCAGAGTTCACTGAGACTCACGTCCATCGAGTCAGTGATGCCATCCAGCCATCTCATCCTCTGTCGTCCCCTTCTCCTCTTGCCCCGAATCCCTCCCAGCATCAGAGTCTTTTCCAATGAGTCAACTCTTTGCATGAGGTGGCCAAAGTACTGGAGATCTTTAATATAATTACATGTTGAATTGAATGTACTTTGGATATATTGGGTTAAGTAAATTATTCAAATTATTTTCATCTTTCTCTTTAACTTGTTCTTTAACTCTTTAAAAATGTGGCTGCTTAGAAAAATTAAAATTATATATGTGATTCATATATGATTCATATATATATATATACATATAAATGTATATTAACATATATTGATTTCCATGAGGATGTGTTATTTTAAAAGGTAGAGTTCAATTCAGTTCAGTCACTCAGTCGTGTCTGACTCTTTGTGACCCCATGGACTGCAGCACGGCGGGCCTCCCTGTCCATCACCAACTCCTGGAGTTTACTCAAACTCATGTCCTTTGTGTCAGTGATGCCATCCAACCATATCACCCTCTGTTGTCCCCTTCTCCTCCTGCCTTCACTCTTTCCCAGCATTAAGGTCTTTTCCAATGAGTCAGCTCTTCCCATCAGGTGGCTAAACTATTGGAGTTTCAGCTTCAACATCAGTCCTTCCAATGAACATTCAGGACTGATTTCCTTTAGGATGGATTGGTTGGATCTCCTTGCAGTCCAAGAGACTCTCAAGAGTCTTCTCCAGCACTGCAGTTCAAAAGCATTAATTCTTCGGCGCTCAGCTTTCTTTATAGTCCAACTCTCACATCCATACATGACTACTGGAAAAACCGTAGCCTTGATGAGATGGACCTTTGTTGGCAAAGTAATGTCTCTGCTTTTTAATATGCTGTCTAGGTTGGTCTTAACTTTTCTTCCAAGAGTAAGCATCTTTTTATTTCATGGCTGCAGTCACCATTTGCAGTGATAGAGTAGGTAACATTAAAGCCTCCAGTGTCAGTAAGTGGTACCAAGACTCTCAGTCACCAAACCATGATTACCATCAACTATAGACCTGATTTAGTTAAAATGGTTGACCGCTATGGAGCCCTAGACATATTCGTACACATCTCTGAATGGAGATTTAGGAGACTCATAGGCTCATGAATAAAACTAGCAATGGTTCTCCACCCTGACTGCTCAGTTCTCTATATCATATATATAAAAGAAATGGGAAAAGTTGCACTCACTTGAATATTATGAGCATTCCAGTTCTTTCCAACTTCAAAAGTGAATGTGGCATCTCTTCTGGCTTGAGGCTGAAAACTATGAGGTAAAAGAATTGTTCTGTAGGTCATAAAAATGGAATTTTATGAAAAGCAAGCAGTTTACATTTATAGTCATTCAAAATACTTTCTCCAAATATATTTCCCAAGGCTTAGAATTGGAGTTCCAGTTCAAAATGTTCTTTAGTGCTCATGTCCTTATCAAGGAGGTACACATAGATACTGTGTACCTATCTCCATCAGTCATACTTCACTGAATATTCTGGATGCTGATCACATAAAGAAAATGATATAGTCTGTGGCCTCTAGGTAGTACATTATAGGACTTCTTCAATTAGTAAATCAATATGGCATATTGCAATAGAGTGTTGCCATAAATATTCCAGTGACTTTGGCAATATTTTCATATATCACTGTATGAGGAACTCTAGTTCATTTTCCTAGTTATCATTGAGTACACTTGTAGAAAACAAGGACTTATATTTATGAATGGGGAAGAATAACTATTGGATATTAAATGAAAATTTAGAAAAATGAACATAAATTTAATAACATTTATGAACCTCTTGAAGAAATATGCCTAAGAACTCACATCTTGGAAAAGAAACAAACCAAACAAACCTTATCTTATATTTCAGGTTTCCTCATTCAGAAATAATTTAACAGCTGTGTTCTATGATTTTCTTTAAAAAGTGATCTAAATAAATCAGAATTGAAAACCAAGCTGTTCACAAGTGTGTGTATGTGTGTGTGTAAAACATTATAGAAAAATAATACAGTGGTAACCTAGGTATAGTTAGTCACTATCATGGAATTTCCTGATTAGTACCAAGGCCATATATTGACTATGGATTTCCCTGGTGGGTCAGCAATAAAGAATTTCCCTGAAGGAGATGTGGCAGGAGCTGTGGGTTCAATCCCTGGGTTGGGAAGATGCCCTAGAGAAGAAAATGGTAACCCACTCTAGTATTCTTGCCTGGAAAAACCCCCTGGACAGAGCAGCCTGGCGAGCTACAGTCCATGGGGTTGCAAAAGAGTTGAACACAACTTAGCAACTAAACAACATGTATTGACTAAAATGTTGGCCATTACAGATTAGGAAACATAATTAGGTATGTAGATAGTAAAGCTAGACTTGGAGATCTCTGAGTAGATCCTGGCTACTGTTTGAGGAACCATGTACAGACATAATTTGAAAGTGTTTGAAATCTATTAACATGTTGAGCTTCAGATTCAGACTACCAGAGCTTTTAGAAGGACCTCTGTTGGCCCTGTTCTGATCATGGCACCCAAAGAGAAGAATGTGAGGGGCCACCGGTATATGCCCACGCAGACCCAATATACCGCTTCTCGCTCTTCAATACAATACATTAAGGACTCAGAACAAGGAGTTCTTGTCCAAACAGCCCAACCCACATCCGGTGTTTACCCGGGTCTTCCCCAGCCCAGCCTCCTTGGGAAGACCTTGTTACTAGGTGCACTCCCTTGGCCCCAAGGTATAGTTCAGGGGCTATATGGTTCCTTGGGATGATGAAGAACAGATACAGCATGATGTGGGGTTGAGGGTGAGGAGAAAAGGAAAGTTCCATCTCTCTTTCTGTCTGAAAGGATAAATAGGAATAGACCAGTAGTGTTGTCATGTTGGCATATGTTTTAACTATATTAGGAATAAGACAACCACAAAATGAAATTGTTAAAAGAAAAGCATTTAAAAATGTGTCCCCTTACCTCCCAATATTAATGATAGTCTTCTCATAACTTGGCATTTAAGGATACTTGTTCACTTTCCACATTCTGTTCAGATTTTAAACTCATCCCCCTCCCAGAAATTTATATATATCCATATGATATATATGATATGTCATATAGTTTGAAAGCAAATATATATGTGTGTGTATACATATATATGTGAAGAAAATTATATTTAAAGGAATGAGAATGTCACCAGTGGCAGTGAATATTTAAAGATAAATGAAGCAATGTCTTCAAAGTTGGAAGGAAAGAAAGATATTTAACTGTATTTTATATTATGCAAAAGATAATTTAAATCATGTGATAACTCAGATTATTACTCACTTGCCCTGTGTGGAAAGATTATTCAAGAGGATCAACCAGAAAAACAAAACAAGAAATCTTAGAAAAAGGCATATACAGAATTCAGGCAGTGAAGTATGACTGTAGGAAGGAAGGAAGCCAGGAAGTAAATGAAAGAGAATTTGTTAGGTACTGGTGCTTGGAGAAGGCAATGGCCAGCCACTCCAGTACTCTTGCCTGGAAAATCCCATGGACGGAGGAACCTGGTAGGCTGCAGACCATGGGGTCACGAAGAGTCGGACACGACTGAGAGACTTCACTTTCACTTTTCACTTTCATGCATTGGA
>NW_011494942.1:8896874-8900257 GCF_000754665.1 Bison bison bison | reverse complement strand
CGACTTAGCGGCGGCGGTGGTGCTTGGAAGTGGTGCTTCCAAGCACCAAGAATTTGTTAGGTACTGGTGCTTTCATCTTTTCCCTTCAAAGATGAAAAATTAAGATATAAGATTGCATTTTTTTATAAGGCCAATAACACCTTGGTTTACAGTTTAAAACAATATTGTTAGTGTTTTTTTTTTTTAATATTTAAAGCTGTAGTGGTCAAAATGTGATAAAAAGGACCTAAATGATAAAACTTCATAATTACATTATAGCTAATTTTTTTGAGGTGAGGGAGGAGGATAGGTTGAGATAATGTATACTAATTACCTCATGTTTCATAGCAAGAATCTCGAAGAGTGGGACAGGACTGAGCAACTTCACTTTCACTTTTCACTTTCATACATTGAGAAGGTAATGGCAACCCCCTCCAGTGTTCTTGCCTGGAGAATCTCAGGAACGAGGGAGCCTGGTGGGCTGCCGTCTATGGGGTTGCGCAGAGTCGGACATGACTGAAGTGACTTAGCAGCAGCAGCTTTAATAGATAATTAAATATTATTCAATATAATTTAAATTCAGAAAGGCAATGATTGAAAGAACTAAGGAAAAAATACATCTCAGAACTTAATGGAGGAAAGAAAAGGTGTGAATGATGGTTTTAAGTTTCCTAAATACTCAAAATTTTTATATGTAGCATTGGAAGGTGATAAATTAGTAGAGTACATGGGAAATTGATTTATTTCTTTTACAGGGATGCAAAACTCAAACTGTTATTAGGTAACTTTCTGTTAATGTTGATACTGATCTTTAATTTCAAATAAATGAATGATAATTTATAGCTAGGTATGGAATCCAGAATGAGAAAAATATATAGGTTTCTACTGACATAGCTCTAGATTGATTTATGGTAAAAGCAATAAATTATCATATAGATTAAAAGCAAATATTTCACCATACATCTAACATATATTGTAAAGAAGAATTGGATAATGATTGCCAAGGACATTGAACAGCATAGAAAAATTATGTATAGCATCTTAGGTGATGTATATGAGAAAGCGTGGTATCACATCTTTAGTCACAGCACATGTCTTAATTTTTGATAATCTGTGCATGCTTTTTATTATTAATTCAAAAGTTTTGATTTCTAATTTAAAAATAAAAGAAACAGTTTTAAACTTTGATATTCTTGATTGGTTCTTGTTTGTTATTGGCCACATTTAGACTTCATTTTTATTTAAGATTGAAGACATAAGTGTTGAAATATGCAACATGGTATTCTTTCATTTATGACTGAAAGACAAATTTTGGGACATCGAAAATATCATGAGTCAATCTGTTCTTGGAAAATTACCAGCCAAATTTTGCAGAGGTTTAAATTAAGTTAGCACACCTTCGGGTACTTACTCCAGCAGAATTTATTGAAGATTAATAATAGTTGTATGAATCACATGTTATAATACGTTTTTATCCAGTAAGGTGTCATTTAGCTCCCTAAATCCAAAACACATAGTGTGCAAGCTGTCCCAAACTTGTGAACAGGTTGTTTCAAATAGTTTGTTTGGAATTTACAACACATTTATCTACAGAAATAAAGTTATGAATTGTGTTTGGATAATCAGATAGCCCACAAAAGCGTATTTGATCTACAGATTTGTGACTGGGCTACAGTTCTAACAGGTTTAGAACTGGTAGTCAAGGGGAGCTTGTGGTTCAAGAGGGACAGGAAAAGCATTTTTTTTCCCTGAGGTGCAGGGGTAGCTTAGATAGAATGTCTTCAACACTCTAAATTTTGTCTTCAACACTTTCATCCTCTCTTTATGCATCCTCCTCTTTTTCTATTATACCATTTCTGTTTATTAAAACTTCAATCCCATTAAGTGTACTCTTCTGGAAGCAGGGACCTAGGAAGAGTGCTAGACTAGAACAGCATCACTTTAGAGCATGTTTAAAATCCTGAATTATTCCTTCCTACCTCCCTCCGAGTCTCCTCCATACTGTGTTGATGAGTTCAATGAAATGTTGGAAAAATTAATCTGTAGTAAATTCATTCATATGAAGTTGTGGATAATAGTCTAAATATACATCATATCTTCTCGCTATTGTCCTTATTTCTCATATCCAAATAGTTTTTATCCAGATATGAATTTATTGATAGTGCAGAGAAAGTAATGAGGTTAAATACAGAGTTCAGTCACAATGGAATAAGATATTTTGCTATATTTGAGAAAAGGGCCCATCTTACAGACTCTTAAGTCCTCTTCTAACTCCTTTCCCATCTTTGCCTCCTATATTTGCTTTTCACAATTTCTTTTTCCTACTACTTCTAACCAACAGATTTTTTTTAAGGTGGCATTAAAAAAAATAATGGATTAGCAATTAATATGGGATCTTGGAAAGGGATTTGATGTTCTTGTACAGAAGGAACTGAATGTTATTATAATGACATAGTTCACTGAGTTTTGTGACAGCTATAAATCTACCTTCAAATAAATGTCTAAAGAACTTTCAAGTTATCTCAAGTAACATTTCCTTTTTTATCCAAATTCCAGTCTTAACAAATCTTATGTTCATCTGCTTTTCAATAAAAAAACTAAAATTGGTCCAATCAATGAATTTGTTTCTTGGGTTCTAGTAAATTTTATTTTTCTGTCTTTCTTCTCCTTCTGTTAACCTTCCTCCTCTTTTTTTTTTTTTTTAAATTTTTGAATAGTGCTGACCTCATGGAAGTGTTTAAAGACATAGTCTATAAGAGACAGTTTCCCCAAGATTTAGTCAAATTGTATTTTTTTTTCAAGATTTCTTTTTTTTTTCCTTTTTTTTAAATTTAATTTAATTTTATTTTTAAACTTTACATAATTGTATTAGTTTTGCCAAATATCAAAATGAATCCGCCACAGGTATACATGTATTTCCCATCCTGAACCCTCCTCCCTCCTCCCTCCCCTACCATCCCTCTGGGTCGTCCCAGTGCACTAGCCCCAAGCATCCAGTATCGTGCATCAAACCTGGACTGGCAACTCGTTTCTTACATGATATTTTACATGTTTCAATGTCATTCTCCCAAATCTTCCCACCCTCTCCCTCTCCCACAGTGTCCATAAGACTGTTCTATACATCAGTGTCTCTTTCGCTGTCTCATACACCGGGTTATTGTTACCATCTTTCTAAATTCCATATATATGTGTCAGTATACTGTATTTATGTTTTTTCTTCTGGCTTACTTCACTCTGTATAATAGGCTCCAGTTTCATCCACCTCATTAGAACTGATTCAAATGTATTCTTTTTAATGGCTGAGTAATACTCCATTGTGTATATGTACCACAGCTTTCTTATCCATTCATCTGCTGATGGACATCTAGGTTGCTTCCATGTCCTGGCTATTATAAACAGTGCTG
>NW_011494942.1:8895225-8895571 GCF_000754665.1 Bison bison bison | reverse complement strand
AGAGTTCTTATCATAAATGGATGTTGAATTTTGTCAAAGGCTTTCTCTGCATCTATGGAGATAATCATATGGTTTTTGTTTTTCAATTTGTTAATGTGGTGTATAACATTGATTGATTTGCGGATATTGAAGAATCCTTGCATGCCTGGGATAAAGCCCACTTGGTCATGGTGTATGATCTTTTTAATGTGTTGTTGGATTCTGATTGCTAGAATTTTGTTAAGAATTTTTGCATCTATGTTCATCAGTGATATTGGCCTGTAGTTTTCTTTTTTTGTGGGATCTTTGTCAGGTTTTGGTATTAGGGTGATGGTGGCCTCATAGAATGAGTTTGGAAGTTTACCTT
>NW_011494942.1:8893696-8895125 GCF_000754665.1 Bison bison bison | reverse complement strand
TTCTTTTGCATTTATTTCTGCCCTAATTTTTAAGATTTCTTTCCTTCTACTAACCCTGGGGTTCTTCATTTCTTCCTTTTCTAGTTGCTTTAGGTGTAGGGTTAGGTTATTTATTTGAGTTTTTTCTTGTTTCTTTAGGTATGCCTGTATTGCTATGAACTTTCCCCTTAGGACTGCTTTTAAAGTGTCCCACAGGTTTTGAGTTGTTGTGTTTTCATTTTCATTAGTTTCTATGTAAATTTTGATTTCTTTTTTGATTTCTTCTGTGATTTGTTGGTTATTCAGCAGGGTGTTGTTCATCCTCCATATGTTGAAATTTTTAATAGTTTTTCTCCTGTAATTGAGGTCTAATCTTACTGCATTGTGGTCAGAAAAGATGCTTGGAATGATTTCTATTTTTTTTGAGTTTACCAAGGCTAGATTTATGGCCCAGGATGTGATCTATCCTGGAGAAGGTTCCATGTGCGCTTGAGAAAAAGGTGAAATTCACTGTTTTGGGATGAAATGTCCTATAGATATCAATTAGGTCTAACTGGTCTATTGTATCGTTTAATGTTTGTGTTTCCTTGTTAATTTTCTGTTTAGTTGATCTATCCATAGATGAGAGTGGGGTATTAAAGTCTCCCACTATTATTGTGTTATTGTTAATTTCTCCTTTCATACTTGTTAGCATTTGTCTTACATATTGCAGCGCTCCCGTGTTGGGTGCATATATATTTATAATTGTTATATCTTCTTCTTGGATTGATCCTTTGATCATTATGTAGTGACCATCTTTGTCTCTTTTCACAGCCTTTGTTATAAAGTCTATTTTATCTGATATAAGTATTGCTACTCCTGCTTTCTTTTGGTCCCTATTTGCATGAAAAATCCTTTTCCAGCCCTTCACTTTCAGTCTGTATGTGTCCCCTGTTTTGAGGTGGGTCTCTTGTAGACAACATATGTAGGGGTCTTATTTTTGTATCCATTCAGCCAGTCTTTGTCTTTTGGTTGGGGCATTCAACCCATTTACATTTAAGGTAATTACTGATAAGTATGATCCCGTTGCCATTTATTGTTTTGGGTTTGAGTTTATACACTGTTTTTGTGTTTTCTGTCTAGAGAAAATTCTTTAGTATTTGTTGGAGAGCTGGTTTGGTGGTGCTGAATTCTCTCAGCTTTTGCTTGTCTGAGAAGCTTTTGATTTCTCCTTCATATTTGAATGAGATCCTTGCTGGGTACAATAATCTGGGCTGTAGGTTATTTTCTTTCATCACTTTAAGTATGTCTTGCCATTCCCTCCTGGCTTGAAGAGTTTCTATTGAAAGATCAGCTGTTATCCTAATGGGAATTCCCATGTGTGTTATTTGTTGTTTTTCCCTTGCTGCTTTTAATATTTGTTCTTTGTGTTTGATCTTTGTTAATTTGATTAATATGTGTCTTGGGGTGT
>NW_011494942.1:8891647-8892388 GCF_000754665.1 Bison bison bison | reverse complement strand
CCCAGAGAGGTTTACAGCATTATATGGAGAAGAGAAGAGTGAGGAGGGAGTTAGAGGTGACCCAAATGAGATGAGGTGGAATCAATAGAGGAGAGAGTGGGCTATTCAGTAATCTCTTCCTTATGTGCACTCCACAACTCGACCGCTCAGAGTTGTTCACAGAGTTATACAGAGAAGAGAAGAAGGAAGAAGGTGGCAGAGATGGCCAGGAGGATAAATGGGGGGAATGAAAAGGAGGGAGACAGATCCAGCCAGTAATCAGTTCCCTAAGTGTTCTCCACCGTCTGGAACACACAGAAATTCACAGAGTTGGGTAGAGTAGAGAGGGGTTAAGGAGGAGACACAGGCGACCTAGTGGACAAAAAGGAGAGTCCAAAGGGAGAGAGAGCAGTTAAGCCAGTAATCTCGCTCCCTAGTGAAAAATGGGTACTGAAGATTGGGTTCTTAAGGTACAAAATTGGTAACAAATACATAAAAACAAAAATTTAAAATCTAGAGTAGAATTTGGAATTTCAAAAATTACCATGTTAAAGAAAAGAAGAAGGAAAAGAAAGCGAGAAAAAATGAACAAGCAAAAACAAACAAGGTCGCAAAAATTATAAAGAAAATATAGGTACAAAATTGATAACTAATACCAAAAAGCAAAAGTTAAAAATCTAGAGTAGAGTTTGGAATTTCAAAAATACAATGTTAAAAAAAAAAAAAGAGGAAGAAAAAGAAAGAGAGAGAAAAAAAAAAAAA
>NW_011494942.1:8841638-8891547 GCF_000754665.1 Bison bison bison | reverse complement strand
GTCAAAAAATTATTTAAAAAATTATATATATATGAAGTTTGCTTTAAAAAAAGGGTCTTTTTTTTTTTGTGCAAAGTAATCGGTTATAAAAGTGGAAATTAAAGGATTAATAGAGGACTTACATTTTTTTTTTTTTATAGGCTCACTTGTTCAGTTGCACTGAGGGGAGGTAGGGAGGGATGCTGCTAACAAATAACACTGGCGTGTGCTCGCAGTGCCTCAGCCACACTGGGTCTGCCCCCTGTTCACGGCGCGTGTAGCCTCTCTGCCCACACTGCCCAGGCTCTAGGTTGCTCTGCCGTGAACCATCCGCGGCCAGCCCTGGGCTGCCTGTACTTCCCAGGTCCAAGCCGCTCAGGTTCAGGCACTCGGGTAGTCCTCAGAGGCGCAGACTCTCGGTTGGGCCTGCGTTTTGTGCCCTTCCCAGATCCGAGCAGCTCAGGTGATGAGGTGTTTTGCGCGCACGATTGCTGTGATTTATCGCCTCCCCGCCACTCGGTTATCTAGTTGCGCACTGGCACGCCTTCTCAGGCAGATGTTGACCGTCCAGACTCCCAATAAGTTTTAGTTAGCAAAGAAGCCTGCTTACAGTTTCATAGATAATGTCTCTCTGGGGCTGCGACTGTCCCCTTCCGGCTCTGGCTGCCTATCACCGGAGGGGGATGGTCTGCCGCCGGCTATCTCTGTTCAGTTCTTTGTTCCGTGCGCGGGCCTGGCGGTGTCATAGGTTAGGGCTGGCTTTTCGCGTGGTAGATATCCCACAGTCTGGTTTGCTAGCCCAGATTATTTCGCTCAGATAGTGCTCGGGGTATTCAGGCCAGATCCTTGCGATGCAGCCCGCGCCGTGCCTCCCTGCCCAGCCCCTGCTTGCTAATGGCGTGTGCAGGCATCTGCGCTGCTTCTCCGCTGGGGCAGTTACCGTAGGGCTTGCAATGTGCGGGTTTTAATTATTTATTTTTCCTCCCTGTTATGTTGCCCTCTGTGCTTCCAAGGCTCAGCACAGATTCGGCAGTGAGAAGGTTTCCTGGTGTTTGAAAACTTCTCTCTTTTTAAGACTCCCTTCCCGGGACGGAACTCCGTCCCTCCCTCTTTTGTCCCTTTTTTTGTCTTTTATATTTTTCCCTACCTCCTTTTGAAGACTTGAGTTGCTTTTCTGGGTGCCTGATGTCCTCTGCTGGCATTCAGAAGTTGTTTTGTGGAATTTACTTGGCGTTTAAATGTTCTTTTGATGAATTTGTGGGGGAGAAAGTGTTCTCCCCGTCCTACTCTTCCGCCATCTTAGCTCCTCCTCTGTATTTTTTTTTTTTAGCAATTTTGACAAAATAGATTTTACATTTATTTAATTCCAGACTGAACCTTTAAAAAAAAATTGGTTCAGAGAATAATATTTTCTGACTATCCAAGGATTTAATTGTTATTTACTTTGAAGGAATTTAAATTTCTATACTTTTGTAATTTTTAATTTGAGGATAATTGCTTTTCAATATTGTGTTGGTTTCTGCTGTACAACAACATGAATCAGCTTAAGTATACACATATCCTCTCCCTTTTGAGCCCACTTTTATTTTAAAATGAGTTGTTTCAAGAGTTTAAGAAAAAATTGTTTTGTCTTTTAAATGTACAAATTTACCTTATATGAAAATGTCTTTTTTACTTATTAGTGTGCTTCATAGTCTATTAACTGTATTTGAGACTTAATAGCTGGAAAGAATATGTTAATTCTAATTTACTCATCATAATTCTGCTTACAAGTAGGTTGAGAAGGATAACTTTTCTTAGGTTAAGTAGCATATTAAATGGTGGATTAAATACAAATCTCAGAGTATAAAACTTTTGACATCCTTGCTAATCTTAATAGCCAAACTTTGTGCTTGTTATGCACAAGGTACTTATATTATGCCTATTCATTAATTTATTCCTTACCATAACCCTATCAAATGGGTAATATTATAATCAGTCTCACTTAACAGATGGGGAAATGGGGGCACAGAAAGTAGCTTTGAGTGTCAAAGACAGTATATGAACCTAGACATTTGGTTGACTAAAACCCATGGTCTTAGTCATGACATCACATTGCCTCACTAGAAGGACAAATGTCACATTCCAAAGTTTCTGTAATACAAATAAATGGTTCATAGTAGAGGGTACTCATGACCATAATAAAGACAAAACAAACCACACTTCAGAGCAACCAACCAACCAATACAAAACACCAAAAAAATTTAGATTTGAATGCACGAAGAATACATAAGACTCTAATCAATGAACTTGTTATTTGTTGCTCTTTCATGTTTTATTTTTTAAATAAGCTCATCAGATTCATCTTAAGAATCAAGGTCTGGTTTAGCTCTTTTATTACTGTACTGAGTTGTCAGGTGGTGCTAGTGGTAAAGAACCCTCCTGGCAATGTAGGAGACATAAGAGACACTGGTCGATCCCTGGGTCAGGAAGATCCCCTGGAGGTCGGCATGGCAAGCCACTAGAGTATTCTTGCCTGGAGAATCCCATTGACAGAGGAACCTGGCAGGCTAGAGTTCATAGAGTCACACAGAGTCTCGGACATGGCTGAAGCAGCTTAGAACACACATGTCAATGAGACAAGAAACCAATAAAGGAAGATTTAGGAGGTGCTTTTTCACTGGCTATTTATGTAACAATATTTCAAGATTTTTCTATATCTCAGTTCAGTTCAAATCAGTGTTACAGTCGTGTCCGACTCTTTGCGACCCTATGAACTGCAGTGCCCCAGGCCTCCCTGTCCATCACGAACTCCCAGAGTTCACTCAAACCATGTCCATCGAATCGGTGATGCCATCCAGCCATCTCATCCTCTATCATCCCCTTCTCCTCTTGCCCCCAATCCCTCCCAGCATCAGAGTCTTTTCTAATGAGTCAACTCTTCGTATCAGGTGGCCAGAGTATTGGAGTTTCAGCTTCAGCATCAGTCCTTCCAAAGAACACCCAGGACTGATCTCCTTTAGAATGGACTGGTTGGATCTCCCTGCAGTCCCAGGGACTCTCAAGAGTCTTCTCCAACACCACAGTTCAAAAGCATCAATTCTTCGGTGCTCAGCTTTCATAACAATCCAACTCTCACATCCATACATGACCACTGGAAAAACCGTAGCCTTGACTAGACGGACCTTTGTTGGCAAAGTAATGTCTCTGCTTTTTAACATGCTGTCTAGGTTGGTCATAACTTTCCTTCCCAGGAGTAAGCGTCTTTTAATTTCATGGCTGCAGTCACCATCTGCAGTGATTTTGGAGCCCCCCAAAATAAAGTCTGACACTGTTTACACTGTTTCCCCATCTATTTGCCATGAAGTGATGGGACCAGATGCCATGATCTTAGTTTTCTGAATAGTGAGCTTTAAACCAACTTTTTCACTCTCCTCTTTCACTTTCATCAAGAGGCTTTTTAGTTCCTCTTCACTTTCTGCCATAAGGGTAGTGTCATCTGCATATCTGAGGTTACTGATATTTCTCCCGGCAGTCTTGATTCTAGCCTGTGCTTCTTCCAGCCCAGCATTTCTCATGATGTACTCTGCATATAAGTTAAATAAGCAGGGTGACAATATACAGCCTTGATGTACTCCTTTTCCTATTTGGAACCAGTCTGTTGTTCCATGTCCAGTTCTAACTGTTGCTTCCTGACCTACTTTTATATAAATTAAGTATTTGAACATTTTCCATTGCTACTTTCCTGTGGTAGTCTAGAATGCCTACATATAAGTAAAAAGTGACTAATTGAAATTAACTTACTTTATTCTTGTAACTGACAAATTTAATACTAGGCAGATGCATAATGAAATAAAAATAATTTATTTTACCTCATCTTCAAATATAAATGATTTACTTTTAGATTGATATTTTAGCTCCTTTTTGTCAACCTGCTTTTATAGATTTTTTCTCCTAAATATATTTGGAAGATTTTCTTTCTTAATGTTTTATTTTTTCTTATATTGATAATGCATTTCAAATTTTACTTTTATTAGTTTCTTCTGATTATCCTAATTTTCCTCTGATTCTTATTTTCATATCACTAAAACTTCATCCTTAATCACTTGTTTTCCTTTCCTGTATCCATCCATTCATTTTCAAATTACAACTCCACAAATTACTTTTCTGTTTTATTTTCTTGCAAAATGATTCATTCCCTTCCCATGTTATCTTCCTGTAATTCTTGTCCAGAGCCTAGAGTTTTCAGAGAAACAAAGTATGGGTCTAATTGTTCAGAAAGACCACAATCTAAGATTTTGAAAAGAAAGGATAGGCTGGTTATAAATTTACCTACCAATGATGATTCTTCTACCCATAACCCCTTTATCTTTTAAAACTAGATCCTGTGTAGGCAACTTTTTTTTTTTTTTTTTTTTACCTTTAATTTGGGATAAGAGTATAGAGTCTTATTTGCATCACTAAGATAAACAATATTATTGTCAAGAATTTCAGCTAAAACAAAATTTCAAAAAGGAAAAACAAAAAAGAAAAAAAAAAGGACTCTATCCAGATATGTTTAGTATCCCAACGTTTTAGGTTTGTAATCTGTATTACCCTGAGTTGTCTATTCTCAGTTTCTGATTCCGAAATACGAATACTTAACTGACATTATACCTTGAAGAACATTGGTATCATCTACTCTTTTTTATGGCAAATTGCAGATAGAGCAGAAGTGTTGGTGTATAAGGTCTCAAGGTACATCTCTGACCTTTTCCTATCCTTGAGCCAGAGCAGTATAATTTCTTTCATATTTGGAGATGTTATGCAAGATTTTATTAAATCTCCAATTCATATTTATTGAGTGTAGAAATGAATAACTAGTAAAATCTTGAGAATCAGTGTTACTTTAATTTGGAAAAGGAAATGGCAGGCCATTCCAGTTTTCTTGCCTGGAGGACCCCATGGACAGAGGAGCCTGGTGGGCTACAAGTCCATAGGGTCACAAAGAGTTGGACACAACTGAAGCAACTTAGCACGCACGTTACTTTAATCCTACTTCTTTTCTATACATTCTATACATTATCTATACAATGGAAAAAATAATAGCTATTATTATTTATTTTAGGGGAATATATAATATGGTGAGTTTAAAGTGCTTGCACAGTATTTAGCATTGAGTGTGCAGTCACTCAGTCATGTCCAACTCTTTGTGACCCCTATATACTACAGCCTACAAGGCTCCTCTGTCCATGGAATTTTCCAGGCAAGAATACTGAAGTGAGTTGTCTTCCCCAGGGGATCTGCCCAACACAGAGATTAAATATGTATCTCATCGGTCTGCTGCATTGGCAGGGGGGGTCTTTACCACTGAGCCACCTGAGAAGCCCATATTTCACACTGAGTACCTCTCAATCTATGTTTTTACTCCTACCTGAATCTCTTATGGCAAAATAATTAACAGAGTTGGGAAAGGAACACAACTTAATAGTAGTTCTAGTTTTCTCTCCAAAATTTGAGAATTATTGATAAGATATTGAACTGATTACATTTTTCATTTCTTAGATTTGGGAAAATGTGAAAAAACAATCTACAGAGCTTTGCCATCTGTGAATCTATTGGATAGTATATATGCTTAATTTATATTTATTTAAATCTAAATCTCTCCACTGTAGCAGAGGTAATTATGGTGGTAATCTCCCTGGATAAAATGTATGTGTTGTAAAAAACTAAGTCAACTGACACATCTACTAGAGTCGCTATAGTAAAAACACACAAACAAAGAAAAAAAATTGGAAAATAATAAATGTTGACAAGGTTGTGGCCCTCTTAATGTTGCTTGTGGGAATGCTATAAAAAAGATTTTGATGGTTCCTCAAAAGCTGAACAGAGTTACCATATGATACAGCAATTCTTTTCCGTATTATATACCAAAAAGCATTGAAAACAGAGGCTCAAAGACATATACCAGATGAATTGTAGCACTATCCCAATAGGTACAATGTGGAAACAACTTACATATCTGTCAACAGATGAATGGATAAGAAATGTGGTATATCATATCATAGAATATTGTTACCTAGAAAAGAAATGATATATGCTACAATATATATGAGCCTTGAAGACATCATGTTAAGTGAAATAAGCCAGACACAAAGGAATAAATATTGTGTGATTCCACCTATAGATTAGAGGTTATCAGAGGTTGGAGCGGAAGGTAAGACTGGGAGTACAAAGTTTCTGTTTGGCATGATTAAAACATCTTGGAAATAGATAGTGGGGCAGTCGCACACATTGTGAATGTCATTAATACCACTGAATTGTATACTTATAACAAAACAGTAAATTTTATTACATCTACATTTATCTCCATCTTTAAAGAATTATAATGTAATATACAATATACCATTGGATTATATACTTTAAGTGGGTGAATTGAATAGTATGTGAATTATATCTCAATAAAGTTGCTAAAAAGCTGAAAAATCTTTGAGGTTCCCCTTTGTTAGGAGGAAGGGAGTCATTACTTTTCTGTTCATATGATAGGCTATGGGGATAGGCCATTCTAATTCATGTCATAGTATAAAATAGAATGCTGCTGTGATTAACTGTTGCCCAGCAAGAACATGTTATATGTTAACAGTGCACCCATGCATACTGACATGCTATCAGGAAGTAAAAGGTTTCTGTGTTTCTCCAACTTGGTGAATGAATCACTTAGCTGGGGGAGGGGACTATTGACCACAGAACTTCAGAGTCCTACTTGTTGGAAAGTCATTATGGGGCACTGTCCTCACGCTAGAACTCAGGTAAAATATTCCTAGTGTTTGATGGTTTGATTATAAACCAAAAGAATGCAACTTGGAGCCATACCCTGCCATCTTTGAAATGGTGCCTGACTCTATTATTTCATACATTTTGAACTTTTTTATTATGTGAACCTATCACTTTTCACCCTGAAAGTAAGTGGAATAACAACTGATGCCCCAACAATGAAAACTAAAATGAGCTAGTTTATTAGTCTAGGCTAAAGCCACACTGAACAAGCAGAATTTAAATTGAAATAAAGTGTAAGATTGAGGGCAGAAGGATAAGAGGGCATCAGAGAATGAGATGGCTGGATGGCATCACTGATGCAATGGACATGAACTTGGGCAAACCTTGGCAGATGGTGAGGGACAGAGAGGCCTGGCATGCTGCAGTCCATGGGGTCACAAAGAGTTGGATAAGACTGGATGACTAAACAACAACAAAGTGTAAGTAGACATTGTTGTTGTTTAGTGGCTAAGTCATGTCACACTCTTGTGACCCCGTGGACTGTAGCCCGCCAGACTCTTCTGTCCTTGGGATTACCCAGGAAGGAATACCAGAGTGAGTTGCCATTTCCTTCTCCAGGGATCTTTACAACCCAGGGATCGAACCCATGTCTCCTGCTTGGCAGGTGAATTTTTTTTACCACTGAGCCACCTGGGAAGCCAAATAAAAACTTGAGTAAACATTATTACAAACAGAGAAAACAGCAGAGGACAGAAGCCTTACTCCAGAGATGACTCAGTACATCCTGATAACAGATAAAACTGCTGTGCTTAGAGCTTAGTAGCAATAAAGAGGTCTTGTATAGGCCATATTATGGGTGATGGATTTTATTCTAATTAAAAATGTGAAAATTGAAGGATTTTAAACATGGGAAATAACGTGATTTTTTTTTTTTTTTTGAAGCAGATCAACTTGAGTACTGTGTGTGGGACAAAATGGAATGGTGGGAACAAGAGTGTGTACAAACAGATTGAGAGGAAATTATAGTACTTTAGCAGGAGATGATATTCTTTTGTGGTGGCAATGACATTAGAGACAATGAAACAATTCAAGATATGTTTAGGACATGGAACTAGAAAGACTTGGAGACAAATAGATTTGAGACCCTGAGATAGAGAGGAGAATATAAATAACCGAATCCTGGGTTTTGGACCCAAACATTTGGGTGGATGTTGACTCCATTTATCATTTTAGAAAAATTGGGGTGAATTGTGGAGAGGTGATAAGGTTTACTTTTGGGACAAGTTGAGTTTGAGGTGCTTATAAGATATCCAAGTGGAGATATAAATTAGAAGAGGGGTCTGAAATAGAAATATTGTTTTGGAGTCTTGAAATTTAGGCATTGTCAAAGTTGAAAGAGTAAATGAAATTGTCTAGTGGGAGAGAGAAGAGTGAAAACTGATGCTCCATCCAAGCAGCCACAACATTCAGCCACAACATAGAAGGAACAACACTCAAAGAGTTCCAAGAAGGGGCTGACAGAGAAAGATGATGAAAAACAGGGCTCTGCTGTAATGGAAATAATAAGAGAATGCTGAAGAGAGGAAGGCTTGGCCAAGGTTAAGAATTGAAGTTTCCTCTAGTTTTACTAATATGGCAGTCATTGTCAGTCTTAGAAATAGTAATTTTGGTAGTGCTGTGTGGGTGAAAGCTGTATTGTTTTTCCTTGAGAAGTGAATGTGAGGTGGTTAATGGTAACTGCAAAAGTAAAACACCCTTTTGGGGAAGTTTAGCTGAAAAGAGTTCAAGAACCAGTACTAGAGAGGCATGCAAAGTCCATGTTCTGCCACCTACTATTTGTTTGAACATGGAAAATTATTTAATATCTCTGATTTTGTACCCCAATAGGATCTTACTAACAAGAGTGCCTACCTGAAAGGGTTTGTTGAAGAGTGTTTATGACAATGTCTTGCTACTTAGTGAACATTTAATAAATGTAAACTGTGCTTACCCTTGATCTAGATATTATAATATCTATGATATTATAGGGATCTTCTCAGTCACAAAACTAAACTTTATATTCTTCAAAAAAAAAATAGATGGAAACATCAAAGCCAGGCCAGTCAATATAATGACAAGAGAAATTAAGGTCTGTTTATCCTAAGTAATCATTTTAATTTCTTATTATTGATTTAAAAGTCTTTCCAGTTTGCTATTCTCTTATATCCAATTTTTTTACATATTTCCTACTATTCTAACAAGTCTCATTGCAGAGAAAAAATACAGTGTTTTTGTTATAGACATTGGCTTAAATTGTTTTGAATTTATAAGGATATCTTAAAAATTATTGTTTTTAATCAGAGAAGACATTTATTTGGGGAAATATTATCATAGATAACTTACAGACCATACATTATCTTCCTATTTCTACTCCATGTTGCTTATTATCTGTATAATTTTATGAAAAGAAACTGTTTTGGCAGATACTAAATCACTAAATTAAAAAATAATTTAGAATACGTTGCATACTTACTTTTTATATTTCCTATTTATGTATATTTAATATGCCTTTTAAAAATACCAGTTGAGCTTTTCAGATTGCTCTGTTTCAATTGCTTTTTTTTTGAGCTGTAATCCATCTATTTTAAACACAGATATTTCTCACATTTCAATTTAAAATGCTCAGTTCATTACTATGGACCCACCTAGTGTCGACTTCTCAAATTCATTTTTTTACCACATATGCATGCTTATGCTATACATCATCTACATCATGTAATAAATGAATTGCTTACATAATCTTAATATTTAAAAGCTCATTTCCAGAATCTTAATGTTTTTGTTTCCTTTCTTATGGCATGCATTGTGTGCAACATAAACAATCTGAGAATAATTGACTATGGGTTAAACATACAGCTGCTAGAAAACAATCTTATTGCTCTTTTCAGCATCATTCACTCAAGAGGAAAATGTAATCACTGGTATGAAGGGTAGTATTATTGAGAGAGGTCATTTTACATAGGAATTTGTATGATTTATTTGATGCACTGGAGTTACTTTTCTAAGTTTATAAACAATACCTTATTGGCTGAAATAACTGCTAATACTTATATTGCATTTCACAGTTTACAAAGCATTTTTCATGTATATTATAATATTAAATATTTATAACATCTTTGCTGGATAGGAATTGTTATCATCCCCAAGTTACTAGTGAGGCAGCTGAGGATCAGAGAGGTATAAGGGGAGAATTGTGACTTGAACCTAAGTTCCCTGAATTCGCATAATAAATGTTGATTCCTGATATTATGTTGCTTCTGAGATATTTTTTGGTATATAATCCAATCAATACATATCTGTTACAGCAAACTATGTACTCAGTATGCATATTATGTAAAATTTGGTCTGGATATCATGTACCTAAATTGTTCAGAAACTGGCCTGTTTGCAAATTACATTAATAAGATTACATTAACTTTACTGGGCAGTTCAGTATATTCTTCATTGCACTTCTGTAATCTTATTTCTCATCAAATAAAGTATTTTGTTTACATCAACTTAATTTTAATGTTTATTTTCAATCTATACAATATATTGAAATATAAAACTTATTACTTAGCTTTTAATGACAATCACTGCACAAAACTTCCTGCTTTTCAGTTTCTGCCAAAATAGAAACAGACTTGTTCCTTCCCCTTGTCTCAGAGGGAAAAAGTCCAGTACAGGCCATTTACCCAAGCAAATCTCTTAATGTGTTCACTGGCTTTTGGGGGAGGGAGAGGCAGAGAAAGGGGATATTGGGTTTACCTTTGTAAAGAAAAGGAAGAAATGGAAGGGAGAGGAAGGAAAATAAATGTTGTATTCTCATCCTTTCTCACCCTACACTTAACCTGGAAAACTGAATATGCAAAAGGACTGAATAGGCATCTTTGAAATCTTGACTAAATAAGGCAGTAATCTGCATCAAGTAATAGATAAGCCAGAACTTCTAAGGTAGAATATTACTGTGGTCTGCTAGCCTCCAGGTGCTACAGTGTCGATTGTAAGAATGTAGAACCATAGGTCATTTAGCTCTGTACGTGTGCCTAGTGGTCGTGGTTGTTAAACACTCACAGAATCACATGAGGACCATAAGCCCCTATGCAGAGTGTCAGTACATAGTTTTCCAGGAAGTTGTCCAGTGCTGGAGTGCTTTACCTCTGGCCTTCTTGCCTGAGGCCCTCACTACCACCTGGCTGCAGTTGTCAGTGACTCTGAGGCCAGTGTCTATGGCCCAACATGCTCTGGCTGTCAGTGCTAAGCCCTAAGTAGTCAGTAAAATTAAAGGACAAGCTGATAGGCAAGTGGGTCATTCCCTCAAACGTGGCTGTACAGGCCACCTGAGATTGAGAGGAACTGTGCGTGCCCCTTCCCACGTGCTCTGGACTCCAGGCATGGAAATTTGCACCTGCCCCCACTAGAAGGGGAGTGGGAATACTGCCCTACTAAGGCCACGGTAGATGGCGTATGCGCAGGCCACGTTGCTGACGTCAAAGCGCACACCAGGCACGTTCCCTTCCGTATCCTGTCTGTGCAGGGACTGCCGGGAACACCCGCCACCCTTGCCCTGGTCCTGGTCTTCGCCATGGCCAAGGTCTGCACTCCTAGAGACTGATGCTTCAAGTTTAGTTCTTCGCACGTGCAGTCTACCAGCTTTCTGATGTCATGGGTCACTGTCAGAGATTCATTTATCAAGGTGGGCCAGAACTTACCCTAAACATGTAAATATACTTTTGATTTTGTAGATATACCGATGACCATATATACGTACTTATATGGCCAAGCATACATTTATATTTAAAGTAATCAAAGCCTTTGTTGCCCTATTTGATGTAATTGAAGTATTCCTCAGGTATTCCCCTGCCGTGCTTCCAGAATTTGATGTACTTGAAGTGTTTGAAAAACACTAAGGTAAATGGTCGTATCAGGTTAGCTGGTATATTACATGTATATATATGAAAGTATGTATGTAAGCTTTACTTATATATGTGGTAAACATATATCAATGAGTAGTAAAGTATATGACCAACACTTAGGGAATTACCCACTGTTATTTGGACTTTACACATTCAAACAATGAACGATCTTCTCTAGGAGAGTATTATGTTGGCTTCCTTTTCACGGTTGGCTTTGAAGGAGCCGTGTATGTTATTCTTCAGGACATCCTATATTGGAACCCCTGTGCTAACTGGACAGCTATGTATCTTTCAGTGAGACATAAAGTACTTAGTAATTCAGGCATGTCTTTTCTGCCCCAGGATTAGTTGCGAAGTAAATAAAGGGGATATAGTGAAGGAGTGTTTCTGAGGAATACATGAGAATTGTGGGAAACATGATGGCAATTACAGTTGTATAGTATTTGAGGACAGTGAAAAATTTAAGAGGGAAGAAGAGCAAATTGTGATAAAATAACATGTGGGGACAATTTGAATGTACACTATAGCAACTTGTTTATTTGTATTATCGATATACTTTAAGAGAACAATTTAGTACTTTGTAAGAGACACTGTATTTAAATGAAATGAAATCTCGTTTGTTGAAGTATTTTAAAACTTGAAATCCCTGACTTTTAAAATTGCTGAAATGCTTGAATTTAAATAAAAATTAACATGTAGTACATGTTATGAAATGTTTGTAAATGCCTAGTTTAAATTTATTTAATATTCTAATATTTATCTCCCTAAGATAAGGCAATGGCACTTATCCATTGCCCCACTCCAGTACTCTTGCCTGGAAAATCCCATGGATGGAGGAGCCTGGTAGGCTGCAGTCCATGGGGTCCCTAGAGTCGGACACGACTGAGAGACTTCACTTTCACTTTTCACTTTCATGCATTGGAGAAGGAAATGGCAACCCACTCCAGTGTTCTTGCCTGGAGAGTCCCAGGGATGGGGGAGCCTGGTGGGCTGCCGTCTATGGGATCACACAGAGTCAGACTCGACTGAAGTGACTTAGCAAGATAATATATCTTAATTTTCATCTGCTGACATTTAGAATTATTTCTGATGTTATGATTTTCTAACTTTTCTAAGGTTTAGTGGAATTCTCTTCCATCCAAACTCTGCTCCAGCTGCACACCCCCCAACTCACCATTATTGTCTAATTTAATATTTCTAATTCCATTACCTAAGTTTTGGGGGTTTTTGTTTTTGAGAAAGTGTTCCAAGGCTAAACAAGTCTGGGGATTACTGCTTAATAATTAATCAGTCACAACTAGTTTATTAGCAGCCTAGTTTTATTTATAGAATGCATATTTAAATATTATACACTTTAAATGCATTTGCTATCAATGGGATAAAATTTGTAGTCTTTCAACTTTTTGTAACTTCATTTGTTCCTGCCTGTGTGCATGCTGGATTTAGGATATAGTCAGCTGTTGTGATCCTGTTAAATATATCTATGAAAGCTCTTTAAGATCAGGTCATTAAATTAACAAGTCTGGTGTTCCCTGATACTGAATTTTGCCCTTCAATGAATATATCAGATTCAGAAATCAAGGACAATTCCATGAATTCTGCATCTGCTTTTATAATTTCTTAAACTGTAGGTATGCAGACAGAGCTGCTTGTATGTGACAGAAAAGTGTGATTGTATGTATTTGACAAAAATTATAGAAAAGTAGAAATGAGATAAATTTACTATTTTGAACTAACAGAATGTAAGTGATTTCTCATTTGTGTTTTTCATAACTAATTGTATGTTCAGGCAGTAATTACCTCTTTCTCCTTTGCTTCTTTAGTATCTTGACAGGATAGCTTCTTCTTGGTTTAATTACTTAAGGATTTGTTCAAATATGTTTTCATTTAGGAGGGTATTTGCCCTTTTTTGCACTTAGATGCATCCTTTAAAATGCTCTTTATGTAACAAGGCAGTTTCCTTTTAAAAGAATTCACTCACTTCCCTTAAGCTAAAAAAGGGTGGGCATCTTTAACATATGTGTTGGTATTTATCATTTCTCTGCCATGCTTCCAGAATATCAGAATGATAAGGGGAAATCATTAGATTCTCTCCATTTAATTTAACAGTTTTAATTGGGCAGGATCATTATTGCATTTTCTTTCAGTGAATTGTGGGTTGCTTTTTCAGTGAATCAAACTGTTCAGGTTGCTTATGAGGTTCAGCCCTTGGCATAATGTCACTAATGATTTCTACAGGACCTTGAAATAAAGCAACAGGAAAATCTATCAACAAAGAGATACAAATGGAATATTTTAGATCAAAAATAAGATTCAAGTCTTTGTACTGGAAGAAAAGGACAGCAGTGGGCAATTTCATACTTGATCATTGTAAATGCAATCAAAATGGCAGTTACTGCCTAATTGCCAAAATAGCATCTGGAAAAATGTAGTGGTAGTTGTATGAGACAGGGATTATTACCATTAATAAATTAATAAAGCCCATTACTTTTTCCTCAAAAACTTTAGACATTTTAAATTTTCTGTTTTTCTTCCTCTGACTGGTGCATGTTTCCTAGAGTATGCTGTCAGCTGATGCTTTTCTCTTTCTAATGTAACTTTTAATATGAAGACCCTGTGTTATTTGTAGTCTTTTTTATGGAAGGGAGTAAAATATTTGTGTGTGTGTGTATGTGCATTTATGTGTGGGGTGTTTGCATGCATGTTTGCAGAGGGATGGAGGAAAGCTATGGAATTTATGCTTCATTTTATCAGAGATGAACTCTTTTCTTCTGTTATTTCAAGAGCATCTCTCAACAGTTACTGACTAAATTGCCAGAATCAATGGCTTTTTAAATAGGCCTCTTTTAGAAAAAAAATGTCATTATGTCTGTCCTTTCCTGAAACTTTATTTTCTCTAGTTTAGTACTTTAGTCATCTTATTAAACAGACTTTCATACTTACAAAATAAAATCTACTTTTACTATGATACTTTTACACACTTCAGTTTCATATTTCCATCTCAAAGTTAGAAAGAAACCTTTACTCAGATGTTCTGCCATTATGTCAGATTCAACTTAGCATCACTTTTCCCACAAAAAATCCCAACTTCCCAAACTTCTGTTAATTCCACCACAGTCTTCTGTGGACTTTGACCCTCCACCCCTTGCTGTTTCTTACACTTCAGTCCTAGTCTAAGGAAAGCTTCTTTGAGGAGGTAATATTTAATCATGGTGTAAAAGCTATCAGGGGGAGCACAACCTGTCATTGGGAAAAATATTGTGCAACGGCCTGATACCAGGACAACAGACATGGGGTCCCAAAGGCTCCTGATTTTTCCTTCAGGTAGGGCATGCCATGGGTATTATAGAACATTGAAATGTTCTATGGAAGGTCTGGAGGATACAATTATGAATAAGAGTATCCATCTTTTTTAGAGCTTAGAGCTAAGTAGTTGGAACTTACTTTCTACCTGGTATTATGGCAACCCCAAGAAGGATAACAGGTGAGGGATCAACCTGAGATTCCAGTGGAGTCTTCTGCTTCAACAGACTTAAAGGCGGAGTAGCAATTAGCCTGATAAAAAGGGGTAAGGGAGTGTGGAAGAAGATGTTCCAGGAAGAATGTGCTTTTCACACAAGAGCACTGAAGGAAGGATTAACAGGCTGCTTGCCAACAATTTTGCCAGCCTGATATAGCAGGAGCTTGAAGTTCATGGCATGCAGGGAGAGATTTCATGACAGAGCATGAAGAGTCTAATATGACAAGTTAAGGACTTTTTACTTATAATTAAGTTATCATCTCATATTCTTCAAACTATATCCAATCCTCTTTTAAAGCAAAATTATATACCCCAAAGGATATATTCAGTGAGGGCTTTGAATTTAAGTTAGAAAAACATTATTTCAGAAACGAAAATTATAGTCTGTGAAAATATTAAATTAAGGATTATTATTAAAAAATGAGAATTCTGGTCTTTTTTAGTAGGTAAAATACTTTTTAATAACAAAAATTACATATAAATTACAGACCTCTCAGAATCAGATGTGTGGGGTCCGCTGTTATGAATTGAAGTAATATTGTGTATAGTTGATGAACAACCATTGGAGAGGTTATATTTTAATTAGATGTATACTTAACTAATGTATGTATATATAAATTTTATGAAAACATAATGGATTCACATTCAGAATAAAGAAAAAATATAAAAATCTTTCAAAAGCATATAGCAGAAGGGATTTAATCTTGTAGCTATCTTCCTTCTGTCCAGTTCTGACTTCCCCCCTCCCTACAATTATAACCATTTTTATTTCATTTTCTTGTATATTCTTTCAGAGTTTTCTTATGTACATATCAGCAGAAAGGAATTTGACGTCTTATTTTCACAAATGTTGTAGCACATTTTACTCACAGTGCTCAGATGTGTACCTTGTTTTTCTTCTCTATGTGTGCACGTGCACACACACACACACACACACACATGTATATGGGCTTCCTAGGTGGCACTAGTGGTAAAGAACTCACCTGCCAATGCAGGAGACAAAAGAGACACAGGTTTGATCCCTGGGTTGGGAAGATGCTTTAAAGGTGGGCATGGCAACCCACTTCAGTATTCTTGCCTAGAGAATCCCTTGGACAGAGGAGCCCGATGAGCTAGGGTCCATAGAGTCACAAAGAGTCAGACACAAGTGAAGTGACTTCATGCACATGTGTATGTGTGCACACACATACACACAAGAAATTTTTATATTGAAGATGTTTTGTATCAGTGCATACTTACATTCTTTATGCTTTTGTTAATAGCTTTGTAGTTTAATATGGCTTTGTTGTTTCCCTGATTAATGACCTTTGGATTGTTAACAGTTCTATGCTATTATGTGCTGTTCCACAGTAACTAAATTTGAATACATGACATCCTGCACATTTGAAAGTATATGTCTAATAAATTCCCAGAAGTGGAATTGCGTTTGTAATTTTGGTAGTTATTTTCAAATTACTGTCCAGAAGGTTTATATTGATATACATTTCTACTAGTAATATACAAGAGCACGTGTTTCCATAAGTCACCAACAGACTGTAGGTGTTAGTAAGATTTTGCTGTGTTAACAAACAAGGCCACTCTCTCTGTGGGTTACTGTTTTGAAACGAATCTTTTCTTGCATGTGTAACATGAAGTCTCTGTGGGTCAGCTGTGTGTTGACCTTATTGAACTAAGTCTCTTCTCGTTCCTAGGACCCAGGCTGATTGAATAGCCCTTATCTGAGATACACTGTTTTCATGGTGGAAGACAGAAACAAGATAAGGTAGCTGAACCAAATCAGACATTCACAGAGAAAGCTGCATATTTCAGTGACCAAAGCACATAACATGTCTAAGATAATGTCAGTGGGGTAGGAAATGAAATCTGTTGCAAGGGAATTTAACAAGGGAGAGAATAAATTATTTATGAGTGAATAATACAGTCTAACAAATAATAATAGACAAATACTTTTCATTTTTGCTAAGCTAATAGGTTAAAAATATAATAATCACCCTGTAGTTATAAACTGCATTTATGTTAAAGGATATTGAGCATCTTTTTCTTTAAGAACCAATTCTATTTCCTTCCCTTTGAATAAGTTATATCATTTGTCTGTTTCCACTATTGGATTGTTGACCTTTTCCTCACTGATTAAAAAAAACTCTTTATATATCATGGAGGTTATTGAATTCCTTTGATATAGGTTGCATAAACTGTTTTTCCAAACTAGTAAGACTACTCCAAGTTTATACAGCAGTTTACTCATGTTCTCTTCTGGTAGATTTATGGTTTTATTCTTTACATCTAAATCTTTATCCATTTGGAATTTTAAAAATTATTTTTCTTATTTGTTTATTTTTCAAGACTGACTTTTTAATTAGTTTGTCTAGTATTTTAAGCATAGGCTAGTATTTTAACTTGAACTTATTAAATCTATACATTCATTTAGAGAGAAATCATATTGATGCTACCTATCCAGAAACATAGTATATCTTTCCATATTGTGTCAAAGCGTTCTTCAGATAGGTCTTTATATGAATGATTTTATTCTTAGATATTTTATTATTTGTGTTACTAATACTGATGAGGTCTTTTTTTCCCATTATCTTTTGATAACTGGGTGTTATATATACAAAAGTTATTGATTTCTGTATACTACATTTGTTCCCTGTTATGATTCTGAATTCTCATAGTGCTTCTGAGATTTTCAATTGATTCTCTAATCTATATTTTCTTAACTCCAACAAACTAATACTAAAATTCTTGAAGGTCAGAAAATAAGTTATTTTAAAACCACTTGTTACTTAAACTACCCACAGAATTTTGTTTCACTGAATAATACTTTTATCATTTTATCTTATGGTGTGATAACTTTCAAAAGTAGCTGTCTTGTAGAGTAGAACAGGCATGAGGTTTGTAATTGGAAGAAAGTGAAAATGAAAGTGAAGTCGTTCAGTCGTGTCTGACTCTTTGCGACCCCATGGACTATAGCCAACCAGTCTCCTCTGTCCATGGGATTTTCCAGGCAAGAATACTGGAGTGGGTTGCCATTTCCTTCTCCAGGGGATCTTCCTGACCCAGGGATCAAACCCTGGTCTCTTGCATTGTAGGCAAACGCTTTACCGCTTGAGCCACCAGGGAAGTCCATGGGTTCAAATAGTGGTTTTGCCTATTGCTAGTTATGTAATCCAAAGATAGATAATTTTTGTTCCTGTATTTCGCTTACCATTTCTGTGATGTGGAACTAATATTCATAACTGATACATTCCAGATTTGTTTTGAAAATTAATTAACCTGTGTGAAAATTGTAGATTTCTAGTTCGTAAGAACTTGATAATTTTTTTTATTGTAACAGAAAGTCCATATTTTTCAGTAGGTCCTAATTCCTTGGAAAAAAAAAAGTTTATCTTTGTGCCCTCACCTTTTATCAGAGTGCCGTGGCCAGAAAAGAGGTTCATAAAAAACATAAAAATTGTTATGTGTATTTGTTTTTTTCCCCTCAATAAGTCTAGTACAATTCATTGAACACACTCAATAATAGAAAAATGCTTACTAAGATGACTTATACTTTAAGATTAAGAATAATGGCTCACCTATAAAGACTGAGTAAATCTGAAGTTTGGTCCCCAAACCAGGAAGGGCATGCATTTTTATTTTTTTAAGGTATGCTTGTGGTGCTGGCATGTCTTACAAATTCCTAAAGTCTTTTAATATATGCTTTAAGTGAAAAGTGAAAGTGAAAGTCGTTCAGTCGTGTCTGACTTTTTGGGACCCCATGGACTATAGAGTCCAGAATTCTCCAGGCCAGAATATTGGAGTGGGTAGCCTATCCATTCTCCAAGGGATCTTCCCGACCCAGGAATCAAACCAGGGTCTCCTACATTGTAGGCAGATTCTTTACCAGCTGAGCTACCAGGAAAGCCAAATAAATGTTTCAGATTACAGACCCATGATTTGTTTAAAGGGCTTCCTTGGTGGCTCAGATCTGCCTCCAATGCAGGAGACCTAGGTTTGATCCCTGAGTTGGGAAGATCCCCTAGAGAAGGGAATGTCAACTCACTGCAGTATTCTTGCCTGGTGAATCCCATGGACACAGAAGCCTGGCAGGCTACAGTCCATAAGGTCACAAAGAGTCAGACAAAACTGAGCAATTAGCACACACACACACAATTAAGTATTTTTAAATACTAATACACCATTTGATACCTAAATAGTTCTTCAACTTCAGGGAAATTTACAAATATCAGTATGTCTTTTTTTCCTATTTATGAAAGTGTGCATTATAAACAATGATGTTTTAATATATAAAGGTGGTTTATAATACAAGTGTAAATTAAATGTTCTATCCATGCTTACTGAATAATTGTATGAATATATTCTTTTGATAATATCTATTTTCTTTAATCCTGTGCATAGTCTGACTGAATTATTTTCTAAATTATGGCAGTAAGTCATTTTAGTTAATAATGTGGAAAAAAAAAGAAGCTGTGTATTTGGCAGGAGTTCCACAGAGTGTCCACAAACTTCATTTTGAAAAGTAGGTTTTCTTGAACACAATTTACCTGTCAGGATTTCTCACATTTCAACTTTTCAGTTTGTCTTTGAGTTTCTCATTCGATATTTTGAAATTTCAGATAAAGACAGAATCCCTTGTGTTTATTTCTCCCTGCAATGCCAGTCACTGTCATCACACAATGTAACATGTTCAATGTAGTAATAAACTGCCTTTACTTCTCTCATTAAATCAGATAATACCAATAAATGTAATTGCACTTAGAAAAAAATGAAAGTTGTGACTTGAAAGTTTAAGCACAAAATTTTCAGAATCACAAATAGGTGAATTTAGTGATAAAATTAGTTATTTACAAATGTGTTTGTGTGTGTGTGTGTGTGTGTGTGTGTGTGTGACAAGTTAAGTTCTCCTAGTTGTTTTAACTTAATTGAACTTAGCCAACTAATTAATCAAAGACCCTCTGGAGAAGGGATAGGATACCCACCTCCAGTACTGTTGGGCTTCTCTTGTGGCTCAACTGGTAAAGAATCTGCCTGCAATGCGGGAGACCTGGGTTCGATTTCTGGGTTGGGAAGATCCCCTGGAGAAGGAAAAGGCTACCCACTCCAGTAGTCTGGCGTGGGGAATTCCATGGACCGTATAGTCCATGTGGTCACAAAGAGTCTGACAGGACTGAGCAATTTTCACTTCAATTAATCAGATACTTTTCTTCACAATCTTTAATGAATTAATTAACTTTATATTTATTTATTTTGACTGAGCTGTGTCTTCACCACAGCATTTGGTCTTCTCCAGTTGCAGCTCATGGGTTTTAGTTGCTCCAGAGCACGTAGGATCTTATTTCCCTGACCGAGGGATTGAACCTGCATGCCCTGCATTAGAAGGTGGATTCTTAACCACTGGAGCACCAGGGAAGGCCCTTCACTATCTTGTTTTGTGGGTGTAGAGTTATCACATACTTAAAGGGGTTAAAATAAAGTACAAGAATTGCTCTTAAAACATTTTAAAAAATGGAACATTTTTAAACTGAAACAAAACTGAGAAGGGTAAGACATTTTATTTTGCAGATTATAAATTGATTTATCAAAGAAGAGATTATAGAATTGGAATATGAGAGTCAAGAAGGACTTTAAAAATCATCTTCCCTGAGATGTTAAAGGTATAGGCAAGATTGCATCACCAGTGAGGAAGGAATTGAGGCTCCCCTAGAGCTCAGGCCTTTTTACTTTCAGCTTAGCCATGCTTCTTCCCTCTCAGCTGTTACAGATGTAAGTAGACTGAACATTATTAATAGGTAACATTTTCATTTACTGTGAATAGGATATATTTGTCATTTAGAGTAGACCAAGTGGGATCAAAAATGAAACTAATTGTTCAAATATTTTCATATATTACTCTATTTTCCCTTATTTCTGTTCTAATTAGTTAATATTAAGAAATAGCTACCTCAACTACAGTGGAAAAACTTCCCTGAAAGGTGTACACTAAAATATTTTGTATAAATTATCTAATAAGTAAGAATCCAAGCCACATTGTAGCAATATTACTACTTTTCACTTTGCTGCTGCCTCTAGGTAAAATATCAGTATAGTGTCTTCCCTAAATTTCTTTCCTAGTTGAGAAATACATAACAGAAAGTTCAGTGATCAAAAAGTGCATTTTTTAAAAGTATGATCCCATTTGGATAGATTCTCTTCTAATGGGTTATATGGATTTTTTTTTTTTTTTTCTAAATAGGAATCTTGACTTTTACCACCAGAGTGATTGGTTCATGTCTTTTTTGGCCTCTTGAACTGACAACAGTTAGACAACACTACTTAACACAAAGAAAGATGATTGTGTAATGAGTAAAAAAGTAAAAGTGTAAGTTAGATTAATCTTCCTAATAGATACCTTTTCTTAAAATGATTCTTTCTGTAAGACAGAAATTTTACTTCCAAATAGTTACATGGTGACTAGAAGGTGATATTCAGTTGGTAAATCATGTTCAACTCTTTGTGACCCCATGGACTGCAGCATGCCAGGCTGCCCTGTCCTCTCTCAAATCATGTCCATTGAGTAGGTGATGATGTCTAATCATCTCATCCTCTGCTGGCCCGTTTTCCTTTTGCCTTCAATCTTTCCCAGTACCAGGATCTTTTCCAGTGAGTCGGCTCGTCACAATGAGTGGTCAAAGTATTGGAGGTTCAGCTTCAGCATCAGCACTTTGAATGAATACTGAGGATTGATTCCTTTAGGATTGACTGGTTTGATCCCCTTGCTGTCCAAGGGACTCCTGTCCAAGAGTCTTCTCTGGTACCACAGTTTGAAAGCATCAATTTTTTGGTGCTCAGCCTCCTTTATGTCCAGCTCTCACATCCATATGTGACTATTGGAAGAACCATAGCTTTTACTATACAAACCTTTGTTGGTAAAGTAATGTCACTCCTTTTTAATATGCTGTCTAGGTTTGTCATAGCTTTCCTTCCAAGGAGCAAGTGTCTTTGAATTTCATGGGTGCAGTCACCATTGACATTAATTTTGGAACCCAAGAAAATAAAATCTGTTCCTGCTTCCACTTTTTCCCCTTCTATTTGCCTTGAAGTGATGGGATCAGATGCCATGATCTTATTTTTTTTAGTGTTTAGTTTCAAACCAGCTTTTTGACTCTCCTCTTTCACCCTCACCAGGAGGTTCTTTATTTCCTCTTCACTTTCTGCCATTAGAGTGGTATCAGCTGCATAGATACTTGCATTCTGACAGAGGATGAAATGGTTGGATGGCATCACCGACTCAATGGACATGAGTCTGAATAAGTTCCGAAAGTTGGTGGTAGACAGGGAAGCCTGGAGTGCTGTAGTCCATGGGGTCACAAAGAGTCGGACACGATTGAGCGACTGAACTGAACTGAACTGAATTGCACAAATAGGCCCCCTTTATCTGCAGTTTCACTTAACCTAGTTTCAGTTACCCATGGTCAACCATGGCCTGAAAATATTATATAGAAGATTCCAGAAATAAAAGATTCATAAGTGTTAAGTTGTTCACCTACTGTTAGTAACATGATGAAATCTCACGCCTTTCTGTCTTTGTTCTGCCCGTGATCCCCATCCATTGACAATATTATGACTCTAACCCAGGGTGACTTAAGCACATCAGTCCTCTTATCAGAAGGTCAATAGTAGTTTAATGCTATCGTAATGCCTGTGTCATTCACCTCACATCATCTCATTACATAGGCATTTTATCATCCCACATTACCACAAGAAGAAAGGTGACTACAGTATAATAAGAAAAGTGAGGGTTACTATATTTTCCTATGGAGCCCCCAGATCATAATCACATTAATAAAGATAACATTTAGAAGTTAATTTTAAAGAGAGAGCCAAATTTTACGATGAGTATAGTAATTCTGATATTTATCATCACCATCAAGTTGGGACGAGTGTACTATTCTTTGTTGTCGTTGTTGTGTTAGTTACTCAGTCGTGTCCGACTCTGCAACCCCATGGCCTGTTGCCCACCAGGCTCCTCTGTCCATGGGATTCTCCAGGCAAGAACACTGGAATGGGTTGCCATGCCCTTCTTCAGGTGATCTTCCCGATCCAAGGATCAAACCTGGGTCTCCTACACTGCAGGAAGATTCTTTACCATCTGACCCACTAGGCAAGCCTCGTCTTTAACTGTTTTTAGTTGTTGTATAAGGAACAGTCTTTAATATGAAGTTATTTGTGAGGATGGAGTAATCATCACTCAACCTAACTTTGAAGTTTAAACATTCACTTAGCATCAAAACAGCTTTAGAAGCACTTGCCTGTACACTTGGTATTTAATAGTGTTTAGGGTATATTTGAGATAAAATAGCATTTGATGCCTTTTCAGAACTTTGGAGGAATGTTACCATAACTTTGGTGTTACCCATTTCTGCATTTATTAATTTTGGGATACCAGACAAATACTTTGTAAGCCATGGTTCCCTCATTTGTAGTTGGGATGATACAACTACATATCTTATATAGTTGTTTTGAATATTAAATGTGATTATTTTATATATATATCACAGATACTGGTAGACAGTACTCAGATACTGAGAGCTATCACTTTTAAATTACTAAAAATTATTCTAAAGAAGATAAATGGTAAAATATCAAACAGTGGGAGCTATTACTGGGAATGGATCATGTCTTTGAGAGAAGTATGAGACTGCAGTTTCTAAGATGACAATGTTCTTGAAGTGTTGTTGAAGAACACTAGTTGGCCAAAAATGTGATCTGAGGACAATTCATATGTTTATTCTAACTAACCAAGTAATAATACAGAAGAGTGTGAGGATGGAAAAACCTTGAACTTATAGACCATTGTATGTCAATTTTCTTGCATAAATGTGTTATGGGGAATTGAAATTTAGGACTTTAAAAAGGAAGAGATGTTATTGAATTTCTTAGGTGTGTTTCTAAAGAAATTCAATTACAGGACTTTATTCTACTCTAAGTCAGAGTTTTAATCTGCCCCTGATAGATCAGTGGTGAGCTGACCAGGTATTTGCTGAGTGGCTCACAGATGTACATTGATTGGAAGTTCTTTTTTTTTTTTTTTAACATTTTGTGACAGAGTTAAATAATTGCAGGGAAAGAAATAAGTGAATATTTTCTTAATGTCTGTTGAGGCAGGTTAAGGCAATATGATATTGGTATTGTCTGACACTGGTATTAAATTCATTGTAGTTATAATATTAAAAATTTCATTTCTCAAAAATAACCTTACAAATTCCATAAACTGATAATAAGAACATATATCAAATATTAAGATGCTGTCTGTACCTGTGACTACATATTTTAGTTATTAAAATAAAAGATGTTCAACAATTCTATTTTAAAATAGGGGAATGGACTTTCTTCCTTTTAAAATGAGAAATATTAGAAAAAACTGGCTGAAACAGTGGCTGAAAGAGGTTAAATTTGGAAATAACTTGTTTATCATTGTAAAAGATTCTGATATTTCTTTGAGAATTCTCCAGCAGTATTCACTAGCATATCTTATATTTTCCTAGCTTATGTGAGTATCATTTTTATATCTACAATGGAAACAACATAAGCTCAAAAGCACACTTTTTTCAGCTTCATCCCATTTTCCATAATACTGCTACAACTATGTCAAAGAGACTCATTAAATGTTTTATGGGCTTTCTGTTGTAGTTTGTGCTTTGGTTCCCTCTGAAGATATATTCATATTCATATCTGTGTTTGTAGATCATTTTGTATTTCCCACCAATTTAATTATTGTTCAGTAAGTTCTTGTCATTGCTTTTCTTTCACTTGTTTTTGGTTTTAACTTTGCTTACCATATTTACGTTGGGGAGCCTGCATATGAAACAATTACTTTGAATTTTGCTCAAATATATTTTTAAAATTAGATTTATTGGAAAATTTTCTTGATTCTACTTTTAAGGCCACAGGCTGTAGCATGCCGTTAAGCACTTAATAAATGTTCAGTGAATGATAAAGTGTATCTCAGTCTACATACATTATGAAACTTCCTGGAGATCTACCTATAACAGTATAGGAAAATCACATTGCAGTAGACATTAATTCTAATGTACAAAATACCAGATATATAACCAATTGAATATCTTGAACTATTCAGGTAATTGATAAATAATATAGATTTATTTAACACATATGTGCCAGTTACTATCACATATTTAATATTTCAACACTTTAACATTTAATGTAAAATAAAAAGATTTTTAGTAGCAATTTACTATTAAGCATCAGGTTGCTTGGATCAGTTCAGTTATTTAATAAAATTATCAATGTCAGGATTTGAGAGAATATTTTGAAACTGCCTTCTCTTTTGCTGACTTCTAAAATCTTGCAAAAGATACTAATTTGCAAGGTAGAATTCAAATGAAAGAAAACTTATGCAGCCTAGAGAGGTACATTTAAAACTATTTCATTCATCCATCAAATGCAGTACTGATTTAGTGACAATGAGATTATATCAAATTTAAATTCATTAACAATTATGTAAAAGCCTTTTAAATCACTTAAAAAATCCCATGTACCATCTTGGGATTTTCATTGAACTGTAAATTCTGGAATGTTATTTTATTCTGTATTATGGTATCAAATGTGAAATAAGACCTGGCTTCAAGAAACAAATGGGCCACTAACCAGTTGTAAGACTTTAAATTTCTTTTGCCCAAGTTTAAACACTGGCAAACTTATTAGGAATATACATACCCATACACTTTTCTATGCTGCATATGATCTGTGAGTTAATCTATGTGAACAGAATTCTTTATGAGCTTGGAGTTCCATTAGTTTAAATTATCATTATTAGGATATTCATTATTATACTGACAAATTTTCTATCTAGTTCCTAGTCTGTTTCATGCCATTTAAGGATAATTTTCCAAGAAATACTTTGTGTTTTTGAAGGGCTACAGGAATGTTTATATAAAATATTAAGATCTTAAACTAATTTATAAACCATTTAACAGTTTCCTATATGTCCTTTTTTGTTTATTTGACATGTGTGTACTTAAACACGCACATATTAAATGCCTATAAAAACAAAGCCAAAGATAAGGGTGATTCTAATATGAGCATCTTTTCTTTACACTACAGTTGGCCTCAAACACTCATACTCTCTTTCTTACCTGCTCTGGTGACCTTCTGAATCAGAGTTTTAGAGAAACAACCAGAGGTAGTAGCTGTAGCAAGATAGCAGCTGGGACCATACGGATCTCAGCATCCTGCCTTATGGCCATTATCTTTGTTTCTATCTTTATGCTGCCACTATGTCTCCTTCTTGTGTTCTCCCTGCATCCTCTCTTCACTGCCTCCTCCTCTTCCTGACCCCAGCTCCCCATTGCCCCTTGTAACTTACCCTTCCTCCTTCATTTTTCTCTGTTGATATAGGATGAAACAAGATTCCCTAATTAAGACCTAAAAAAAAAAGACTGTTTTTTAAAGTGTATGTAGCCAGGCATGCTACCATTCCCTAAATCCCATAACCACCATTAACAATAGAAAAATTATTTTTGTATACTTTATCAATTAGACTATATTAGATAGTAGGGCCCTTAAGTGCTGAAATAACAGATATTTAAAATAAATGCAACAACTTTCTCATTTTTCTCTGTAGGAATGGGTTGTTGCTGTAATAAAAAATAATTTGAGGCTAATGACAAGAAAGTATAATGAGTAATATCCTTTCCCCTTCCCCAACTGCTGAAAATGAAAATCATGTCAGCATCCAGTCATTTTTGCCACATCCCTTGTTAACAGCTTTTTCAGGGTGGGTCATGATTCTGTGTTTTGTTAGTGTCTTAACTCCATAGTGACATGCTTAAATCTTATTCCACATTGATTTTTGTAGTGTATATATGTGTATTTTTAGGATAGCCCATGAATGATGGACCTCATTATTAAGTTATTATCAACTTTGGCAAAAATTTTATAACCTTTGAGCGAAAAATAAATTGATTAATATGATAAGGTTAATAATTGATTTTGTTCTTTGGAATTTGTGTGTGCTGTCTCACTGTGTATGTCTAAAAAAGTAAACTTACTGTCTGACTGTCGCCAGGAAAAAAAAGTGGGACCTAATCAAACTGCTGTGGGGTCAACCCTTGTGGTTTTAAAGGCCCTTAATGTTGTCCAGCTGCAAAATAAAAGGGATTGGGAGGGGAAGCTAGAAGGAGTGGAGGGGGTTGAGGGGGAATGTGTGGAAAAGAACAGGGAGTCTGGCTTTTATTTTTTTTTTTTAAAGTGAGTTCAGTGCCAGCCTGGACATTGGCTGTGCAGACTATTGAGCCATTGTCTGCTCCATTTCCAGAATAGCCCCCAGTTAATCACTTCGGCTTTGAAGGGAATTTCCTCGTGGAATTCTCCACAGAAAATCTAATCAACTGACCTGCCCTCTCAACAATGGAAGGCTTTTTTTTCTCTCTTTCCCTTATTGGGGCGGGCTCTGTAATGTAGCCTTTTGTGCCGAATGAACCCTCCCAGTAGGAGTGGAGAGCGTGTGTGAGTGACTGAGTGTGTGTGTGTGTGTGTGTGTATGAAGAATGCACACTATCTCATGTTGGTGAGTGTGTGCTTACTCCCTGACCAGATGCTGCGGTGCACGGGGCAGCCACCATCTCTGCATGCGTGTCTGTGTAAGTGTCTCTCTCTCTGTCTGTGTATGTGCCTCTGTGCCTCTGTCATTTCATGTCAAAGGTACATTACCTGATTACCTTCCTCGCCTGCCAGATTTTTATCTAGATAATTGGAACTGCTATGGAGGCTGTGCCTTGCCAGCCAGCTTAGGAGCCGCAGAGCCCTAGTTTGTCCACCTTGTTATCTGTGGCTGCCTGGGCAGAGGAAATTAAAGAGATCCCCAGCCAGGGGAGCGCTTCCTGCCCGACTTCCCCAGCCATCCCAAGCAGGACAGTTTGTGAGGACCATCTTTTTGTTTTCATCTGTTGGTTTGGTTTGGGGTTCTGTTCCCTGGAGTGTGTGTTATTTTGGCACGTGGATACCTAGTCCCCTCCACCTCGCACATCGTGTTTTATGGAGTTTGGAGCTGAGGAAACTTTGGTTGGGTTGCCAGGACGTTCGCACCACTTTGTGGAAAGCGCGAGCTAACAGTGAGACCGACAGAGTGAGTGACAAGTTGTTTACAGGTTTCCTTGAAGGGGCCTCTGCTATATTTCAATCTGTCAAAGTTGCTTTTCTTCCCTCAGAACAATGCCTGATTGTTGTGTGCAAGTGTGTGTGTGTGTATGTGTGTGTGTGTGTGTGTGTTTCCGTGTGCGCACGGAGAGAGCCTAGAAAAGGGTGAGAAGGCATAACAATTCTTTGTGTAAAAATGCTATTACTAACATTTAATCTTTTTGCTCAATGAGTTAATCAATGCAGTTGAATCGGGGTTGGGTTCGTGTACAGATTTCTCATTTAATCAGTAGCAAATGCATTTTCAAAAATCATATTTTGTGTATGTGTGTGTGCATGCGTGTGCGACTTTTATTATTTAGAGGAGAGAGTATGGGAGACACACTAAATGAGTTGACTTCTCACATTCAGTGATGTCTAGAAGGGAGAATTAAAAGGAAAGGACAGGCACCCTGAGGTTGTCTAGTGCCTTGCAGCCCGAGCGTGCGGCTGGAGGAGGGGGGAGCGGCCAGACCCCGCTGCTGGAAGTGCGCTACCCCTTTAAGAGACTGGTCAAGGAGTCCTAGGAGTGGGAGGGGGGAGAGGGGGAGAGGGGGGAGAGAGAGAGATTGAGAGACAGAGAGAGAGAGAGAGAGAGAGAGAGAGAGAAAATCAATTGGTTTAGAAGGTTTGGACTCACTTGACAGGTTCAGTTGGAGACGATCATAGGTGGCTGCTGTGACAAAGGGAAATTGTGCTTTTCCAGCATGCTTACTGACCCTGATTTACCTCAGGAGTTTGAAAGGTGAGTACAGTTTTCCCCCTCTGATATATTGAAGTGCAGCTCTCCCATTTTACAGTAGTCTCTGAATCCATTGGAAGATGCTCGCCTAAAACGTGTTTGTTAGCGAAGCTTTTAGCGAGTGCTTCTGCAGTCTTGTTAGCTGATTTTTGTTGTGATTGCCCAGACCAAATGGAACTGATTTGCAAAGTCTCCGAGATCTCTGCTAATGTTTCTAGGTTGTGTCCTATAACAGGAAATTAAATGAACATTAAGCATCTCTCCCTTTCTCCCACTCTCTGCTTTTCTCTTTCTCATTCACTCTCTTACTCTTCCTGCATTGATATTTTTCTCCCCTTCCACACCTTTTTAAAATGCTTTTGTGCAGAATGTTACCATTTTCAACATCTCTGTGTCGTAATTTCTGGGGTGACAGAGGGCTTTGGTGGTGATTAAAACGGACGCTATAAGTTCCTATTTGATCCTTCTGTAAAACTTTGGAAGCTGCTCAGTAAAGCACATGACCTTTTGTTGATATAAGAGAGCGGATTTTTTTTTTAAAGAAAATGTAACATCACAGTAATCTATTAGTACATTACTCTTGAAATGTCAAAAAAAAAAAAAGAGAGAGAAATGGGGACGATCCCTTTCTAAGTTTTGTGGCCACTTTTTGCACTGTCTTAAGTTAAATTTTTATTTATTTTATTTTCTGTTTTGCTCTGTTGGGAATAAGTTTATTTGTTATTAATATTTCTTATTAGAGAAATATGTGCTAATACCCTTCCATTTGATGTTGTTGCAAGTAAAGAGAGCTTTGAAAGAATTTTAGCCCTCTTCGTGTTCCTCTAACTACACATTGCAATTTTAAAATTTGAGTTCTTATCCCAGCATAAGTTCATTTTTTGGAACTATAAATAGAATTTTGTTTGCCATTAAAAAGAATTCAAACTTTGTATTCTGTATGGTGAATTAGAAAAAAAGCTAAAAAAAGCCAGGATGCATGATACCCAGGCTTTTTTTTTTTTTTTTCATTTTCATGAAAGCTACCTTCTGTATAAACATTTGTTGTATCTGACTATGCAATGCAAGCTAGGTGCTAGACCAGCTGGTTAAAAATATGCTAAGTCAAGCTGTTCATCGCTCAAAAGACTGAATTTGATATGAAAAGACGAAAAAAGAAAGGACAAAGATTAAAACATTCTAGAAGTGAAGCAGTAGAAGAGAAGAAGGGTATTGAGAATAAAATAATGCTTGAATATGGTCATATATTAGAGAAACCAACATCAGATCAGGGAAGAAAATAAAATAGCCAGTACATATACTTTAATACTGTCTTCTTTCTTTCATTTCATCTTCTTTTTTTTTAAACTTAAGATGCATCTTCACTACATAATTCCAGCGAATGGTTGAGCTTTCTTAACAGTTTTGAGTGATTTTTTCCCCCAAAGTTCTGTATATTAACTCTTTAGAATAGTTAGCTTTTTTAGGTAAACATAGCCTGTTTCATATGTAGATATTGAAGTTGTTTATATTGGAACATACTATCGCTTAATACTACAGTGAGTTTTCTAGTATGTACAGAGCAGCACGAAATGATAGTATACTTTAACTCTATACTTTTCAGAAATAAAACTCTAAGTTTGATTTGTAAGTCTGTTAACCTGACTGTTCTTATAAAAAGGTAGTTACATATTAACAGGCTGTAGCCTATTCCTTTATATAGGCAAGCTTTCCTGCTGTGAACTTTATTTGTATCTTTTCAATTATCTCTTTTTAAACTAAACTTTTCCATTTGCTATTCTGATACTCAAATCTCTGAACATTTTTTTTTCCTCCTAGTGAGAATTTCATTTTTTATCACCCAGAGGCATGCTTTTCTAACTGCCTAATTAGATAAGCAAGTGATAATCAATAGAGTTGTCAGTATAGACAGCATATTTGGAAATATTAGTAGCTAAAATAATTTTGAAAAATGTCCTACAGTGTACAATTTCTTAATAATTTCCCCTGTGGTTATAATTGGTAGTACATACAAAATCTCAGTAAATCATTACTATTTGTTTACATTGAATACATACGGCTGAGAGTATCTATAGTTACCCACACAGAGTATATATCATGCAGACTCAATATTGAATATTTATATTCTCCATAGGAGGTATATATGCTGTAATTATATTACTCTCTTATATAGTCAGTGTTCTTTTTGCCTTTTCAACTATCTGCAACTTTCATTGAATATGTAGGTCATTTCTATCAAGTGTTAATTTTTATTCTATTTGCTCACCTGATATAGATGAGTAGTTGACTCAAACTTAGTCACAAATTCAAAAAGAAGACTTCTAAATTTCTATATGAAATAAAGAACATTGCTCTGGAGGGCATTAATAAGTTGCTTGGAGTTTATGTATTTTGGAAGTTGTAATTTTTTTTTTCTAGTTTCATCGATTAAAATCTTGACTATCTTCTATTATCCTTTCCAACCTGTAGACTATTTGAAACTTTAAGGAATATTCAAAACAAGTATCTGGATCAAAATTTGGATGTAGATTTCTTATGTCTGTATTATCAGCCGTAGAAATGAACATGATCAATACTGTCATAAACAGTTGTTAAATAACTCAGAAGCAGTAACAGTTTCATTGTTTGCTAAAAAATATTCAAGAGGTAAAATAAAAAGTGATTATAAAAAGTGATTACAAAAAGTAAAGAAGTTGAAATACTTAATTTTTATTTTCAAGCATCTCTAACATAACTGATTATAATTAATGAAAAACAGTTCTCAGGTGGGTGAAAATGCAAAGCATGTTCTAAGGAATTATTTGTAAGCAGTCTTTTACATCATCCTATTTAGAAGAAAGATAACTGGCAACATAGTCTAAATGTTAGTAATAGTGTCTAGAAGGAGCGCTTGAACTCTCCTAGAATTTTTTAAATGAAGATATGAATTTATATTTTTACCTGAAAATATAAATAATAAAAATTGTGACTAAGGGCTTCTCCTTTCAGAATATCATTTATTGTTTTCATATTCTTAGAATGAAAATATTTAAAACATTTGTCTTAAATAGCCATATCAATTTGTTTCTGATAAGTGATAAAAGTATTTTGTTACTGTCAATAATAATTATTCTATTTTTCCTCATGTATATATTTATCCTATTTGATTGTAATATAATAGTTTTATGACCAAGCTACTTGTTACACTTTCTGATCTCTTTATGTTAGAGACTTCATTAAAAAGCTAGTATAACATGATTGCTTAGAAGACAGTCTGTTAATGTCTAGAAAAAAAGAAAAGTTGAGTTTGAAGGTAGTGGAATGAAGCAAATTAAGCTTGTAATAGCACCTATTTGATGGCTTCTCTCAAAACGGGTGCAGACAACACTCTGCCAGTTTTCTACATGTTGAAGGGAACATTACAAGAATAAAATCTCTGCAATAAAAATTTAAATTACTATTTACTTTATATTCATATCTAATTTACATATGGTTATATTGACTAAAGGAATAATTTTTCATATTAAGAAAGTTTGTTTTTCTAAAGAAAGAAATATGCATCAGGTATTGTGAAAAATTAAAATTTATAATTACTGTGAAAAATTACCATTAATGGGCTGCAAGAATATTTCTGACATTAGCAGTACTTTACCGAAAGTTTGGCCAGAGTAATAAAATACTTATTACCAGGGACAGATTCATAGAGCTTAATTGCAGCCTCTTTTTTTTTAAACCCATTGTACTCATTAGTGATAAATACATTCAAGTTAGCAGGTAACCCCTAGGTGTGAATCAAAGGAAAGTTTTCCCCTCACGTTCTGTCACCTAATGGCACCTGTAAACCTATTTGATAGTATATTTTCAGGATGTTCTGATATTTGCCTTTGTTCATTTTATTTATTCACTATTACTTTGTAGAGGAAAAGGTAACTACAACTGATTACAGATTTTGATTACTATCCCAATAATTTGCCAGCTAACTTAGCTAAGATATTAGTTTGGAATACAGCCTGCGTGAAGCAGTGGACAAACTGTAGTTCTATCACACTCACCCTGGAGGACTGTCCTGAAGACTTAGCAGGCAACCCGACTGATTCCCAGGAGCAATTAAGGGTTAGATGTCAGGTAGTTCGGTGTTTAGCAGGTTGATAGATATAGAAATGTGTGGATATTAGGATTACGTCACACATTGGTATGTTCTTATCTTGTGTTTCTAAAGTATAATAAGCATACAATAATGTATTTGTCTGTGCTTAGGGAGCTTTTAACTAAAGTCTGTGTATGCACCATACCTGAGAGGCAAATAATAAGACCTATTCTAATACTTGAGCACATTACTCCTCCATAGAGCTGGAAGCTTTTTTCAAATGGATTATATTCATAATGCATTTAAAAAGCAAAATTACATCCATGGATAAAGTCTAATTTTTACTGTCTGTTCTTTCCACTATCAATTCTCCAGTCACCTAGTGAGTATGTGTATAATGCAGATGTGTATTACGTATGTTGAATACCTCTCTTTCTATAGACTAGTTACATATAACTGATAGATTTTGGTTTTCTTCCATAATTTGTTACTCATTTATAATTCCAATGAGGTTAACTAACAACATGGAAAATAAAGCAATCTTGATATTTCTCTTGTTGTGACTTAAATGTAGTTTAATATGTCAGGTTTCTGACTCAGGTGATGGCACTCAGATAGAAATATGTTCAAAGATTTAACCAAAACATGAAATATCTTCCTTTTAAAGGAAATTTTTTGTTGAACAAGAAATGGACCAAAACATAGCAAATTCTTTATTGCTTCATTCATTCTGTCTCCCCCTCTTTTTTTTTTCTTTTCACTGATTGAGAGCTTTGTCATTTATACTGAATATAAGGTTTGAATGTTACATAGATGAACATAATCAAGTGATATTCCTGGAGAAGAAAAAAAAATTAAAGACTGATAATATTTTGCTTCAATAAACAGCATTTATTTGGACATTCTTTAAGAGAATGCCCCCTAATTCTTCATTTCAATCAGGAACTAATAATGGTGCAGGAGGTGACCTTTTCATCCTTTCTGACTTCTGTGTTTTCTCCTGTAGTTTGGAGGCTGCTCTTCCTTCTCTTTAGCATTATCTATTCTTCTCTTCACTTACTAGTTGAGAGTCCATACATCCCTGGAGATACTGTGGCGTGTGGTTCTGCTTGTCCAATAGGGGGATGTTGTATTTCTCCACAATCAGTATCCTTTTCCCTCGGAGCCTGAGAGTAAAACCTCAGCGGTACTCCCTGCCTTTGCCAGCCTGAGGAGTCAGAGACTCAAAGTTGTTCTCAGTTCTTGCGCCTTCATTGTAGAGCTGCATTTCTGCTCAGTGGGCTGCCGAGAAGGACCAGACCGAAACAAGATTTAGAAGAATTCTGGTGAGAACTGTTTATAGGGATATGGTATTTTAAAAGAATGTCGTAAACAAACAGAATTGTGGCATAAACAAAGATAATTAGCATAAACAATGTCGTTTTAGGACAGGTGGTTTTAAAAAACAAACAAAACAAAAAACCCAAATATGAACCCAACTTGTATGCTGCCAGTTTGGAACCACTGAACCTTAATCTGTACTTCATGAGAATTACCCAGGTTTGTTGATAAACTTATTAACATGCTTTTCTGTTTCTTTTGTATCATTTTCCGGTCATTATGCCCTTTTGTCACCCAGCTTGAAAGTAATTAATCTATTACAAGGTAGTTTAAGGACTTTTTACCCATAAAACTTGACAGAAGGAAAACTAAAAACAAAAGCTTGTGGTTGTTCGTAGACATCTGAAATCGGTGTCAAAGCTTAAATCAGTTCAAACCTGAACTCAGCTCATTGTATTTTAAATCTCTCTTTTTATGTAAGTGACATTTCAGTCACTTGGCTGTTTAGTATTAATACATTTACTTTTGTCTTGCCTTGGAATTCAGAGATTTCTTGCTATGGCTGAATCATTACTTGTGTTTTATGTGTATTTCTAAGTGTTGCTTATGTCTGCTTCCTATTTTCTCTATAACTTAGTGAAGGTGGTACAGCAGTATATAAATGTGGCTGGTGATCATGCAGAATGAGCATGCTAACTGTGGTGAACTACATTATTTAAACCTACTACTCTGTTGTGATGAACTTTTATCTGGAGATATTTAGGTTTATCACTAAATGACATTTTTTTCTTAATGCCTTGTACTGTAATATTTTGATTTAGATGAAATGTGTAGTGTGGAGAACAGAAAGCTGTTTATTTTTCTTGCATTAAGGACCAAATTTCTTTATGGGAATTAATTTTTTTTTCTATTTGTTTTCTCATGGAGATTGGGGATCAGGAATTCAAAGTAGGTATTTCTAGTATTCTGTAGCTCTTTTCTTTGCTGAAATGAAAGCATTTGTGAATGAGTTTTGGTTTCTTGGAGTTATAAAGATGTGTGTAAACTAGTAAACCATGTCTCATTCATGTGCTATGGAGATTTCTCGTACTTCAGGACAAAAATAATTTGGCTACTAACGAATTAGGGCTACCTGCCAGTGCCAACACATACTGTAGGTAAGAGGAACACTATAAAGAAAAGCTTCTGGCAGCAAATCCGTTGAAACTTTCATATGTGACAGTGTTTCTATTTCTGCTCTTCACATCTTTGAAAGAACGTGTTTTTTAGAAAAGAAAATGTTAAAAAACAGAAGATATAATCTTTCTTTAAAATGTATTACTAGCTTCATTTTTAATATTTCTCATTGTGGAGATTCCTAGAATTTTCCTGTGTTCTGTGCACACATGCCTCCCCTCTTCATCCCAATCATTTCTGTGACATTGAAACCTAAGAATCAGATGCATTGAGACTAGATGTAATATGAAGAAATGATATTCACTGTAGAGGGCTCCCCCCCAAAAAGGTACACTCAAAACCTTATAAGATTTTTATATTGGCAGTTTAAGAGAGTTAGATCAGTTGGGACACTGAGCAACAATTTCATATAAGATGTGTCCTCTCCTTTAGGGCTTCAGGAACATTGAGAAAAGAAAGGAAAGAGTTAACTTGCTTTGCTTGTTGATAGTTTTTTAATCTAGTAGTATAACAGGACACAGGCCCAAATCCTGTTTTCTTGGTATATTTTTAATCAAAATTTATTTTAAATGTAGTAAATCATTTACTTTATTACTGAATTTGGTTTTGTTTTTATATGAATTAAGATGATGACACCAAGGGGGTAGATTGTTTGAGAACTGATTGTGGAACTTTCACAGAAGGTCTGTTAATTTGTTTTTTTTAAACAATTTTTATCTAATAAAAGAATATCCTAATGAAAAAAAAGCACCAAGATTGAAAGCGAACAATATGCCTTCATGTAAGGGAACACAAGATGAAAAAGTAAGGCTTTATTTATGCTATTAATTTTTCAGCAAGAGTTAAGATAAGTTCCAAACATTGACAAAGTTCTAAAACATTTTTATTCTAATTCTGGAGTCAAGGTATTACTTGTTTGCTTACATTTCTTCCTTTGGGTTATTTACCCTGAGCCAGAGTTTGTTGGGCAATAATTTACAAAGTCCAAAGACTTTTTTTAAACACGTTTCTTGATGTCCTTTTGTTTCAACCCCCATTTAAAAATGTTGCTATTGAGTTTCATAATATGTTTGAGAAGAGTTTGCAGGAAGGTGTCATAAAATCAGTTAATATTTTTTCTTTTTTTTATCAGCGCTACAAGAGATCTATGTTGAAGATTTGTTAGGACAGTGTGTAGTGAAAAGAGTGAACTGGTAATCAAAGTTTAATTTTCTGATTCATTCACTAATTCAACTTTGACCTTGAATGAGTGATAACTGAATATCCAATATCAGATTCAGGTTTTCATCTCCCCCATAGTATCATCAGGATGTGAAGAAAACTTTTAATATGCAAAGTACCATTAGCCAAGCAGAACACCTTGGAGTGGAAAAACAAAGATAACAACAAATGTTCTTTCTGAGACAAGTACTCTGTTTCTTTCTAGTTCTAAACAGAATTTGGGAAACAGAGGAAAATATATTGTTTTTAAAGCCCTAAGGACTGTGGGAAATAAATATGATAGTGTAATCATTTCTTAAAATTTTAGCATTACTGGAAGAATAAAATGGATCTGATTTGACCTATAAATAGTTTTGGAATATTTAATGCTTTAAAAGCATTCTTCTAAAGAAAGAAAAGCATATCCAAATGCTCCTGATATCAATTTAAGGAACAGAAGTGAAGAAGCAGAATAAACAGACTTTTAAAAGTAAATTAAAAGATAATTGGGAGTCACTAACAGTTACACGAATAATTTATTTTGAAGAATATGATCGACACATATACACACAAAAGTTTGGAATTCAGGAGAAACTTTTTTGCTTATGGAATAAGGCAATTTTGAATAAATTGATTTTGAACAAATCATACTAAATCCTGATGAAGCTGTAGTTTTGGGAAGAAAATTTTGAAAGGAAGAATATATTTTGTAAAAGTACAGAGCCCATTCCCGCTTTCTCATTTGCAGCACAAAATCTTATGACATGAGCAATAAGGACATATTCTAGCTTTAAAAATTGGAAGGTCATATTGTAGTTCATATTTAATGGAAAATTTGCATTCAAGAAGTTGGCTAAATCAAGATATGCTTGAGTAATATTTGAGGATATTTGAGATTTCTGGTTGAGATTAGAAATTTAAGTGCTAAATGACAGTTTCTTTGTGGATTTTTAGTATTTCTTCTAAAGCATAGAATAATTTCCTCTTTTTTTGGGTGAAAATTTACATTTTTAAATGTCTTCAATGGTTTGCTTTTGGAAGTTTAACAGAATAGAAACTGTTATTAGCTGGGTATAAGTTCTCAAGATCCAGTTCTTCTGTACATAATGAAAAGAAATTTGGGGTCTTAGTGTATGCGTCTATAACATTTGAAGATGGGTTGGACAATCTCTAAAATCTCTTAACTCCTCCAACATCTCATTGCTTTGAAATAAATACATTTGAAAGATTCCTAGCACCTCACTCTAGTGATCAGAATTCTTGCATTTCTGTATCTACTTTGGGACAGACTATCTCATTCAACCAGCCTGTAACATGTGGAATCACTTCTCAATTTCCCTGTCATTAGAGCGATGTTCTGCAGGAACATGTAAACATAGTATATTTTAGGAGTTCTAAATCTAAGTAGTATGTATAATTCTTACTCAGTATTAAGTACTCAAATATGCTGTGGACTATTTTGAATCTAAATGTTTCAAAAAAGATTCACAGTCCAGATGTTTGAAACGCTCAGGTGCATCAGATTCCTATCCTCAACTTTTACAAGTATTGTAAAAAATAAAAAAATAAAAAAAATATATATATATGTTATATAGATTGTTAAGGCACTGGGGGGATATAAAAAGCAGGAGAGTGGCATTTTAAATCAAAGAGCTGAAAGTCTGTTTACAAAAATAAGATAAAATAAGAAAACTAAGACTGGACAGTACAGCATTAGGACAACGGTGGTGGGGGGGTTGCGGATAGCTCTGGACAGTGTATGTCTTTATATGAATAAATAAAACATTGGCCTGGAAAGTGGCAAGATCAACTAAGATTGCAAACAGGTAGTCCAAAGAAAAATTTTAAGTGGTTCTCAAAATAAATTAGACAACTATTAGTATTAGCATCAGGCCAGTCAACCTAATATGCATTAGTAGTTGGCAGTGTCAGTAGGAAGCAAGAAGTAGAGGAACAGCCAATGAAAGATGCATTAAAAAGCTATATAATCTGAGAGGGGCAAGCATCATATATTGCTAACATCTTACGTTTGGCAGATTTTGTGCTTTTCTAAAAACACAATATTTTGGGGAGAAATTTATTCTTGCCTAGAGAATCTCATGGGCAGAGGAGCCTGGAGGGCTGCAGTGCATGGGTTGCAAAAGAGTCGGACACAACTGAAGCGACTAAACAACAAAATACTATCAGTTACATAATCTTTGACTACATACCCAATGACCTTCTGTGTTATCTACATTTTGAAAATATGACTATGGTATCAGGAAGTCTCTGTACAAATGAGTTGTAAATTTCAAATATAGATTTATATATTTGAGATAACATAGGTATTAAGTAGATGTCAAAATTAATTATTTGCTTAATAATTATGATGGTAAATTTTTTTTTTATTCTATTCCTGCCAGTTTAATTTAGGAATAAGGAATAGATTTTTTTCTCTTATGCTTTTGAAACAGGTATAAATGATGCTTAAAAAATTTAAAAAAGCAGAAAAGAACCATATTGAACCAGAATTACATTTAGAGGGAGGGAAATGTGCAAATTTCCTACTGTTAAACAAGAAAGAAAATCTGGAAGTTATCCCAGTTGGGCAACTTACTGCTAATATATTTTATAATCCAGCATTTAGTGATATACAAAGTTGGCATATGTTCCTAGAGTTTCTAAATCAAGAATTAAAACTTTATGATGTATAAGTCACTTAAATTTTTTGGGTTTTAGCCATACATCTATAAAATGGGCTTTAAAATGAGTATAAAATTATTTATCCTCTGATGCTAATGAGGCATCTTAAACTTATGAAAATTTATAAAAATATTTGGATATCTCTGAATGCAAGCCATTGAATTCAGACTTTGAAAATTAGGTTTAATTCTGGACAATATAAAATGGTCAGAATGTCAAGGAAAAGTGTATATTTTTGTTTTATATTTGAAAATTATTTTAGCATATAAAATATGTGTAAGAAATTTATTGACTTATTTTTAAAAATTTGTAATTAAGACAAGTATAATGGTTTTATATGTACTTATGATTATTGATCCCAGGTAACTTGTACCTAAATAGCAGCAATATAGCTATAGTTTCCTCTGACTGCTTACTGCTACTTATGAAATATCCTAAAAGCACATCTCTTCCTATTTTATGTGTAGGAAATCTGATACATCAAAAGTTTTTTTTTTTTTGCATGAAATCTGTATAACAAGTATTTAAGGAATGAATTTTCTGATTAAACCTATTCCTATGCCTTAACCTATGCAAATTAAAATTCATTTATTTGTGTAAAATCATAAAAACAATTATATAGAACAAATTATTGGACAACAAAAAATGATTTTCTGTTAAGGTAAAAAAGGTCACACACTGTTGATTTTTAAATTACTATTTATACACATATTTTGAAAATTAGAAAATTTTAAATAACTTGAGGAAACTTACTTATGCAAATCATAGATTTTTATAGTAAAAATAGCATGACTCATTTTGTATTAGCTACCTGTTCCTTTAGACCATAGGTAAAGCTTGGGGAAATTTATAGATTTCTCTTTATGGGCAGCTCTATAATATGCAAACAAAAACACCTCAGAAACAGAACCCTTATTTTTGATACAAAATTGTTTTCCACTGATAAAATCTGTTGAAAGCCAGAAGCCATCCAAAGTGCTGATACCAATTTAAGAAGATGATCTTTTGCCTTAATTATACATCTGGGAAATATTAGCTGAACATTTTGTGGAGAACAGTGAATACCTTATTTGCCAGTTGTCTAAAATGCTGCTAATGATCGACATAGTGCCAGTGTTTTGATGGCTCAAACCTAGGCTGAATATGAATACAAAGAACACAGTTGGGGGAAAAAAAGCACACATTTTATACAAAACAGATTTCAACCATCTGCTTGGCACTTAAGTTTGTGACTATAGGCGATATATGAAAGAGACCACTGTCCACGTTATGAATGCTATCACTTTTATTGGTACCTTAGAAAAACCATAGGGTTTTGCAAGCGTATATAACCAATGATTTTCTTCAGCTAAAGAATGAAAGCAACGTCCCCGGCCAAAATTTTGTTCTCTCCATAATCTCTTCTATGTCAGTCGTCTTTTCCTAGCAAAGTGGGTTTTGCTAAAGTAGGTCTTTAGGGCTAAAATATACCAGACAGCCCTATGCAAGTGGCCCTTAGGAGGAGAACCCCAGATGGTTATGAGATAAAATACTGTTTGCTTTAGGAATAGGTTATATTCCTGAGTCTGTTGCCTGAATACTGTGGTGCATGTCAAATCAGCATGGAAGTTAATGGTCCAGAAGCACTTCTGATTTTAATGCTTTCCCATTTGTTCTGAATTTATAGTATTAAATCAGGCCGGTGCTATTTCGTCACTAGTTCAGTAAGGGAAAATCATACTACCGACAGCAGACTATAAGCAAAATCTAATTGTTTGACCCATTTCATTGACTTTAAAGGTATAGGAGAAATTCTCACTAAAATGATATTGGCGAATATTATATACTAGAAGTTTATAGATGTCTAGAGTTGCAGGTAAGAGATGTTATTGTCTGGTACTTAGGACGTAGTAAGCAAAAAATGAATTTTTGACTTAAGTCATTTGACCTACTGTATTTTCCTTATCTGAAGTATATTTTATATTGTAAACATATGGAAAATTGAGTTCGTAAAATGTGTTAGCTTACTGATTTGTCTACACTGTATGAATTAGCATAGATATATTGAGACCTTTTTAGCTTTTGCAGAAGAAATACGTAATTTAGTGAAAAGTATAAAGAAATGTTCTCAGAATCCGTCTGTACCTGTGCTTTCCAATATGGTAGCCACTAGCCACATGCAACCATTGAGCATTTGATATGGGGCTGATCTGAATTGAGATTTGCTGTAAGTACAAGATACACACTGGAGTTTTGAAGACTTGGTTTGAATGAAAGGATGTAAAATACCTTACTAAGATTTCTTAAATATGATTATGTATTGAAATGGTAACCCTTGGATATGTTGGCTTAAATAAAATGATTAAAGTCTTTTCACCTGTTTCTTTTTTACTTTTTTAGTGTGGCAACTTGAAAATTTCAAATTAAATATGTGGCTCATATTTGTAGCTTACATTATATTCCTATTGAAAGATGCTGTTTTATGCCTTTCTGTGGAGGGAGGGAAATTAAAGCGTCTACCTCTGTCTAGATTCCAGTAATTAACAGCTCAAAAGTATGGCAGTGCATCAGAAAGATTTAAGTTTTTATTAACAGTCTTCCTTCTTAGCTTTCTTCTACAAGAAGGTGAAATTTTATCACTTTAAAAAAGCCCTAATAGTAACACTGACTTTCATAGATGCTTATATCATTTACCCAGTGAATACTGTCAGTTTCTCCAAACTTCTGTGGAGTTACAATGGAAAAGAAGATGTTTGCCTAGGAATTGTTTGCATTATTTTGGAGATTATATGTTTGAAAGGTACAATTTTATTTACTTTTATGAAGTGCAGTATGTCTGTAATTTCTTCACTGGATGTAAAGAAGTTGGTGGTAAGTAGGAATACCTTCTCTTTTTGCATTCCAGCTAATACTTCACACAGTTTCTAAACTTGACCCTCAAGATGTTATCCAAGCTCTTTATCTATAAAGATAACAGTAACATTCAGTGTGTGCCCAGACTGCCTCACAAAAATCTTATCTCTATTTCATGAATGAAGAAGATGAAACAGAGAAGAGTTGCCTAATTTGTCACAGGTAAAAAGTGGCAGAACTGGGGTACCAACTGAAACAGTCCAGCTCCAGAGACCTCACTTTCAACCATGAAAGTGTAGTACTGATCTTGATAATAAACCACTTCCATAACTTTATAATTATCATTTATTTTACTGTTAGAAATGTCTTTATTCACTGAACAAATGTATTTCATGTACCTATTTTGCCAGGAATCATTTTAGTTGCTGAGTAACTCACAAATTGCAGACACTGTAAATAAATAACATATAATGATTGTGATATAGACTTCTAATTTTCCCTCTCAGGATGAATTCATTCATGGCACAAAGTGCTAGGTGGTGAAATCCAGACATCTGGACAATTATATAAAGGGTTTCTTGGTAAAGGTTCCCTGGAAGTATTTTTGAGAGATACCAATTTTCAGTGCATGTTATAGAGGGAAATTCCTTACTGTGAGAAGTGTAACCATATAAAATTTCTCAAATATCTCTTTCTCAAATCCTTTACAGTGGACTACATACTGCGTATGTCTTTATGGACAGGCAGTGCCTTCATTCAGAAAGTATATCTGATTAGTTTTTGCTATCTTAATTGGGCAACAAGCTTCTTTACTGTAATTTTTAAGTATGTCAATGTTCACGTTTTATATGGTGATTTTATATGGAAATTTGTGATGAATTGGTAAATAGTTAATATGATATTGATCCTTTGATCTAACTTGTAGCTATGACCTATACTGATTTTATTGGGTAGCAGGCAGAAGTATTGGTAATTTTGAGTAGAAAACTCAACCAGGTATGTGACAGGTAAAAAAATTACAGATTCCTGGGAATAACAAGGCATTTGGAAATGGAGATGAACCTTGTGGTTTTACTACACAGATTTTCCAGTTTCACTATTAAATTTATATATGATAATATAGACATGAGTTGTTCCATGGATCTCTGTTTTATGTGTTGGATCTTTTAAGTGTTTTTTCCATGTGTAGATATGGCTATGGTTTCTGGTGCTCTCTGATTTCTCAGTACTTATTAGCTCTAGTTACTGGTAGACCTTGGAATTAGACTGCTAAAATTTATTCTACAACTTCACCACTTATTAGCTATGTGACTTTTGCAAATGACATAAACTCCCCAGGCCTTAATTTCTTTATCTGTGAAATGGAGATTATAATAATTCCACCATTTAGATCATTTTGCTGCTTAAATATTAAAGAAAACATATATAATTTGGTTTGCTCAAGTAGTGATTATTATTTCTTCAAATTTTAATCATATAGAAGGAATTCTAAGAACATTTCAAATAATATGGCAAATGACATCAGATAGCATACTAAAACATTAAGTCCTTAGTAAATAATTCTGAAGCCAGTGTTTGTATAGGATTCATTAGAACTTCAGATACTTCCTAAATGGATTAAATTATTAAAAGATAAAGTACTCACATCATAGAATCACTTTTATTTTACATATCATATAAATATATTTTATATAGAATGTATTATACACATTTTATACAGTTATATATAATGCATATATTATGCACAGTATATATATATTTTATAAAGTGTGTGTAGATGTATAGACATAAAATAAGGAAAGAGAATTATTTCTAAAATCTTGTCTAAGAATAGCTCTGTGTTTCCTAACAGTTATGAGGTTTATGGTTATCATATTCTGATAAGAATAAAAGCTTTAATCAGTAATCTCAATTGTTTTAGGGGACCCTGATGTCTAAGGGAGTAATTTATGAATTTGTAAATTGTCTTCAATAGAAATACTGCAGAAGATTCATAAGGCATTCTTCACATTGCCATTTTTAGTAGAGACTAGATAAGAGAAAGAATGTTGAATGATAACTAACTTAAGTGAAGGAAGGCATTTCTATAAGTAGCTAAACTAATGTTTGCCAGGTATGTAGATTTCCTGGTGAAAGGATACTGGCAGAGATCTAAGAAAAGGCTAACATGTCCCTTAAACTCTCTCCTTTAAATAACAGTTTTTACATCCAGGCTGTTGCTAAGAGATGAGGAACAATCACTTCTTGACTGAGTTGTATTCTTGCCTATATTGAGGGCACTCCCACCTCTGTCCTTAAATTGACTCTAGATTTAAGACTACATAGAGACAAAGCAAGAAGTTTCCTCAGAAAACACTTTTTGGATCTGCTCAAGTACCTGCAGAACATCATATTGAGATCATAGAGTTTGGTATAGTACACCATTAGTGGCTATCTTCATTTGAAGCATGTTAAGGCTATCTGTTATTTATTGTCCACTGTGATAACTGTTTTGTTTGCACGTTTTGAACAATCCGGCATCTCATTGGGCCCTCTGGGTTGATTTCACTTTAAAAATTACCCCAAATTATAAGTGAAATAAATTAACAGTTGATTTTATATGCTTTCATATGATTTAGTAGTACATCTACATTTAGAATGATGTAGACACAGAAACATTCCCATCTTGATTTTTTCATTTTAAAATATTTGGTGAATATTTAATATGTGAATAATTTGGCAACATGAAAGTACACACCAATGTGAATAAATGAATGAGCAGGAGTGGCAAGAGCAGGAATAAAAAGTCTACAGTTTATCACTTTATCGATACAAGAGTATCATGTAAAAGCACTGATTTTTCTTTTTTCCTTTGAAAGCTAAAGTGTTTCCCAAACTGATGGTTTTTGTGTAGGTATAACTGTTTTAAAGCTGCTATTTATGACAACATCTAGGCACTTATAGCTTATGATGTCAAATCTAACTCATAAAAGCTGGAAAATTTTTGATTTTACAAATCTTTTTGAAAATTTCTTGCAACCAAAAATAGCCTGATAATCTAAAAAAAAAAAATCACAATTATTAAGAGATACAGAATTCTTCTTAATATTTCCTTTACTTCAGAAAATTCCAAATCTATGAAAAAGTTGAATGTGTCACACAGTGAACATTTGTATTCTTTCACCCTAATTATTAACTTCTGGCCCCTTTGCTTTTTTTTTTTCTTTTTTGAAAATAAAGTAAATTGCAGGCTAATAGTGGTAAGAACGAGGGTATTCTCCTACATAATGGCAATAACAGAACATCCAAGAAGTATCATTAATATAGTAATATTATTTGATATGGCCCATATTTTCTAATTGTCTCAATAATGCTGTTTTAAAGCTTTTTTTTTTTCCCCTCTTTAAATCTAGGATCAAGTCAAGCATCAGTTATTGCCTTTACTTGCCATATCTCTTTAGGTGCCTTTTAATTGTAAATAATATCCTGCTATCTTTTGTCTTGACATTATTTTAATCTCATATAGTTATTTCACAATCAGAATTTGTCTGGTTGTGTCCTCATGATTAGATTCAGATTACATACAGATTTTAAAGATAGGTATTATACCATTCTCTTTTAAAAAATCAGACAAGACTATAATTATATGTATCAGAAGTAGCTACCTTGAAGTTCAAATTCTCTGTACCAAATTCATGGAGACTTTTCTTTTTTCCTTGGCTTAGATTTTAAGAGATACTCTCTATCATCAGAAAGCTATCCAAGCCACTGTGATTTGTCTTGTAGAGAGTTTGGTGTTTGTTGGTACTAGTTGAGAAAATAGGACCTCCTTAATCCAAGAAACTATGACAACTTATCCATAAAGTCTACTCTGAAGATGCCCATAAATACCCAAATTTTTTCAGGTAATAATTTAAAAATATTGATTACAAATCTGTGTAATAGCACCATAAAAGTATATTTTGTTAGCCTGGAATTTATAACCACAGTGTTCCCTCTTTATGAAAATAATGCTAGAAGTCAAAACAAATTCAGGTCTTTTCCTCATTCTTCATTCACCATTCCCACATCTTGAAAATCAGAAATAATCTTTTTTAAAGTTTTTAACATATTTTTTAAATTTGGAAGAAATTAAGAGATAAGTATGAACTTCTCTTGTTTAACTCTGCTGCTGCTGCTAAGTTGCTTCAGTCGTGTCCGACTCTGTGCGACTCCACAGACAGCAGCCCACCAGGCTGCCCCGTCCCTGGGATTCTCCAGGCAAGAATACTGGAGTGGGTTGCCTTTTCCTTCTCTAGTGCATGAAAGTGAAAGTGAAGTTGCTCAGTCGTGCCCGACTCCTAGTGACCCCATGGACTGTAGCCTACCAGGCTCCTCCATCCGTGGGATTTTCTAGGCAAGGGTACTGGAGTGGGCTGCCATTGCCTTCTACTTAATAAATATTTTAAGATTATGGAATAGAGATCTTTTTGTTAGCAATATTTTCCAATACTCTAGCTGCTTTATGACATGAAGCAGTTATTCAAACAGAGTGTGTAAGAATTGGAAAATCACTCCTATTCAGAGGTTGCATCCTATTTAGACACTTGCTCCTTGGAAGAATAGCCATGTCAAATCTAGACAGTGTTTTAAAAAACAGAGACATCACTTTGCCAACAGAGGTCCATACAGTCAAAGCTGTGGTTTTCCCAGTGGTCTTCCCAGTGGTCATGTTTAGATGTGAGAGTTGGACCATAAAGAAGAGCACTGAGCACTGAAGAATTGATGCTAAATTTTGAACTGTGCTGTTGGAGAAGACTCTAGAGTCCCTTGGACTGCAAGTCAGTCCTATAGGAAATCAACCCTGAATATTCATTGGAAGGACTGATGCTAAAGCTGAAACTCCAATACTTTGGCTACTTGATATGAAGAGCCTACTCATTGGAAAAGACCCTGATGCTGGGAAGAATTGAGGGAAAGAGGAGAAGGGGGCAACAGAGGATGAGATGGGTGGATGGCATCACTGACTCAGTGGACATAAGTTTGAGCAAACTCAGGGAGATAATGATGGACAGAGAAGCCTGGTGTGCTGCAATCCATGGGGTTGCAAAGAGTTGGACATGACTTAGCAACTGAACAACAACAACAAGAGCTAGAGTAACAACAGCACAAGCTGTAGAGTCAGAGGCCTGTGTTCAGATCCTGGCTGTTTATTTCACTGACTGTGTGATATGTAGCTAGTTACTTAACCTCTCTGAATCTCGTTTTCCTCTTATGTAAAAAAAATGCTGTTAAGTAATTGAATATAAAGTGCTTTAATTGGACCTAGAATAGCAAACACTGAATATGTATTAGCTGTTATTATTGATGACAAATTGTTGATAATGTAATTTCTGAATGGCACTTGAGAGAACAGATTTTTAAAGCAACAGTAAAATATGCATTCCTTCATGAAATATTTATTGAACACTTTGTATATACTAGACAGTTCTGGGTTTGGAGATTTAGTGATGAACTGGGCATATATGACTCTTGTCCTCATCAAACTTACAGTCTGATAGGGAGACAGGCTTCAAGCAGTTGCAGTAAATAAAGGTAAACATTGTGAGTGGAGAAGAAAGTACATGTTATGGGGCATTAATTCTGCTCTGTGTGTTAGAGCCTTTTTGAGGAATGAGAAGTGAAGTTGAAGAATGGTAGCATATTCCAGACCTAGGCAGTTAGAGAGGTCATTAGTGTGGCTCTGGAATAAGATAGCCTAGTTTACAAGCCTGGTTCAATCTTAAGCAAAATATATACCCTTGGGTAAGTTGCTTGGCCTGTCTGTGCCTGCCTCAGTTTCTTCATTTGTTGAGTGAACCTAGGAACAGTACCTACTTGATAGAGGTGTTCTGAAGATTAAAAGTGATGATTCCAGGACAACTCAGAACTGTCATTTTGATATTGTAAGTACCCAATAAATGTTGGCTTATATTAATGATCACAGGATTCAGTTTATATAAAGTCCTGATGACACTAGTATATCAACTGAAATGCTTGAAATTACTCCTTGTGAGGGACTGCACCAGGATCCCATGTTGCTGACTTCTTTCAGTTTTTATTCTTTCCCCTATAGTTAGAGCTTTATTTTATAGGTTTCTAGTAGTCTGATCTTCAAAACATGTCAGAATATCAAGCCGAACATACTTATATTTGTCCTTGTTGTATTAATAAAAATGGCATTTTGTGAGGGCAAAAAATAACCTAGTCAAATTACTGCTGTCAGGTAAATTTTAAATGGGTTTGAATGAATTAAAAATGAAGCATTCTACTAGTGTTCTTGGAAAGTTTATGGAACAAACTAGGCTTTACCAGTGTGAACAACTTAGCTGTTTTTTCTGCAGGTTGCCCTCTCCCCACATGACTCAGTAACATAGTTACATTTATTGGTTGTTTACTTACTTTTAATGCCCTTCATTCCACTAAGGTTTGTGAGGGGTGAGAAACAGAGTTCCAGAATGGATGGTTTGAATTGAAAAGAGACTTTGTGTGGTTAGAATGAGGATGAGTGGAGAAATTGTAGGGAAGTTTTGGTTGTGAACAGCCTGTTGATTGTTGCTTTTTATTAAATGGAAATGCTAAATAATGATTTAATCTTATGAAACTGTTATTATTCTCTGCTAATTGATGGAGTCTGATAAACTTCAGTGCTTTTTTTTTTTTTTTAACTGTAGAATTTCTAAATTTAACATTTTCAGTTGTTTCAATATAAGCTGTCATGTTATGTTAGGGCTGAAAACAATAGTGTATCTAAAAATTGTTTTCAAAGGTATTATATATCCTCAGGTGAAAACGGGTTCATACACATTTTAAAAAATGTGCCAGTATAGTTATCATGACTTACGCTATTCAATTATATTCTTTGTTGTGTCATTAGTGTGATCAGTTGGATTCCTTGTTTCTGGAAAAAAATTTTTTTCTTTCACACTGTTCTTTAATTTCACTTTTTCTATATTGGTTATTCATTGTAAAATGCTGCACCCATGACCTGTGAACTTTGACTCATACTTTGAAGACCCCTTAATTATTTAATTGGCCACTCAGCATAATTCAGCTCACAATAAAAAATTTGAACTTTTTTTTTTAATTAAGGAGATTGTTAAGGGTAGGAGACGTAGGAGCAGCATTTATTACTTTAACATTTTTCAATGATACATTTGCTTCTGACCTTTTTTATTTCATTTATATCATGTCATATGTAACTTTCCTTGTAACATAATTTTATATGATTTTTGTAAGATTTTGTATTAGTTTGTTGATTTTACAAATTTTCAGGTAAGAGTAATCCATATTTTGAGGAACATGTGCCACAGTATCTAAGGCCCTGCGGTCTGGGAGGTTGTATCAAATTCTCTGTTGTTTCATTTTGAATTTCTACAATACATCTCAAATACATTTTTCATGTTAAGATTCTCTACATTTATTTTTTAGAAGGCAGATTCAAAAAAAATCAGAAAACTCAATCAGTTCTAATTTTGATTAACTATTTTCATAATTGCATTTATTTACATAAATGAGTAATAACTGATAATGAGTAGGTTATTTAATGTAGT
>NW_011494942.1:8836747-8841538 GCF_000754665.1 Bison bison bison | reverse complement strand
GAGGTTGTATCAAATTCTCTGTTGTTTCATTTTGAATTTCTACAATACATCAAATACATTTTTCATGTTAAGATTCTCTACATTTATTTTTTAGAAGGCAGATTCAAAAAAAATCAGAAAACTCAATCAGTTCTAATTTTGATTAAATATTTTCATAATTGCATTTATTTACATAAATGAGTAATAACTGATAATGAGTAGGTTATTTAATGTAGTAGTGAAAGTTAAGTCACTCAGTCGTGTCCAACTCTTTGCGACCCCATGGACTGTAGCCTACCAGGCTCCTCCCTCCATGGGATTCTCCAGGCAAGAGTACTGGAGTGGGGTGCCGTTTGATAGAAATTAAGACATTTATATGATAGACTATTTTCTTTGGAGTTTCTGATTTTTAAGTGTCCAAATTTTTATTTATTAGTTCTTGCTTACAACTTTTATTAGGTACAAGGCCTGGGATGTTTAAGATCATTGTCAGAAGGATAGCCACATTTTTTTAATTGAAATTTAGGCAAAGGAAAAGGCTGTTTTACTGTATCCATGAGCAGCCAACATTAACTTCCTTATTTATCAATGACTATTTTGCATATGGAATTAATATTGAAAAATCAAAGAAAAGTGTTTATATTGCTTTATAAAAATATGTTTATGTTTTCCATACTATACCTGTGTTGACTTAGAGATGAACAAAAATGCAGAAACATATTTTTAAGAAGTTTATAAATTCAGATGTGTAATAAGCTTTATGCATCTTCCCAGTGTCAGTTGGAGAGCTTTAATATTAAAAAATTCTATTTCAGTTAAAATGACTGATCAGTTCCCATAAAATTCTTTGGCCACACATAAGTATTGAGCTCCATAAAAATCCACATATCTGCTCAAAAAGGCCTCTGCTAATAGATACTGAATCTCTGAGACCTCAGTTTTCTTGGCTGCTAGGACTCACGGCAGCTTGGCTGTGAGTTTCCCTGGTGCTCGGCCCTACTCAGACTTCTTGGCTTTTCACTCAGTGTTTTCCTGGACTGATCTGGCTTCTCTTCAGGTTTTCCTATTTCTCCCAGGAATCTTTCTCCAACCCAGTGTCCTTCCTCTTTTACTCAATGGAGTTTCACTGGGGAGCTCCATGACTATTCCTGGTTCCATCCTCTCCAGCTGCTTCTTGATGCTCTGGTTATTTTGCAGTGCATTCCTCAGCCATCTAATAGACACTGAATCTTTGAGGTTCTGGAAAATGTCACAACCTTTCAGAGACAAATTTCAAGGTGAGCTTCTTTGTGAAATCAAGTGAAATTGAACAGAAGCACTGTTTTGCCTATTTGTCAAAGATAGATTTGTAATTATAGTTTTATTTCTTTGCAACAAAATACAGATGATAAAACTTGTTACTAAACAATGATAGAGAGTGATTTGTAGGTACTAAATAGCCTATGAATTAAAATGGGAAAATTAAAAGAACACTTTGTTAGTGGTCATCATCATTAAACAGGTGAAGTATTTTCCACTGCTTAGGAAAAGCACACTGTCTCACATCTTAAGTTTTATAGCTGTACTGGTATATAGGTATGCATGTATGCCTGCCCAAAAAGTAAGAGAGCCAGATCAAGAGTTAGCAGAAGACAGAGAGAGAGAGAGGGAGGAGGGGACTTGGAGACAAAGAAAGCAATGAAAAATGAGAGGGAGTGCCTTTTGTAGAATACCATGAATTCTTCACTGAAGTGATATACTTTCAGTGGAAAGAATAACCCTGCTTTCTTTCACATGTAGAAGTTATCTTAGAATCAAGAGCCACAACAAAGAGGTTATACAGCTTATTTTAGGTGAATTTGATTACTTGATATAATGGTGAGGGACAATGAAAAAGGACTTTGCTAATAAAAATTTTTGAGATAGTTGATACATGTAATCCAGATTACTGTTCTTTTGGAAAAAAGAAAAGCAAGGAATGTCCAGTTTTAAAAAATCAGGTTCACAAATTAATTAGGACTATTCTAATTTTATTTTTATTTGTAGAGCTAGATCCTTTGTTTCTTCATTTTTGTACTAAAGATAATAGAGAAGAATCATGGGGTCCTTCATGGCATGTAACAAGAAATTCTTCATCCTGTTGCTGAATCCATATCCATGTTAAGTCCTCTTGGAAACCAGCTTCTTGACATCTTCTCTTCTGAAGTTGGTGAACCTTCCAGTCTAAGTTTTTGAGAATTGTGCTTCTGATAAGCAGATTTCGTGGGCAGCCTTAACTATTCTCTTTCACACCATTTCTTTCTTTCTTTTTTTTTTTTAATCACTCAAATCTGTCACCAAAATATGCTTCTTTTGATAGGACAAAAATGGATGTGGTAATGTTTCTGTTGGATCAGTTAACTGGAATAATCGGCTAATGACACCTCAAGCAGGCAGGATTTCTTGGCTCTTGTCTTGTCCTAGGAAGGATTTGAAACAACAGAGTAGTTTTTCAGCTCAGTTACAACTCAAGCAGAACTTTTTTTAAAAATTTAAAAAAAAAATTTTTTTTAGAACTGTTATTAAACAGACAGTGGATAGTACACTCCTGAGATGCGGAAGCAGGCCAGCCCCAAAGGAGAGGCCATGATCCCTCTTGGCTTCCCCTTTTTACACTTCCTGTTTCCTTGTGGTTCTGCCCTGTACAAAATAGGGCTTGTGCCCACCACCAATCAAGAAAGAGAATGCAAATTGGTGTATGCTCAAGGCCAGTCAGGAAAGGGGGCATGTCTGGGCACATGCAAAATAGGGCTTTTACATATTCATCTAGGTGGGTGTAGACCGAGACTTTTAATTGACAGTTGCAAGTTACATAACACCAGGCTGTATTGTGCATGTCTTTCCCATAATTCAGTCTGTTATAATCAGATATATGTAGGTAATACTTATGAACTCTTAAAGGGCTCCTGGCTGCCTAAGGTTACTTGAGGACACAGCTGAGCCTTAAGGGAGTACTGCTAAAGTTGGAGAAAAACTTGTAGTTAGTTTGTATCCATTGTGTGCCTAGGGCACATGCAACAGGAGTTGAAAAAGTCTCTCTGGTTTTTCTAGCATATCTGTGAGCTCTCCAGGGTGTGTCTGCAGTGGGATTTAGAGATCAGTTGGTGTTCTTTTCGTCTAGGCCACCCCTCCTTGCTCATGCCTAACTTACTACCTAACACTTTGAAATGAAGTACTATAGAAAAAAGCATAGAATTTTGAATAGACTGAACATAATCTAAAAATTAAGTTGTCCACATGGGGATATTGATCAAAAGTAGATTAAACCTGTTAATTGAGAATATTTTATATCTTTATAATATTTACTTTTCCCATATAGATGGCTCTTTGCCTGAAAAACATAGCTTATTTTTTCCTCCCCTTCTACTGCATATATAACAGGCTCAGGTCCTATAGTAAAGAAAAAGAAATAAACTTTTAATGTAGATTTCTTCTAATTGATAAGAGAAACTTTCTTCTTAACACCTGTTTACTTCTTGGAACATGTATCACTGAATACATTATTGAAAATGCCTTTGTAAAGAGAATCTATAAATGTGATGCTGAAGAATTCAAGTCCAGATTCAATCAAATCCAATAAAATAAAAAATAAAAATATGGTAGTAAATATGGATTAGCTATTACAAGTCATCCTAGTGTTATGGAAATATTACATTGATTATGTATATTGATTACTTTTGATTACCTCTTATCCTTACTGAATCTGTATCCTCATCTAGTACCTAACAGGGCTGATATGCAGAGGCTAAGTACTACAATATGGCTATAGAGTTACTGATCACCAGCATCCATGTTACTTGGTTCATGCCATGCTATACTCCCTAGTGAGATATTTTAATTATCATTTTTAACTGCATATTGTGAGGATTAAGAGAAATAAAATATTACATATAATAATGTCAGAGCAGCATACAAAAGTATATCATTTGTCAGGTTTTCAAAGTGCATTTATTTATAAGAAAATTGAGATAAGGGAATGGGTTTTATATAGTTTCTTAAAAATATTATTGGATGAAAACAGATTTATTTTGGTAAAACGGTGTATGGCATCGAGTATTGATCTTTAAACAATGTAATATGATTATAAACATCTCAAGATTTTAAAACAGCACTGTAATTACTTTCCTAGGTATAGATTATTATTCACCATTTACATTTACTATTCATCTTCATATTTAACTGGATCTTGAGATGGAGTTTTCAAAGGAAAATGTTTATGGAACCTATCAGTAAATTGCCAATTATATTATGAGATTGCATGTGAAGTATTTCTTATTATATAAGAGAGGAGTGCTAGAGAAGATAATGTCAGGGACCAACTATGAACCACTCTACTATAATTTGAATATTAAGGAGATGATAAAAATCATACTAATGTAGAACTTGCTTTCCACTAGTATTGAATTTACTCAGTAAATTAATTCAGATATAACACATAGAATTATTAAAGCACTTTATGCATTCTTGGTATGTGAAATTCCATTGAATTTTACCTGTAGCAAAGAGCCAGTGCTTATGTGTGAGGTTATAATTGTAGTTTGTGGCTATGTTATGAAAACAGTATATACCTATGATAATTGTACAAATTCAAATCCTTGGTAACATATATGTGATAATTTGATATGATACATGAGTTTTCTATTTATTTCATGAGATAAGGATTTTAAAAATGTAAAATTGAAACTATATGAATTTTAAAATATGAGTTTATCCAAGCTTTTGTTAGGTTGAAAATGATGACCATATTGAAGTATAAATTATTGAATGTCCTAAAGTCAATAGTAATAATTTAAA
>NW_011494942.1:8795258-8836647 GCF_000754665.1 Bison bison bison | reverse complement strand
AATAATTTAAATATTTTTAACAAATCTTTCTGATATAAACATTCTGTGAATTCCTGGATACATTTTTTTTTTCAATTTTTTCTCTTTATATTTAACATTATAGCAAATATTCACTTATCCTGTAAGATTATATCAATTGAAAGGTTAGGTTATGGATAGCCTGTTAGTTCTGGACCTTATAAATGTTATAATATTTCTCCGTTGCACCTGATATAAACATGAATCATTTTTACTCATAACTGAGGAACTTCTGATAGAGAAGAAAGCATTACCTCAGTACTTTTGGTGTGTTCAAAAAAAGTTCACCTTAATTTGTCAACTTATATAAGATTTGTATTTTTAGCTTCAAATATTTTATTCTACATACTGTCTTTTATATAATTTTTTTTATGTTAAATTCTGATTCTGGGTAGAAAACATCCAGGAAGGCTTACCACAAGTTCCAGAGGCTAAGACAGCAATGATTGTGTAGTATATCTAATTACCTGTGTAATTACACTGATATGACATCCTTCATATGTTTCATCTCTGATGTTAAATTCGTATCAGAAGTTTGATATATCTGCTACCTTTATAAAATTTTTTGATCATTAAAAAATACAAACACACCTAAATATTTTATCTAGATACAGTTCAATAAATATTCATCAAACATATTCTATAACCAGAGCCTATTTAGTTGGCATTTCAGAGAAATAATGGAGAAGGAAATGACAGGCCATTCCAGTATTATTGCCTGGAGAATCCCATGGACAGAGGAGCCTGGCAGGGTACAATCCATGGGGTCACAAAGAGTTGGACATGATTGAGTGACTATCACTCACTGGGGGAAATAATCTCCCTTAACAGCCTTCATTTGGATGGTAGAAAAGTTCATGTAAATATCACCAAAGTAAATAATGAAGCAGCTACAGTAGATCCTCATGTAATTGCCTTGAGCTCAAAGTAGGGAAAAATAAATTCAAACCAGAAAAACAGAAAAAAGTTTCATAAAGGTGCTGATTTCTGAACTGGGTCTGGAGGTTGGTTGTATAAGCTCTTGGAGCCCCTGGCCTAGGGTTGCAAGATTGAGCTCTGACACGAACCAAACTATATAATCATGCTCAGCTTTGGACTTACAAGAATCTTCTGTGACTAAAACGTAAGGTATAAAATACACAAGCTGTGGACAAGCTGTGGAGGGTCCCAAACAATAGGATTGACTAGTAGGCAATGGAAAAGTTAATTTTTCAGCCTGGAGTGGGAATTGCATGATGGGCTTTACGTTAACATATTTTGGGGGCATTTGCTTCTTAATTTAATAACTTCTGATAACTCTGCAGCATACTCATGCTAAATAACTCAGGTACTTTGTTGGTATTCAGGGGATGTTCATTAAATAATTCGACCTTAATCAGACCTCCTGGCTATTTTGTTGTCGAGTCACTTAGTGTGTCAGTCACTTAGCCATGTCTGACTGTTTGTGACCCCGTGGACTGTAGCCCACCAGGCTCTTCTGTCCATGGGATTCTCTGGACAAGAATACTGGAGTGGCTTGCCATTCCCTTCTCCAGAGGATCTTCCTGACCCAAGGATCAAACCTGGGTCTTCCGTGTTGCAGGCAGATTTCTTTACTGTCTAAGCCACAGGGAAGCCTACTCCACCACTTACCTAGTTATTTAAGTATTGATTCCCATCTCTACCCTTATCTCTGGGCGCTCTATGTCTCTCTACACTTCTTTCTGTGCTTTTCTGTCTTGTGTGTGTGTGTGTGTGTGTGTGTCACTGTTATCACCTCATCCTTTAATTATCTCTTTAGATGTTATCTGCTTTCTGATGCCTCTTTTGACTGACTTAGAAAGTTATTTACTTCCTCCATGACTTTCATGGCATCTTCTTTCTACATCTGTTTACAGTATTTCTCACAGCTGTGTCTTATCAGGTTGTGATGTCACTAGTCTGAGTACATCAGCTATGATTTAATCATCTTTATTTCCTTATACCAAATATAGTATCAACACTCAAGAAATGCTTGTTGAATTGGATTTGAATTTTCAAACAGGGTAGATTTTATGGCCATTGAATATATATATATATATGTGTATATATATATATATGTATTTATTTATGGTGGGGTCTATCTGACACAGTCACATATGAATACTGTAGAAACCATCATTTGTCAGTAGTATTTGACTTTCTCTGAAATATCAATATCATCATCTACAAGACTGGTTTGAACTTCCACTACACATATGAAGCTAAATATAGTAAATTGGAGAAATATACATAAGGCACACGTGACCCATGAATGTAGCCGGATTTCCTGTTCTCTTTGTACTCATATGAAACAGATTTGTTTTTTGTTTTTTTTCTTTTTGGACACAAAACCCTGGGTTTATTTTGTGGGTTGTTAGTTCTAAATTTAAAGGGAAAATACATAAGCACTGTGCGTGGATAGTTTCAAAACAAGTATCTTTTGAGGAATCTTAGTAATATTCTTGTATTCTAAATGCTATATTGATTATTCATGGCAGCATGGCATTAGACATTTTGTCTTGTTATTTTTTTATCTTTCTGCTTCCTTTTTTCCTTTTATTTATTTATTTATTTGTTTTTTAATCAAGACTGAATAGGTAACTGTGTTGGCAACCACCACACTGGGTGGGATTCAGAAGGAGGTGTACTAGAAAGGAGTGAAAACAAAGGTAGCTTTGGTCTTTTTTAAGAAGGAACACAGTAGCTAGTTTATAGGATTATTCATCTCTGAGAAAAGTGTGGGCTCAAGGAGAAAGGGTCCGGTATGCCTACTAGTCTTTTTTTTTTTTTTTTGCCCTGCAGACTATAATCATTTCTGTGCTCTTTGCCTTTAATGAAATAATTGTTAATATGCTGGAAGTCAGCGATTGCTGTTTTGGATAGAATGAAGGAGTTTTACTTTGGAAAAAATAAATTAGTAATGGAGTGGCAAGGAAGAAAAGACAGAACAGTCTTTTCTGTTTTCCGGTTTGGATTCTGCTAGTGGCTTTGCTGCCTTGCCTGCAGTGATGGGTATTGCCAGAACTTAGGGAAAAACAAAGCTAAAATGGCAACATCTCTTAGGAAAATCTGTAAGATTGTAAGAAGGCTGGGTGCTTGTGGGAAGTGGGAGTTGGAGAGCAGATGCCTTTGGTCTGAGTTTCAGTCCTCACAGTCTGTTTGCTTTCTTGCTTTGAAATATTTTTTGTTTCTACCTCCTTGGTTTACAGGGAGCTGGGGAGGCTCGTTTTTGTTGTTGTTTTGAAATGTAAGTTTGCCAACAAGTGAAACAGAAAATAACTGCTGTGACAGACATGTCCCCTAAGACCTTTGCTTCTAAGGGAAACACCTCTGCTTCATGTTTAAAAACAGAGGCCCCAGCATTGGAAAACCAGATTCTTTTTGTCTGCAGTGCAATATGAAAATGTAAAATTGTCCCTGTGGAATTTTTACTTTTTTTTTTTTTTTTAAAGGTCATATCAACTTTGAGGTCTTGGAGCCATAGTTTCACTGCTGCTGTGATTCACATTGTTTTCTTTCTTTTTTTATCTTTTTTTAATTCTTAGGGCAGACATTGTGCTAGTGGTGTGCCAGTGGTGAACAGCTGCTTTAAATTCTACTTATGAACGGAAATTTGAGGTTTTTTAAAATGTTCTTATTTAATCACGATCAGACCTCCTCTGATTGATGCACTGCTCCTGTTGATTATTTTTGGACTTCTTTATTAGGCTTCTTTGGCAGTACAGAGCGATTTTAAGTTAATTCCCTTTGAAAGGGTATATTAGGTGGATGGTGTACCAGTAATTGTTTACACACTGTAGAAGCAAGAGTCATGTATGTATTTGGACAGTGAAAAATTATTTCATATGTCAGACACTGTATTAGCCCAAGGTGCACAGCAAGAAGAAAATATACACGGTCTCTGTCTTTATAAAACTGCCATTATAAATATTACTTCTACCTAGTTATCTCTTCAATCTTTTTAATATATTATTTTTACAACACATACTGTTAGCCTTTATCAGCATTGTTTATAGACCCCATCTTAATGAACAAGATACTTTTGATTTGAATCATGCTGAGGAACATACCCTTTGAAGTTAAGTGAAGTCGCTCTGTTGTGCCCGATTCTTTGCGACCCCATGGATAGTAGCCTGCACCAAGCTCCTCCGTCCATGGGATTTTCAAGGCAAGAGTACTGGAGTGGGTTGCCATTTCCTTCTCCAGGGAATCTTGCCAACCCAGGGATCAAACCCGGGTCTCCCACATTGTAGACAGACGCTTTACCGTCTGAGCCACCAGGGAAGTCCTTACAAATTGTTTATTCTGAGTCCCTCAAAGTTAATATGGACATTTAAGTCTAGGTGAAGAAAAATTTTTTTTTTCAGATTTGCCCACTAATATACTTATTGTCTCCAATTTATAGACAGTTTTTGACAGGGGTATCTCTTAAAGGATAGGATCAAACCAGTGGCATTCATGTTTTCTTTTGGCTCTTCATGAGATGATTTCATGGAAAAAACATCAAGAAGTTTCTTCTTCCGATTCATATGTAATCTCCATGAATGTTTTGATTCCTGTAGTCAACTAAGATCTAAATAAAAATGGGAAATAGGATGCCGGAAGCGAAATGTTATTGATCCATGCTGGGAATTTTATTTCTTTAATTCTTCTTATTACTCAGTTAAAGAATGACCTGAGTAGGCTACCTGAGTCCTTTAAAGATCAGACTAGACAGTCCTAAAGTCTTGGAATGTATACTGAAGATCACCTTCAACTGAAATACAAGTAACATATGGGAATCAGGGAATTGTACCTCAGATATATGAAAATTAAGTGGCACATTATTGGAAATAAGGCTTCTTTTCTATCACTGTGGTAGAATAGTTTTATTATATTAGAATATTCCTGTTTGGAAATGTATTACAATTAATGCTTTTATACCCTCCCCTTTTTTTTTTCATTTTGCAGCAAAAATAAGAAAAACTTTCAGAAAAGAGAAAATGCCTTAAGTGAATAGACCTTTGGGCAAAAAGGGTGCTGATTAAATAAATGCGAATATTTGACAACAGGGCTACAGACAATAGATTAGATTTATAATAGAGTCTATTAATCACGTATGGGATTTTCTGGGACAGTTTTAATGTCAAATATTATAATAAACCATTCAAATTATCCCATGGTTTCAGCATTTTGGAATCTAATTTTCCAGACTGTCTTACTCATTCATAAGTGGTATAAATATATTTGCCAGAAGATATGTCATTTTTTTGGGTAGGTTTGTTTTTTGTGAAAGTTTGTGTATTTAAGCCATGTCATAGAAATCGGCAGTAGAAATAATGTAGTGTTTAAAAGCACAGACTCTGGGACCAAAAACTTAGAAATGAATTCTGCCCTGACGCCTACTAATTGTGCAACTTTGGACAAGTCACTTCAGCTCTGTCCCTTGGCTTCCTTAGCCATAAATAGGGGTAGGATTAGTGACTGCTTGTACAGTGACAAAGATTAGATAGTCAGGTACGTCGGAAGATTGGTAGTTAGGTAGATAGAATAACAGAGAGTCGTTTCATTTTGTGTGATGTATTAGGTAAGTGTCCACTTTGTTTCTGCCTCATTTGAGTGAAAGAACCATAGCTAAAATGACAGCAACACTGACATATTCTGGGATACTTCTCATATCAGATACTCTGTTCACTGTTAGATTCACGTTAAAGCAAACATCACAATCTGATGGACTGGCTGTAGTGTATGTTGCTTTTCTGTTGATTTTACTAGATTTTTACTAACGTTAAAATTTTGGAGATTTCTTCTAAAATTCCAGATTTCGGGGTTTTCCTCTTTATTAGATGTTTTGACAATGTTGAGCCAGAAGTCGCCCCTGAAAACTGTGAGCCTGAGCAAGGTCACAGCCACCACTTTAGTTTGGGCGTGTGCTCTGCAAATGGCCACCATCTTCCTGTGGCCAGGACTCCACACACTGCAGGCATTTGCACAGTCATATTCTTTGCTCAGTGATACTACCTGTCTTGGGCCTCTAATTCTCTGGAGCTTTGTGACATCCTGCAGTGCATCCTGATTTTTAATCGAATTTTTAAAATAATGTTGATTTTAGGCAAAATATTTAATTGATGATTTAGGGAGCATTAAAGAGTCTGCCTTCAGTCCAGGAGACTCGGGTTCAATCCCTGGGTTGGGATGATGCCCTGGAGAAGGAAATGGCAACCCACTCCAGTATTCTTGCCTGGAAAATCCTATGGATGGAAGAGCCTGGCAGGCTACAGTCCATGGGGTCACAAAGAGTCAGACACAACTGAGCGACTTCACTTTAGGGAGATAAAACATTTGAAAACTGTGATCGGATACAGCTGAACTTTAGTATGTACCATATGCTTACACCTAGGACTATGCTTAGCCAAAAAGAACCAGATTCATTACCTGAAATGAGTTATAAGGTACAATTTTTATTCTGAGTTTTTGATTGATCCTAAGATGATGTTGATTACTTTTTTTTGGTGTTTAGTTGCTAAGTCGTGTTTGACTCTGTTACGATCCCACAACTACAGCCTGCCAGGTTCTTCTGTCCATGAGTTTTCCCAGGCAAGAATACTGGACTGAGTTGTCATTTCCTTCTTGAGAGAATCATTACTAGCTTCAGGGTTTTTTTAACTTACTATTAGTTCTTTGTAGTAGATTAAATGATACTTGGAGGGAAATAAGATGCTAAAATTGTATGCCCATTTTACCTCAAATTAAACGTCTCTTGGAACCATATGCTTTAAAGTACTTTAAGTAAAAAATATTCTATAAAAGACCCTAAAAAATTGTTACAAGTGGGCAAACAAAGTCAAGGAAATTACTATGGTTGTATTGTTAGTAAATACAAAATGTACTCATCATCTGTCTGTATTTATATTAAACATAAATACATGCTAATGACTTGGAGAAGGAAATGGCAACCCACTCCAGTGTTCTTGCCTGGAGAATCCCAGGGATGGCAGAGCCTGGTGGGCTGTCGTCTATGGGGTCACACAGAGTCAGGCATGACTGAAGCGACTTAGAAATGCTAATGACTAGAAAGAAGAATGAAGAAAGATTAATCATTTCAAGTCTACTATTAGTCATACAGTGTAACTTATATTAGTTATTACCAGTTTTGTACTATTGTCTTTAAAACTATTTTCAAATATTTTCAAATATTTTTCATTTACATATTTTAAATATTAATAAAACATTTATATAATTTGTGTATTTTATAAAATATTCACATTATCAGTTACTGTGTCATAAAGAATGATCCATAATCCCGTAGTAGATGTCCAGTCAGTTGGTTCTCATGAAACTTCTTATTTAAACTATTATAATTTCCATTTTCCAACATTTTCTAATTTGACCTTGCTGCTAAGTCACTTCAGTCGTGTCTGACTCTGTGCAACCCCATAGACAGCAGCCCACCAGGCTCCCCCATCCCTGGGATTCTCCAGGCAAGAACACTGGAGTGGGTTGCCATTTCCTTCTCCGATGCATGAAAGTGACGGTGAAGTCACTCAGTCGTGTCCAACCCTCAGCGACCCCATGGACTGCAGCCTTCCAGGCTCCTCCATCCATGGAATTTTCCAGGCAAGAGTACTGGAGTGGGGTGCCATTGCTTTCTCCGAATTTGACCTTAGGCCAATTCAATTCTGTTGCTCACCATAATATATACCATAATATAAGTATTAACAAACCATACCCGTTCTTTTTAAAAAGAATAAAATCTTAGCTTTCAAAGGAACTATAAAAGTCAACTAGTCCAGGCTTTTAGAGGTATGTATGCTTGAATCCTCTCATTAGCATTTCTGATATGTGATCTGTCTTCTGTTTGGGTGCTTAAAGTATTGTGATGTTCAGTATCCCAGGAGACAAGCATTTTTGGTTGACTCTGACAGTTGGAAGGTTCTTTTAACACTAAGCCTAAATGCAATTTCTCTTAATTTCTCCTTTTAACTCTTCTTTTATTATATCACTGTAGATATTTTGTATATTATATAGCATTATAATTATCTTTTTATATGCTAACTTCCACAAGATAGGGCCCCTGGCAAGGAGTAGACACTCAGTAAATATTAAATGAATGAGTGAATAGTTCAGCCTCTGTCCTCTAAAACCACATGATATAAAATCCAAAAATTATTTCTGCCACAGCAGAAGGTTACCTTTCAATAATTTTCTTTGATCTGTATAGAGAGCTGTATGTGCCCATAAATAGCATGCAAAAAGAATCCATGTATAAAGTTCTAGAAGTTAATACTTCTTTAGATACTCAAAAATCCATGATAGAAATCCCCGTAAGCAGAAATTGCCACCCGGGTTGGTAAAAATGTTTAAAATCTAAACTTTAGTCATTACTCCAGGAATGATGCCCATGTTAACACCGAAGTGGGAATTCTAACAATACATTCCTTGATAATACTCTGGTTTCAAGAATCAGGAATTCTACATGGATTATTTATTAGAAAACATACTTTACCCAGGGTTTGTCATTAAAACAACATTGCTAATATTAAAGTTCAACAAGCGATATAATTTAAATGTAATTTCCCTTAGAATATAATTCTTTACTGTTTTTTATATTTGCTCACAGTACCCCATAATATGAAAGAGAGTTTACATTTCTTGACAGTACTATGACATCAGATCAGATCAGTCTTGTCCGACTCTTTGCGACCCCATGGATCGCAGCACGCCAGGCCTCCCTGTCCATCACCAACTCCCGGAGTTCACTGAGACTCCTTATGACTATGACATCAGTGCTTATTAATTCTGAGTAGTTTCTAAATACTCCATGAGCTGAGGGGATATAGTCCATATGGCAGGTAATTGGTGATGTTTAAACTTATCTGGATGGCTTTCCCAGGTGGCTCAGTGGTAAAGAATCTGCTTGCCAATGCAGAAAATGCAAGGGATGCAGGTTTGATCCCTGAGTTAGGAAGATCCCCTGAAGCAGAAAATGTCAACCCACTCCAGTATTCTTGCCTGGAAAATCCCATGGACAGAGGAGCCTAGCGGATTACAGTCCATGGGGTCAGAAAGAGTCGAACATGACTGAACACACGCGGAAAGTTCTTGATATCACTCCATTCTGAAGTAGCTATTATTTCAGTCTGCTTTTTGATGATAGCCAGTAGAAATCTACCTAGAACTCCACATTTTCTTTTGGTTTTCTTCTGCCAAATGATTGATGGAGCATTCTAACTCAGTTGTTTCCTCCTTGAGTTTTTGTGGTTACATTCACTTACTTTAGAACATTTATTAGCAAAGCGTTTTAGGTGAACCACATGGTCATTTTGGGAATGCGTATGGCTGAAATTATTGATGATAATTGATAGGGAAGGAACAGTGTTAATCAACTCTTTTGGTAGCTAGTTACAGAAATTGACAAGTTCTTACTAGTTTTTCTTTTGACTCTTGTCATAGCTAGATTTTTCAGGTTAAAAATCATCCTTTAGGATATAGCCTTATGATCCTCAGATAGTCATAAAAAAATTCTTGGTATGAATCTAAGCTAAACTCTTGAGTTTCTTACAGTGCTAGTATATCAAGTCCAGTGATACAGTATGCCTGTGTCCCACATTGGTTCTTTACAATAAAAGTCCAGTTTTTTTTTTTGATCTGAAATTCTTAAGTCCTACTATAGAATGGGGAAATTATGTGGACAGCAGTTTTTAATGAAACTTTTGAAATGACTGAATCTTATAATAACATGTCCTACTCTCCTTTATCCTAAGAGGATTCAATTTACCCTTAAAAAGGGGTGGAAGGAACCTATTTGATGTGAGCTGTTTGGAAATAAATTTCATGCAGCAAAAACCATATTCTGAATTCCTAGCAGTGGGGTGAGGTTTTGGTACACTGGTGATTGAAAGACTGCTAGCTTAGCTCTTGGGTTACCCAATAGTGATTTCTTTTAACTTAGTTTGAAAGTAAAATTATTTGAAAGTGCAGAAAGCTGCAGTACTGATAACTGCAAAAAATTTGAGTGGAACTCAAATACTCACTTTTCCCTCAAGATGCAGAAATCTTAGTCTTGCACAGTAAGTTCTAAATCTATTTTTTTAATTCAAAAATAAAAAAGTTGGCTGTATAGGTATATTAAAATAACTTTTGGCTCTTTAACATAGGTCCAAATATATTAAACACAGATGGTTTCTCATAGCTAATTAGATTGTGTCTTACCCTAACCTTAACTATGCTTTACAACTAAGTGATTTAAATTATATTCAGTTCAAGTCAACTCAATTCTAAATAACAGTAATAATAAATAACATTATTTATACATGCAGTATGTTTGGTACAATGCTCCATCCTTTTAGATGTACTCATTTATTTCTCTCAAAATATGTAACTAAAATTTCCTATAGTGAAAAATTGAAGACATAGACAGGATAAGTAACATGGTCAAGATCATAGAGCTAGGAAATAGCATAACTAAGACTCAGCCCAGATTTTATCTAATCAAAGCTCATGTTCTGAAATGTTGCCCTCAAACCTCCATTCTGGTTTATTACACACTGTGCTAGATCTTGTATTCAGTTAAAAAATGAGTGATAGTGTTTGTAATTCAAAGAGCTTACAATTCAAAGGGAGTAATTCACAAAACAACTCATGAAAATGAAAATCCAGAATTAGTGAACTTAGGTTGATTTTGGTTAAAAAGTTTCTTCTGAATGAAAAGTCCATTAGATGGATCTCACTATTGAAGATACTGGAAAAGGTCAGTTTTCATTCCAGTCCCAAAGGCAATACCCAACGAATGTTCAAACAGTTGCACAATTGCATTCATCTCACACGCTAACAAAATAATGCTCAAAATTCTCCAAGCTACCCTTCAACAGTGAACCGAGAACCGAGAACTTCCAGATGTTCAAGCTGGATTTAGAAAAGGCAGAGGAACTAGAGATCAAATTTCCAACATCCATTGGATCATAGAAAAAGCAAGAGAATTCCAGAAAAACATCTGCTTCTGCTTCATTAACTATGCTAATGCCTTTGACTGTGTGGATCAAAACAAACTGTGGAAAATTCTTAAAGAGATGGAAACACAAGACCACCTTACCTTTCTCCTGAGAAATCTGTATGTAAGTCAAGAAGCAACAGTTAGAACCGGACATGGAACAACAGACTGGCTCCAAATTGGAAAAGGAGTACATCAAATGCTGTATATTATCACCTTGCTTATTTAACTTATATGCAGAGTACATCGTGTGAAATGCTGGGCTGGATGAAGCACAAGCTGGAATCAAAATTGCCAGGAGAAATATTAGTAACCTCAGATATGCAGATGACACCAACCTTACGGCAGAAAACAAAGAACTAAAGAGGCTCTTGATGAAAGTGAAAGAGGAGAGTGAAAAAGTTGGTTTAAAGCTCAACATTCAGAAAACTAAGATCATGGCATCCAGTCCCGTCACTTCATGGCAAATAGATGGGGAAACAGTGGAAACACTGACAGACTTTATTTTGGGGGGCTCCAAAATCACACAGATGGCGACTGCAGCCATGAAGTTAAAAGACACTTGCTTCTTGGAAGAAAAGTTATGACCAACCTAGACAGCATATTAAAAAGCAGAGACATTACTTTGCCAACAAAGGTCCGTCTAGTCAAAGCTATGGTTTTTCCAGTAGTCGTGTATGGGTGTAAGAGTTGAACCATAAAGAAATCTGAGCACTGAAGAATTGATGCTTTTGAACTGTGGTGTTGGAGAAGATTCCTGAGAGTCCCTTGGACTGCAAGGAGTTCAAACCAGTCCATCCTAAAGGAAATCAGCCCTAGATATTCATTGGAAGGACCGATGCTGAAGTTGAAGCTCCATTACTTTGGCCACCTGATGGGAAGAACTGACTCATTGGAAAAGACCCTGACGCTGGGCAAGATTGAAGGCAGGAGGAGAAGGGACTACAGAAGTTGAGATGGTTGAATGGCATCATCAACACAATGGGCATGAGTTTGAGCACACTCCAGGAGTTGGTGATGGACAGGGAAACCTGGCGTACTGCAGTCCATGGGGTCGCAAAGAGTTGGACACGACTGAGTGATTGAACTGTACTGAGTATTGGAGATAAAGACAGAAATGTGAGATTTTTGAATTTAAATCTAGAATTCTCAAGTGGATCACTTAGTATAATAAAAAGTTGTTCTAAATTTGGACAGAGATAAAAATGAATAGACGTGAAGTATAAGGACAGATTTTAAAAACAACTTTAATTATTAATGATAGTCATAATTGATTATTAAATATCTTCATCCTTGGGAATTAATAATTTCTTATGATTTACTGTTTTTATTACATATTTTGAAGTTTTCATTATAACCTCAATATCTGTGCTTCTTCCATTTAATTTTATTTTCTATACCATTATAAAAAATAAAAATTGAAATATCTGCTTCTAGATATACTTCAAGGAAATTCTGAGTTCTAAATTGGTTTAAAGTTGCTTGTTTGGTCAAATCAGTATCTATTTAACTAAACCTAAGTTGAATTGACCTAATAAATTCAAACCACTAAACATTGAATATATCATGGAATATTAATAATTGAGGATCTTCTGTTACTTTTATATTGGTGGAAACAAACTACTAATAAAAAGTTTTTTGCAGTCAACTTATCCATTCTGCTCCCCCTCTGTAATTTTTTAAAAGACTATATATTTAAAAAAAAATTTTTAAAGATTATATAGTTAGCACCAACAATAGTTGATTTCATAGGAAATGAAATGATCTTGAACTCTGAGGATGGAAGAAACACATATTTTAACAATTAATGATAATTATTTTGGAGATTGTTCCACAAATTATTTACAAAGCTTGCAAGTCCTTTAGAAGTTTCCTCAAATAAACTGGAGCTTAAGTTGCCTTCCCAAAGTTTCACTTGTATGAACAAGACTGAAATTCTGGATCATACTGTTCCAGACTGAACTATCTTGGCAATATGATAACATGTATTATTTTTCTAAGCATTTAAATGGAGAAATCAGTAATATTCAAAGTAAGAAATTGATAACGTAACACGGGGAACATATCCTGGGAGAACAGGATATCATCTGCCCTATGTATACATTAGGAATGAGCTGTGATTCTGTACAATGTTTACTTTTAGAACAGTCATTATATAGTTGCTTATCATGGTTCCAAGAAAATGGTATTGCAAAGAAGATGCTAAAAAAAAAAGTAAATAACCTAATGAAAAAACGGAGAAGACAAAAGATTTACTTGGTCTTTGTCTAAGAACAGTGTTCAATAACAGCTTGCATTCCAATAAAAACAACACAAATTATTAATATATTTCTAATTCTTTGGGGAAAAAATTCAGTTTTAGAGTATACATTTGTATTTATTCATAAAAAAGGTGTTCCATAATGAAAATGTGATAATAATTGGGTGAGGTTTAGCTCAAAATTCTAGTTCAGCCACTTTCTAAATGCAGGACTTTTATCAACTAAAGTAACAGCTCTGAGTCAGTTTCTACAGGTAAAATGGAGTCCATAATAACTGTTTTGTAGAGTTTTAAAAAAATTATTTGAGATATAATTATTTGAGATATAATTTACACTGTCCCACTTAGTGTACAATTCAGTGATATCTGGTATATTCACAGTTATTCAGTTATCACAACTTAGTTGTATTTTCTTCATTCTAAAATCCATCTTGTACCCATTAGCAGTGACTCTCCATTCTCCTCCATCTCCACCATACCCCTATCCTAGAAAACCACTGATCTACTCTCCTTATAAATGGATTTGCTTACTCTTGACATTTCATGCAAATATAAACATACCATATGTATCTTTTTTAAATTTTTTATTGGAATATAGTTGATTTACAATGTTAGTTTCAGGTGTACAGCAAAGTGTACCAGTTATACATATACATATATGCACTCTTTTTTTAGATTTTTTTTTCCCACACAGGCCATTACAGAGCATTGAGTAGAGTATATGTGTCTTTTCTTAAACTGGCTTCTTTCACTTAGCATAATGTTTTCAAGGTTCATTGATGATGTAGCATGTATCACTACTTCATTCCTTTATATTACCAAATACTATTTCATCATATGGATATGCCAGGTTTTGTTTTTCCAGTCATTAATTGGCAATATCGGCAGTAGTTCTGTTTGGGGGCCATTATGAATAATACTGCTGTGCACATTTGTGTGCAAGTTTTTGTGTGTAGGTAGTTTCATTTCTCTTGGGTATATACCTAGGAGGTGAATTTCTGAGTCATGTTCTTCGTCTATGTTTAACCTTTTAGAAATTGGCAAACTTTTCCAAAGATATCACACAATTTTGTATTCCTGTGAACAACCTATGGTGATTCCCATGTATTCACATTCTCGCCAACAGTTATTATTGTCTGTCTTCTTAATTTTAGGCATCTTAATGAATTATTAGAAGTATTATACTGTGGTTTTGGTGTATGTTCACCTAATGGCTAATAATTTTAAGCATGTTACATGTTTACGGATTATTTGTATATCATCTTAGATGAAAGGCATATTCAGATCTTTCATCCATCTTAAAAATGAATTATATGTCCTTTTATTGCAAGAATTGTTTAATAGTTCTTTCAGTATTTACATATACATACAGGAATTGTTAGAATTCTTTATACATTTATTCTAGATACAGCTCCCTTATCAGATATAAAATTTGCCAGTATTTTCTCCCATTCCTTGGGCTGTCTTTTCACTTTCTTCCTATTGTCATGTCCAGCACAAAAGTTTCTAATTTTGAGGAAGTACAATGAATCTATTTTTTTTTTCTCTTGTCTCTTATGCTTTGGTATCAGATCTAAGAAATCATTGCCTAACTTGAGGCCATCAAGTTTTTTTCCTGTGTTTTCTTCTAATAGGTTTATGATTTTAACTCTTATATTTAAGTCTGTAGTTAGAGAGTTGTTATGATGACCAGGAAATGTATATTTAAAGTATCTAGCACAGTGACTGGTACATATCAGCGCACTATTAGTGAGTCATCCAATGCCTCTCTGAAACGAAAGTGAATAAGTATGTCCTAGAAAGTATCTTATTTCCCACTCATAGTGTAATTATTCTTAATGCTTTCTGCAATGATATATGGTGGCTCTAGTGGTAAAGAGCCCACTTGCCAGTGCAGGAGACATAAGAGACATGAGTTCGATCCCTGGATTAGGAAGATCCCATGGAAGAGGGCACGGCAACCCACTCCAGTATTCTTGCCTGGACAATCCCCATGGACAGAGGAGCCTGGTAGGCTGCAGTTCCATGGGGTCACAAAGAGTCAGACATGACTGAGCGACTAATACACAATGCCCTGATCTCCCACATTGGAGGCAGATTCTTTACCATCTGAGCCACCAGGGAAGCTCATATAACAAGTATACATTATTTTAAATATCACTTCCATAGAGATTTGAATCATTATAAGTTTTTATCAATAAGTTATTTATAGTAATTAGAATGCAAAGAGATGGAAGCAAAAAGAGCAAGCTTGAGCAGATTAAGGTTCTGTTGCTCATTTAGGTAAAAGTTTGTAAACATGAAGACATGTTACATTATAATCAGAATATTCTCTTTGGAAAACGTATTGAATTTGAGGAAATTTGGTTTATATATGATAATCATTTAAATTACTATTAATTTTCTTAAGATGTCACAGAGTTGTGGTGTCTTTTGTGGTTTTATTTTTCTTTTTTAAAGTAATATGTTAGTGCATGTTGTGAATAGCTGATAGATGATCTGCAAATGTTTCTGGAGAGTTTAGTAAGTAAATTAAAGAAAGGCAAGCTGAGACGTTCAAGATGGTAAAGAAGTGAATTTTTAAAACATTGCTCCCTCTTACAATGGAGTATATATTTTTTTCTCTGTACCCCACTTTCTTCTGAATGACTGTTCTTCTGCCATTATGACAGTGAAGGTGTTGTCTTTGATACACTTGAATATGCTCAGCTTGTTTCTTAAGAACCCAATATTTATTAGAAAGGGATTATTTAGTTATTTCTGGAAATAGACTGCCACATGAAGCAAGTTGGTATATGCATGGCTATTTCTCTAGTACCTACCCCAGCCATGGGTGTGGCAAGAGATGGGCTCTGAAAGCAACTGTAGTTCTTTAAAAATTATGTTTTGTATTCTGAATATACATTTCATGTTAAATATAAAAGTATACAGATTGGTGAAGGAATCACAGTTTACCTCATATAAAAAAGGATAATCCTTTTAGATCATTAACAGAGCAGTGTGAAGAAGCCTTGCACTGAAGCTGCAGCAGTCTATGGATAAATAGAGGATTTAATAACATTCAAATATTTGTCCCAACCTCAGAGGACATCCTGAGATAGAGCTAACTTTACAGATGATACAGCTCTCTCTCTTTGGGTTCTGGTGGCTCTTGCCCAGGGATTTCCTTGGCCTTTTAATGTGTTTCTCTGACTCTTGAACTAGTGCAGTTAACGGTAGCTCTGAGTGAGATTTGGCTTTAGTCCTTTATAAATAATGTCAGCATAGTATGTAGGAATGACAAATCTGAAAATAGGAAATGCATATTTAAATCTCTGGAAAATCTGCCCCATGGTTTGATGTTCTTAGACATGTGAGAGCCAGGTTTTGAAAGGATTAATTAGCTCAGTCTAAATGTCTTTCAAACTTCAGAAGCATTTCTCACAGTTGTTACACACTCTTGAGTGTGCCCGTAGCCAATTCCCTTCATATTCTAAGGAAACCCATTCTTTAAAATGTAAGATACATACCTTTGACTTCAGCATTTATTTTATCTCAAATACACTGTGCTGTCTTTTAAAGGAGTGTGTCATTTTCTAGAGTCTTTAGCAGAAATAACTATCTTGCAATTAAAAACAATTGATAGTATTTTGGTAAAAAAGAATCCAAAACAAGTAAGTTTATATAGCTGTTAAAAATGTTTTCAGGGAACTGTGTGTGGATGGTTTCATGGAGTGAAAACTAGTATTTTAAGAAGTCTTTAAATGATCATGCCTCCATAAACGTGCCATCAGCAAAAAAACAACAACAAAATAGCAAAACAAAAAAAAAAAAAAAGAGGAGGGAAGAGAAGGCTGGGGAGGATTCTGTCCCCTTTGGAACACAAAGGTCTTTCAGTTGTGGGTGATTGGAATGGGGGTGTTTGGGTAGTGGAAAAAAATGTTCTAGCATGTGGTAATGAGGTTAAAAAAAAAAACAGCAATGGATGATTACTTTTCTCCATCAAGGCTCCTTTATCCTCATAAGCTCAGACAGTGGTCAACATGTTAGACACCCCTCCCTGTTTCATCCATCCCTTAACTGTGTTCTTTGACAGGACTGGTTTATACAGCTGGGCCTTTGTTCAGCTTTTCGGGAAATACTACAGAACAGCATAATATATGGCAGAACACCTATAAAGTGGTAGATGGTAAACACTCTGATCCTATGCAGGATTCCACCTTGAAAGTCTGCTTTTGTTTGATTAGTTTTTCTTTTAGGGATTTGTAAAGTGAACACTTCTAAAACTTTTGTGTTTTTTTTGTAATAAAGATTTTATGGTGATATAAGAAAATTGATTGTGTTAATCAGTAAAATTTCTTACCAGGTATAACTTTAATAAACAAAACTGAAAGGCGCTCACCTATCTTACTGACTAAAATTTTAGTCTATAATTAGACATTTCTATTATAGAGACATAGTATTTTAAAGAAGATTTAACATGGTGTACACTTAGCCATAGAATTGACTGAAAAGAGAAAGCAAATAGGAAAAGGTATTGATTTCAAAATTTATCTATATAACATACTCTAAATTTTTAAAAAAAATTTTTAAATTTTATTTAATTTTTAAACTTTACATAATTGTATTAGTTTTGCCAAATATCAAAATGAATCCACCACAGGTATACATGTGTTCCCCATCCTGAACCCTCCTCCCTCCTCCCTCCCCATTCCATCCCTCTGGGTCGTCCCAGAGCACTAGCCCCAAGCATCCAGTATCGTGCATCGAACCTGGACTGGCATCTCGTTTCATACATGATATTTTACATGTTTCAATGCCATTCTCCAAAAAATTTTTTTAAAGACAGAATTTGTTAGTGACGTTACTGTTAGCCCAATTTTTAATCTAGTGTAAACCTTATACTGGAAACTTCTTGTGTCTTTATACTAGTCATACCTTTCTAAGAGTTTGATGAATTTCTTCTCTATAGTTTATGCCGTATCTTTTGAATTTTTATTTCAGAGGCAGTAAACTGGTAGCCTTTACATTCCTACTGAATAGTTTGTACCCATTTATAGAAAAGAGCTAACATTCCAAAGTCATCCACAGTGGCAGTATGAATCATACTTTTAAAGCATTTTTCCCCCTAAAAACAACAGAGAATGTGCTAAAACCAGAAAGATTAATGGGGGGAGAAGATAAACAGTTAAGACGTAAAATGAGTTTAGAGGTCAAGCTAGAAAAATAAGAAAGCTTATGGATTTAATTCATATTCATCCAAGCAAAGAAGCTTTGGCATGAAAGGGACCAATGAAGAGGCTCAGCATTCTTAGAGCATCAGCCATAGCTGCATCCTGCTGTTTTGGAGTTTGGGTTGATAGATGCTCAGCATCTTTGGCACTGCACCTTCCTTTTGGACTTTTCTTGATTATTACGCCAAATTCTTCATTTTGCCTGGAAGTTCAGAAAACTTGTTTTGCCTATTATGCCTATCTCTCACATCAGAAGCTGTTGTTGTAGGAAGGATTTGTGCACTATATATGTGTTTTTTGCTGTCTCTTTTGAATATAAATATTTTCCAATTTATTCATTTTTTTCAACAGCTGTTATAGAAACAGGCTGAAGTCAAGTCTGTATGGGGTATGGAAAAGAGAGTGAGTGCTCTTATTTGACCAGAATTGAGCAGAATCACATAAACTTTTTCTTGTTATTTGGATTCCAACGAGGGTAGAGGTCATAATATTTTTCTTCATTGGACTTCTTAGACAGTCATTCTCAACAAATCTGACGCTGATATTCAGTACTACTTTTAGCTATGAGCCTCCTTTCTCATCTCTGCTAGGGAAAAAAAAAATCCCACACCATTCTCTAGAGGTTTGCTTTTGAAGGCTTAACTTGCTTGATTTCACAATGACCTTTGAAAACAAAAGAAATTAAAACTAGACTGGTTACTTAATTATTTTTGTCATCATTATTAGATCCTAAATAAATTAAACATGCCACAGATTTTACTTCAAGATGTACACCATGCTAAGAATAAGTCACTTTTGATTATAGAATAATTTGCTATTTATTTAGATATAGCCAGTAATGTGAGAAGAGAGAGCAAAAGTGGGGTGGACACTGTTAAGAGGAAGCTCAAATAAGGAGACAGAGAGGGAAGCTCAAAATAAGTACTTAATGATATTATTTGGGGAAAAAACATATATCCTTGCGATTCTGCCATAGAGAGATTCTCCTGGGAGAGTCAAAATGACTGAGTCGTTAAAATAAATGACCTGTTTTTTTTTACAGAGCTGTCAATATCATTAAGCCTAAACAGATATTCCTTCCTACTTCAAATCAAATTGATTTTTATTTTTGACATGTGCACCTTACCTAACCAGTTATCTTCATAAATGAAAAACTGTATTCTTTTACTGTGGCTATCATAGATATAGTGAATAGGTTATTGCAAACATGTATATGTGTATACTTATACACACACACACATATACATGTACATGTGAACATATGTAGACAGTCTTACATCCTCATGAGGTAAACATGAAAACAATCAACTGGCATTATTTTAGTGATCGATAATTAAGAGATTAGTACTACTCCCTGTAGTAGTAATGGTTAGAAATACTTTCCCTTTGGCCTTTTTCTTTATTTTTATGAGTTAACAAATTGGAAGGAGTTTGTTTATACTTCTTTATTTTTTCCTTCAAAATACATACAACTTTTAACCAAATAGTTTTGAATTCTAGAACAAGGAAAAATTGTTAGCGTATGTTATGATTAAATTAACATGGTCCTGTCATATCGTTAAAGAGGTACCATTTAAAAAACAAAAGAGTATTAATGTCAGTTAATATCAGTAAATATCTTTTCTCTCTTCTTTCTCTTTCTTCTTCTATCTGTCTTTTTCTCTCTGTTTCTGTCTCTCTCTCACACACACAGGGTTGCTTAAATACACGAGACACAGACTTCTCTGCAAGGTCAAGGATGGAACAATAGGAATTGAATTAATCCCTGTTTCACAGCAGTTGTTCTGATAGAGAGCAAAAGAGATTGCCCTTCTCAGGTATTCTACAGACAGCTTTTAAAGATTACCTTCTTCGAGATATTGGGAATGGATATACATCTCCATGTTATTCTTTCAGTATTCTGTCCAGCTAAGTACAACCCGAAATTTATACATGTGGCAACCATGTGTCTCAGAAAAATTCAACAGGCTTCTTATTTTTTAGACTTTCCTTATTTCTTTAACTCAAAGCACACAATTACTTGTTGAACAATGTGTCTCAACTTTTGATTTTAAAAAATGGTACTTTTTTTTGTTGTTGTTACTTCTTATTAATGAGAGTTTTACAATGTGTGTAGGAAGAGAGAGTTTTTGTAAATCCCTAGATTTTCCCGTTCACTCCTCTATCTATCCCAGGAATGGATCGTGTGGCTACTCAGTGCTCAGCTTTCAGACTCATAAGGAGCCGAGCATCTGGGGAAACTCAGGAGGTGAGCACTTTCACGCTGACTCAGAGACCAGCCGTGTGACTCCAGTCTGGCGCTGTCACGCCTGGTTATGGAAAGGCAAGAACAATGCCTCCCTTGAGAAAGGGGAAAAAAGTCTAGTGCAGTCACAATTTTGATGTAAAATTTAAATCATCCCTCCACATCCTGTGGACTTAGAGCTGTCAGAAAGGCAAAACTCATGCTCAAATGGAAAAAAGCTTTTTATTTCCTTAAAAAGTATACCCTCTCTAACTCTAATAACAAGTTTCTGAACCACAAATCTTGATGCTGGATTATTCCAAATAATTTTTAAATAATCAGAACAAAAAGACTTTATTTTTTAAACTGTAGGTAGCTGAAAGTTAAACATTATTTTTCTGTTTGTTTTTGATTAATGACAAATGTACAACAATACACACATTTAAAAAATCACAACAAATTAGTATTTTTTTTTCTTTCATACTCATCAATTTGGTCATTTTACATACAATGTAAAAGAAATTTCAACATTTAAAAGTCTTAGTCATTTTCTATCCTGTATTAAGCAGATTGGCTGAAATTTAGTGTATCTGATGATTAAAAAGACTCTAATCAAATGTTTAATAACTCAGATATAGGTGTTACTATTTTTGAGGTAAGGAAACGGAATTTTAGCAATTATTGAATAAGTCTAAGTTAGGGCTTTTTAAAGTACAAAATTCTTATTACCATATTCTTGTGCTATAAATGACAGTTTTTGATAATTTTTTAAAGAATCTAGAATTCTATAAGAGCATTTACTTCCTATTGTCTTTACAAAAGTAACTGTACCTCAGATCCATAAAAGTTCACCTTACAAATTTCTTTCGGTCTTAAACAGACTTATACTGAACTCTATTTTTTTCTAAGTATTAGAACATTATAAAATGATTAGAAGAGAGTTTAAATGTAATGCTCTTTATAGCTTTTTACTTATCAGGAATACTTTTGTTTTAAGCACTTAATTTTAAAATAGCACAATTAAAGCATAATATGGTGTTTTGGCCCCAGAGCCCAGCTATTACGTTACTCATAATAAATCAGTCTTCTATTTAGAAAATTTTCTTGGGGTCTTCATCTAATAACATGTGTTCTAACTTTGGAGTCAGTTTTTAGTAATTACAGTTAGTAAGACCATAAAAGAAAGTAGGAAAGGAATCAAACTTTGAGTTCTGAATCATTGTAGCCTAGAATTTTTCTGTCATAAACTGTTATTAAGTGTTTACCTTTGGTATTTGTCTCTCTTTTTTAGAATACAAAAACAAATGTACATTTTAAAGTTTATTTTGCTATAAACTTTAGGTTGGTTTATTCAACTCTGAAATATACTTGTCCAATGAGTAAAGAAGAACTCATTTCTTTCAGATACTGACAAGAATCAAGTTCTATTTCTGAGTCCTTCTCTCTAACTTCTGATGCATATTATTTTTCTCTTTCTTTTCCACACTTTCCTCAGAAATCTCTCTACCTCTTCATTTTTTTTCTCTTCTTATCCTTTCCTTTTTCTCTGACTGGACAGGCTGGGGAAAGCTATTCAGTAAGAGAGAGATGCTAGTAAGGAGAAAGCAGAAAGGTGGAGAAACAGTTCAGAGTGGTGCTCTTCTTATCAGCAAGAAGGGATAGCATAAGGAGCTTCTTTGCCTCAATGCAGAGAGCATCTCAGGACCAAACATATGACAAGGTAAACATGGGAATCCACTTTGGTCACTTTGAAAGTTCTTTGTGACTATGACATTTTTCATTAACACAGTTTTAAATACAGTTTAAACTTTTGTAACATTTATTAAATTTTTTGTAAATTCAAATTATATTTTAGAACAGAATAAATTTATTCTTAAGTAGCAGTAGCTCAAAAATTGCTTTTGATTTTAGATTTCAGTGTTGTGGTAAATTTTGTTTGAAAACATTGGTAGAAATGAGTTTCTGGTGACATGTATAGTAAAGATTACAAAGGAATCTAGACTTCTATATTACTCTGTGTCATCTGTTCTTATGTTTCTATGAAGTCTGTATATCTCCTTCTGTTTATAGTGTACGCCAGGACCTGATGAACTTGTCCATGCTTCTAAATAACAATGTAATGAATGTGTTCTTTGTACATGGGCAGCAATGGGTAGAGAACATAGATTGGCCAGATCTGCAAGAGAAACTGATGGCAAAGAGGATTTATAGAAAAAAGAAAAATGTAAACATTTGAAAGACTACATATTTACCACAAATACCTTTTCTATCTAAAAGACTTTTGAATATTATTAATATATATGACAGACTTGGTTACAAACTTTATATAGAATTTACAGAGTATACACAAAGCTGACTCTAAACCTAGTAGGAAAACGAAGATGTTCAAAACATGGAAGAGGGAAAAAAGAATATACCATAAGATATGAAGAACAGTAGTTGAGATTTATAGGTACAAAGTATGAAACTGATCTTTTTCTGTAATGAAATGACATGCTAAGTTTATGCAAATCTATGTTTATAAGGAGTGTTAGTATTTTCATTGGTAAGTGGACAGGAGTAAAAACCTGTCCATTCACACTAAACGTCAATGTTGATTCCCCAGGTGGAATAGTTAAACATTCCTATTGAGAAAAAAAATCTTTAAAAAACAATGGAGGTTAATTCCTTATCTTGAATAACCTTCTCACAGCAAGCTTAGTTACAAAAGCAACCAGACAAGTAAAGGTAAATATCCTGAACAAGTAGTTTAATTAGTAGAAAAACTAGGCAAAACTTCTAGAAAAATAGTACTAATATAATCTTTGGATATGAACGATTACCAATCTTTATTGTATTTGTAATATTCCATGTTTGTTATTCCCTTAAAAGAGGAGTCATCCTTTCAAATATTTCAGTTATTTTTGAAATGTTTTCTGTCTGCCATGCTTAAAATTTAACATGAGAGAATGGATATTAAAAGGGAGTATTTAGGAGAGGAATCAATGGATTCCATTTAAAATCAATGGATTTTAAATTAGATAGATGTCATGGTCCAGAATTTTTAAAGTTCATACTCAGAATGTTTAGTTATGTAAAATCATTTAGAGAATAATTACATTTCTTCACATATCACTTGATTTCTCTTTATTTGTCTTCTGTGCTCTATCCTTTTCATACAGTGGTCTCCCAAAGTTGGATGGAGTGCAAAATTTAGATTTTCTCCCCCTCCCACTGCTCTATTTTCTGTTTTTCTCTTGGAGAGACAGCTTTGCTCTTGCACTGCTGTTTATTATGGTGTGAAGACCAAGTAGTGTAACAAAAGATAGTTAACCATTTTTATGACTCAGTTTTATTTTTTATAGATCAAGACTTGTAAGAATACCGAATCAGAACATTGTGGAAGAAATCAGTGACAAATAATTACAAGTATTGTTCAATGCTCTACCTGTGTTTTAAAGATTAAAGTGACTTAGTTACTTCCACAAAAGTAACTTTAGTTACACAGAAGTCCTCCATTTTCTGATTATCTGCTATTTCCTTTTAAAATTCTCCAGTCAACAAAGATTTATTTTTAAAATGAATTTAATATTTTCCTCCAAGCTGGCCTTCTTTCTAAAATATGTATTTTTCTTATTAGCAGTATCATTCTGTAAATTGTAGTCAAGGAATCTGTTTATCTTTGAATTATCTCACCCAATCATTCCCCCTTCTCTGGTTTCCACCCTCAAGCTTCTATCAGTTACTGATTTCTGAAGGACTTCCTTCCTAGAATGTAATTTTTATTATGTTATTGTGTAGTTCAGCAGTCATCTCCAGTTTCCTTCTACCTCCAGTATCAATCTCTCATTTGGTACAGCCATTCACACTTGTTGGAATCTAACCAGAATCATTATCATCTCGTCCCTGCCTTTCACCTTTATCTGCTTTTACTCCTCGTAGAATCTTCCACTTGAACCAAACTGTTCTACTCACTATCACGTATCATTTTGTGTATTTCTTTAATTTGCTGATGTCATTTCTCCTATCTATAATCTCCTCTTCTCTGTGTCTAAGTACACCTGATCTGTCCTTCATTGCACTGTTGAGTTCCTCTGATTTGTAGGAAGCATTCCCTGATTATTTTAAGCAGGGCATGCACGTGTGCTAAGTCGCTTCAGTTGTGTCTGACTCTTTGTGACCCCATGGACTGGAGCCCACCAAACTTCTCTGTCTTTGGGGTTCTCCAGGCAAGAATACTAGAGTGGGTTGTCATGCCCTCCTCCAGGGAATCTTCCCAACCCAGTGATTAGACCCAAACATCTCCTGCATTGCAGGCGGATTCTTTACCATTGAACCACCAGGGAAGCCCTTAAGCAGGACAGTATCTCTCTACTATCTATCGTCCATGCTGCTGCTAAGTCACTTCAGTCGTGTCCGACTCTGTGCAACCCCATAGATGGCAGCCTACCAGGCTCCGCCGTCCCTGGGATTCTCCAGGCAAGTGGGTTGCCATTTCCTTCTCCAGTGCATGAAAGTGAAAGTGAAGTTGCTCAGTCGTGTCTGACTCTTCGTGACCCCATGAACTGCAGCCTACCAGGTTCCTCCGTCCATAGGATTTTACAGGCAAGAGTACTGGAGTGGGTTGCCATTGCCTTCTCCAGTCCTCCATAGTACTTATATTTATAAAAAATCATTTACCTTTAATTATTCTTTCTTGATTTCTTAATGATGTTGCTATCTGTAGGCACATGATAGTCTTTCCATAAATGTGTTTCTGTGAATGAATGAATAAATTACTGAATATATGTCTTCTATTTTCATCTACTTCTTTAAAAGTAAACCAGAAGTGTCTTTGTATCTAAGTTACCTGTTTCCTCTGTAAGACAAAGGTAACTTGCCTAGCACAAAATAGACACTCTGACCATTCATTTACACATATAAAAATACATTGAGTGACAACTATGTGCTAGGAATTATATGGTTACATAACTAATTGTAACTCATTCAGTATAGCAGATTATATTATTTAGGGGAAAAGTACAGAACAATTTGGAAAGATTTTTGTTCAGCTTGGAAAAATCACATGAAATGATCATCAGTAGACCTGTGTTTACTAAAATCTTATTTTCCAGTAATAGATAATAATAAGAAAAAGAAAAGTAGTTAAGTTGTTGAATCAATGTCATAGGTGATACCGATGTTCAGTTTTTTTAAGTGGTCTATTAACAAGAGTTGATGATACTATCTGAGGTGGGGAAAAGTCATTTCATTTATGGTGGTTGGGGCAGGTTTTAATAAGAGCTGGGATTTTAGTTTGTTCTTTCTAGATTTTTAAAAATATTTTTATACACAACTGCAAACCTTAAAATAAATAATATTATCATTCTAAAAGAATAACCAGTAGAAGGCACTGCTTCCTAGGACTTCATCTCTGAATTAACTAGTCAAAGGTTAAAATGTTTAGAGAAAAACAGAAACTTTAAAGGGTAACTATTATACACAGAAAGCACTTCCCAATCTGAGTCTTCCATTTTGTGCTTGGTCTGTACACAAATTTCTTTGTACATATAATTTTCTAGAATAATTGCAGCAAAGAACATTTGCTAAGCAGACAAGAGTTAAATTTAAAGCAGTGAGTAGATGAGATTCTTCAGTAACAGACCTATTAATAATTAATGCTGTAGCATTTTATAAAGTTACTTCACTTTTACAGTATTTTACTTACTGCATTTTAGAAAGAGCTATAGGGTTTGTTTGTTTTTTTTTTTCCACAAGTACTTAAAACCTGAATAAACAAGGTTTACCAAATCCTCTACATAGAATTATTAAAAAGAAATTCAGTGTTATCACTGAGCTGGATTTCTTTTTTTCTGACATTAGAGCATTTTCTAAGCCTACATGTCCTATAAGACTGGATCTTACAACCATCTACAGTTAGAGAATAGTAAGATAGTTTCTAGTTTTCAATAGTAGATTTCATTAAACACACATTGATTGAGAGACCACTATATTCAGAAAGGATTTTAAGTCCTGAGTAAGTAGCTGTGGAAAGTAGCTATGGACAAAACTAAAGTTTTCCTTCTTCAGTCTTACAGTGAGGAAGACAGATGAACAAAGAAAATAATTAAAATACTGCAAGTGATAAATGCTTGGAAATGATGTTGAAGCAGAAAACTAAATGAGATGAAGGAACAAGAAAGTGTGTAAATGGGTTAGGAGGACTTCAGATTGAGAAAATCCCTAGTGTGAAAAAATATATTTCAAATAGTGGTGAATTAGTTTTCTGTGGCTTTTATAACAAATTATCAGAAGTTTAGTGACTTAAACTATGCAAATATATTCACTTAACGTTTCTAGAGGTCAGAAGTCTTATAGTCAAGGTGTTGGCAAAGCCCATTCTGTCTAGAGGTTCTGGGGGAAATCTGTTTCATGGCCTTTTATAGCTTTTTAGAGTATGTTCTCCGGCTTGTGATTGCATAGTCCATTTTCAAAGTCCTGCATAGTATCTTCCTATTACTCTCTCTGACTGTGATGCTCCTGTTTCCCTCCCTTATAAGGACCTTTATGATTACTTTGGGTCCACTCACAATATCCAGAATAAATCTCCTTATCTCAAGTCCCTAATTATATCTACTAAGTCCCTTTTGCCTTGTAAGGTAACATATTCACTGGTTTCAGAGATTAGAGTTTGGGCATCTTGGGTGGGAGGTATTATTCTGACTTGCACAAATAGCACCTGTTAACTGCACATTAGACTCACCTGGAAGCCTTAGAAATTTCTGATAAGCTGTGTGCATTCCAAAACCAATAGCATCAGAATATCTGGCAGTGAGACTCAGGCAGCAGTAGTTTTTAAACCTTTCTATGTAAATCACTGCAGATTGTGATTGTAGCCATGAAATTAAAAGACACTTACTCCTTGGAAGGAAAGTTATGACCAACCTAGACAGCATATTCAAAAGCAGAGACATTACTTTGTCAACAAAAGTCCTTCTAGTCAAGGCTATGGTTTTTCCAGTGGTCATGTATGGATGTGAGAGTTGGAATATAAAGAAAGCTGAGAGCCGAAGAATTGATGCTTTTGAACTATGGTGTTGGAGAAGACTCTTGAGAGTCCCTTGGACTGCAAGGAGATCCAACCAGTCCATCCTAAAGGAAATCAGTCCTAAGGACTGATGCTGAAGCTGAAACTCCTGTATTTTGGCCACCTGATGTGAAGAGCCAACTCATTTGAAAAGACCCTGATGCTGGAAAAGATTGAGGGCAGGAGGAGAGGGGATGACAGAGGATGAGATGGTTGGATGGCATCACTGACTCAATGGGCATAGGTTTGGGTGGACTCCAGGAGTTGGTGATGGACAGAGAGGCCTGGTGTGCTGTGGTTCATGGGGTCGCAAAGAGTCGGACATGACTGAGCAACTGAACTGAACTGATGTAATTCCAATGTGTATTCAAAATTGAGAATGTGAATTTGAGCAAACTCTGGAAGATAGTGAAGGAGAGGGAAGCCTGGCATGCCGCAGTCCATGGGGTCACAAAAAAATGGACACAACTTGGTAACTGAACAACAAACAATTCATAATTTCTTTAAAGCAGAGACCCCGAACTGCATTTTTTTATTCCCATTAGATAAGAGTCTTATACATAGTAAGCCATGAGTAAAGAATTGTTGATGCTATAAAGATTCCTTTCTGTCCTGGAATTAGACATCACTTCTTTGAAGAAGATTTTCTTGTCCACGCACAAAGAAGTGAGTTAAAGACTACTTTATAAACTATAATAGTCATTGTTATAGTTATAAATGAACTGTATAGTTATAAACTAACTCTAGAAGTTAGTGTTACACTAGATTGTAATTGTTAGTCTCATGTCACTTTCTTTGAAGTCTGAGTTTTGTTCCTTGTCCATCTCGCACTTACCACAGGAATGACAAAAATCATCTCTGAATGAATATAGTAGAGCATGCCCCAGCCTAGATCCTCAAGTTGTTCTAAGGTGTTCTTGCACTGTAACATAGACGTGTAGTGTGAGCTGCAGGAATTGGAAGCCTGCATTTCCCAGATAGACAAGACGTGGAAATTTTCAATGCCTCCTTAATGCTTTTTTCAAAATTGAGACTTTCATCTATCCAAAATAAAACCCTTTGGTAGACAAAAAAAAAAAAATCAAGAATTTAATGATATTGGTTATTTTGTTATCAATAGTTTTAGAAGATAAAACACAGATAATGTAACCAACAGATTGTTTGCTCTTAACATAATTTATGTATTTTGTTTTGCTTCTGTCTCATTTTCTAGCCTATTACTAAACTATAACCATAGTCATTATTATTCTAGTAATTTAAAACTTCTTTAAGTAATCTTTTACCTGAGCTACATAACAATACTCTTGTAAGTCCAACACATTTAAGAACATTCTATAAGTCTCTAAAAATGGAATTGAAATAAACCTAAAATATATAATATTTTAGAATCAGTTGATTTTTAGCACCATGGCTCTTTGGTATTTTAGACCTTATGATTTTTTCTCCATAACACGATATGTGTATGGAGAGACTGTGTGTCCAATTAGATGTAAAAATAGTTTAGATATCAGAAGAACTAGAAGTTTTGCAAATAGCAGTATCTTAACTATCTACCTTATATACCTTTTTTCTACTTTAAGACTTTTAATTTTCATAGTCATTATTAATAATGATATTAATAAAGTAGAAGTCAGCAGAAAGGTAATGTCTTCTGAAAGTCATAGAATTGTATTAACTAGCCAGCTGGCCATTAAATAAGCCATCTGATATACTTTTCTTTTTGATAACCCAGAAACTGACTCTTGCTAATAGACTGAAGTTTTCAGACAGTTGAGAGACTGACGGTATTTAAGACTGGGGTAGGCACCAAAATACCAGTTTGTTAATTCCAGCAAGAATAGTAATCCCACACAGACCATAAATAATATGGTTTGTGTAATAAATGAATAAAATTGTAGTCAAGTTTCATGTGAAACCAAGAAATAATTAAAAGTCTCTTTATTGATTTAATGTGATAAATCACTTCTCAAAGACTTTGTGTATTTAAGTATGTTCTGTCACCTCATTCTCTTTATGGGAATCAGAAGTTTGCTTGGACACAGGGAGCTCAAATTCAGTGCTTTGTGACAACCTAGAGGGGTGGGTTGAGGTGAGAGGTAGGAGGGAGGTTCAAGAGGGAAGGAGCTACATATCCCTATGGCTGATTCATGTTGATGTATGGCAGAAACCAATATAATATCGTAAAGCAATTATCTTTCAATTAAAATAAATGAATTTTTTTAAAAAAGCAGTTTACTAGGAGAGCATGGAAACAAAACAATGGGAGTTAAATATCTCTAGTGTTGAGTTATCATATAAAGTTTAATCTGTCAGTTTGGGGATAGATAAAAGTGTTGCCAATGAGACAGCTATCAGCTTCCCTGATAGCTCAGTTGATAAAGAATCCGCCTGCAATGCAGGAGAAAAGGGTTTAATTCTAGATTGGGAAGGTCCACTGGAGAAGGGATAGATTACCCACTCCAGTATTCTTGTGGTTCCCTTGTGGCTTAGCTGGTAAAGAATCTGCCTGCAGTGCGGGAGATCTGGGTTCAATCCCTGGGTTGGGAAGATCCCCTGGAGAAGGAAAAGGCTACCCACTCCAGTATTCTTGCCTGGAGAATTCCATGGATTGTATAGTCCATGGGGTCACAGAGTCAAACACGACTGAGTAGCTTTCACTTCACCACTTCTAATGGGACTCAGTCTTTTCTAACCGTTAATCCCAGGCCCTTGCTCTTTCTCCATACTTAGAGTATACTTGGGGTCAGTTCAGTTCAGTCGCTCAGTCATGTCCGACTCTTTGTGACCCCATGAATCGCAGCACGCCAGGCCTCCCTGTCCATCACCAACTCCCGGAGTTCACCCAAACTCATGTCCATCGAGTTGGTGAGCCATCCAGCTGTCCTTTGTCATCCCCTTTTCCTCCTGCCCCCAATCCCTCCCAGCATCAGAGTCTTTTCCAATGAGTTAACTCTTCGCATGAGGTGGCCAAAGTACTGGAGTTTCAGCTTTAGCATCATTCCTTCCAAAGAGATCCCAGGGCTGATCTCCTTCAGAATGGACTGGTTGGATCTCCTTGCAGTTCAAGGGACTCTCAAGAGTCTTCTCCAACACCACAGTTCAAAAGCATCAATTCCTCGGCTCTCAGCTTTCTTCACAGTCCAACTCTCACATCCATACATGACCACTGGGAAAACCATAGCCTTGACTAGACGGACCTTTGTTGGCAAAGTAATGTCTCTGCTTTTGAGCATGCTATCTAGGTTGGTCACAACTTTCCTTCCAAGGAGTGAGCGTCTTTTAATTTCATGGCTGCAATCACCATCTGCAGTGATTTTGGAGCCCAAAAGAACCTTAGTAATGAGATCAGAAATAATTAAAGATACCTGAAATGTGCTGGCCCAGTCTGTTTCTCCTTTAAACAGTGTTTCGTAACCACTACTATTTCCTTTCTTTACTGTGTTATTCTGCTGATCAAGACTTCTGCTAATAACAGTTTTTCTTTAACACTTGATAACACATTTGATCAGTTTATTGTTAAGTATGCCCAACCAGGAACATTTCTCTATTGGAGACTGTGTATCCAATGTTGATTTTACAGTTTAACTCTTAAAATGCAATCTGCATTGTCATTTTTGAGTTTTTGTGTTGTTGCTGTTGTTTTTGTGTTTTTGAGGGTGGTGGGTCACACTGTAGTTTTAAAGGTAGTGAAAGAAACAGCAGTATTTTTTATTGAGTGTCTACTCTGAGCAAAATGCTCTGTAAGTCATTTTTCATGCAGAACATAGTTCATTCTCAAAGTATTACAGGTGGATATTACATCTCACTTTAAAGATGAGTGAACTGAGATAGAGATTAAAGTAAGTCTCCCAGCTAGTAAGTAGCAGAATCAGTGTTTTATTTTGTGTTTGTCTGATTCCACAGCCTTTATTTTTTTCTACTCTGGTATTATATCTTCACAGAATATATCCAGCATTTAAATACATTAGTCTTTCAAAACTTCTGAAGAATAGCATCATTCAACAGAGATTAGAGCCCTCTCATTTGGTAGTACATTTAAATTTAAAAATCAGTGATATATATGAATGAAGTGATGTGGCAGTTAGTTCATACTTTCCTGTCTCCTGTATCAGTAGTATAGAATATAAATGGATGATTTTATAAACACTCTTTGTTGAACAAAAATTAAAGTGTTTTTCAAGGTCAAATCAAGTTGTAAATACCAGACTTTTTTTTTAATTAAAAAATTTAACTCTATTCCACTTCCATGAAAAATTTAATGAAAAGAAAATATGTCTTATGTTTCACTAAACATATTTGCCATTAATTTTTAACCTCTGATAACATTCTCAATCAGACTCAAGTACAAAAAAAAAAAAAAAATCTAAGTGTATTGTCATATAGGCATTAGCTTGTCAAAACAAAACATGCTTATTTAATTTATTTTTTCTTTGCTTAGGTATTCTAAGGAAGAAATAAGTCTGAGAATCTACAGCTAAATATTTCATGAAACTGTGGAAATAAAATTGAAATATTTTTATATTCTTATCATTTTTTTAACTACCTACAAATTTAATATTAGAACTAAAAGCCAAAATTGGGTGATTTGGGGATATGAGAGAGAAAAGTCCTTAAATATTTGAGGATTAACAGTGATTGTAAAATTTCTTCATTTCTTAATGAGCTTTAAACAAATATCAAACTTTTTGTTCTGTGGCCTGAGGTTTGCCAATAACCAATATTCCTACATTTTACAATAATCTTACTTTTAATGCAATTTTTTTTTAATGACAGTCATTCATTTACTTTGTTTATTTTTTGGTGAAAAAATTTTTAGTTATTTCCCTTCTTTTAACTGCCAACAGGATTTGCTATTCATGGATGTTCTGTCTTCAATAAGGTCTATCAACGTGTAAAATGAGATGGGTATTTTTCTTTGCTTTAAATGGAATGGTCTTTCATTATGCAGTGTTCTTAGGTGAATTCTCTTGTTTAAGAAGCCAGAATACAAGAGAGTGCTATATTAGTGTATTATTCTCACAACAAACAAGCACTGTTCTGTTGCTACCTGCTTGGCCATTGTTTCTGATTGTGTGTGCTTTGCAGTGGTATTTGGATGGTTTCCTGCTCTCTGCCAGCACAAAAAGGCATTTCTGTTACAATGGCCCCTAACCACACAATGACGGCATTAAGGATTTATGTGGAGGTTTCATTATTTTCTCCTCTTTTGTTCCTTCCAGGATGTCTTCCAAGCGACCAGCCTCTCCGTATGGGGAAGCAGATGGAGAGGTAGCCATGGTGACAAGCAGACAGAAAGTGGAAGAAGAGGAGAGTGACGGGCTCCCAGCCTTTCACCTTCCCTTGCATGTGAGTTTTCCCAACAAGCCTCACTCTGAGGAATTTCAGCCAGTTTCTCTGCTGACGCAAGAGACTTGTGGCCATAGGACTCCCACTTCTCAGCACAATACAATGGTAGGTTTCTCATGGTCTATTGTGCCTACACTCACTTTGTGACCAATCTGCTCCTCTAGTAGTTTGGCTTCAGTCCTATGCTTTGTAATTATCATCTACTTAATAGTCACACACAAGATTCACTCCTAACATCTTAGAATTCTTTATAAGTACATTGATTCCAGCAGGGAGTATACTTAAACTGTTTTTGTTTGGTTTGGTTTTTTCAAGAATTCTGCTTTTGAGACACTCCCAACTTAATTAGTGGAAAAACATAATCTAAGAATAATATTAACACGTTCAAAATTAGTCCTCAAGAAAGTTAGATATCTTTATATTTCTAATAAAGAGTAATAAAACTCTAATTTTTCCAGTGAAAGCTATAGCATTGTTTGAGCATTTCCACCATGATAAATTAGAGTGTTTTTTTTTTTTTTTTTTCAACTTTTGCTTCCCTCAGATTGGGTTCCAGTATTTCTTACAGTATTGGGAATATTACAGAAGTGCATGTTTCATAGAGATAATACATTTCTGATGTAACTGCACTAATTCCTAACTCAGTCCCAGTCACTGTGTTGCTTTCATAATTCAGTAATTCCCTTGTACATCCTATTCTAGAATTTGCAGCTCTGGATAATTTATCTGGCCCCTGCTCCTGGGGGCTGGATCACCGCAGAAGATTAGGAAGCCATGATTTCACAAATGAGAGGGAGAAGACAGCATAGTATCTTTGGCTGAAGCTTAAACAGAAGACTACACACAAATAAATAAGGCCTTTAGGTTCTTCTTAGGAACTTAAATAAGCAGAAACAGCATGCTGGCAAGGTAACCTGGCACTTAGCTGCCAGTCAGGCCACCCTTGCCTTTTCAACATGACTTCTTGGGTGGGTATCACATTTTTTGTGGCCCCTCTTCTTCTACTTCAAGGATGCCAGTGCTGTTAATTTGAACCAGGTCACACCAACAAAAATATTTCTTCATGCATTCTCATATCTTTAAAAAAAAGGCTCTGATTCTGTTAAATTTTTATTTATCTATTTTTTGCAGGGTGGTGGGACTTCTCTAGGAAATAAATACACATCATAAATATGTTTGGTACTGAAATACACCCACTTGTTTATGTCATTGAATTACTGGATATAGAATTAAACCAACAAGAAGAATCAGATTATCTTCTAATATCTGTGAAATAAACACTGTCCTTTGATAATTCACATTAGATTTAAATACGTCCATTCACATTTTAAGCCTCAAAGGCAGAATTTCTCCTGAGTATTTTTGACTGTGTGCCAAAATTTTCTTACCAAGAAGAATGTTTTAGCTAACTCTTAAATAGTACTCTTACAGGTGTGTTGTTTCAAGCACATGATATATATTAACTCATTTAACCATCACAATAATTCAGGGAGGTGTTATCATTAATCCCATTTTACAGGTGAGGAAACTGAGGCACAGTGAGTCTAAATAGTTTGCTCCAGATCACAGCTAGTAAGTGGGAGAACCAGAGTTTACCCAGATGGTCTGGCTTTGGATTTCATGCTTTTAAATTTTATAAGCTCTTCACAATTATGCACACACATTTAATATCCTGATTATCTCTTATTTGTCAAGTTAAATCATACTATCCAGAAGTCCTCCTTCTTTCCCCTCTACTATGAGTTCATGTTAGTAATGTGCAATGATATAACTTCTTGGCCTCCTTCACAAAGGTTAAAACTAGAAAAAGAAAGGGGGAAAATGATAGTAAGCAGCTCAACAGGGTAGAGAGGTCAGACTCCCCATTTGGCATTGCATCAGTGCTCATGCTTTACCCCCTCTCAATATGTTGACCATTGCCTTCCTTCATGGAATTTCATGTGGGGAGTGCTTCTTGGTTTGGTTTTCCTGTAATACTGCTGTAAACATAAACACACAAATTTAAAAGAGTGAATATAAATAATTATTGCTAGAAGAAAGGGGAAACTATCTTAAGTACACTCAAGGATGGATATGAGAAAAGTATGTTAAATTGTTAATACATACTGTAGTTGGCACAAGTGGATGCTACAATGCAGGATGTTAATGAAAATGAAATCCAGTTTGTAATGGAGAATACAGTATAACTAAGTAAAACCTATGAACTACCTTCTTTGTACCAAGGTTTTGTTGCGCACTATGGAAATAATTTTCATAAGGTATGACTCCTTTCCTCAAGCAACTTTATCCAGGGGAGAAATTCTTAACTAGCGTCTGTAGCTCTCCTGAAGATAAATGGAGAATTCTCTGTGTGCACACATATAAGTAGGGTTATGATTTTTATCAGATTCTCAAGTAGATCTGAAGCCCCCAGAGTTTAAGATCTGCTGTACTTAATGTTAATACAGTGTGCATTCAAATGATTTAACTTAGTTTTAGTAACATCAACACTGATATTTTCTTTTACTGTATATAGCTACTTGGTTTATAAATTTGTACCAGCTTCAAAAATTTCTTGATTTCTTTTATATGATCTCAAATTTCCAGCCTCTCCTCTTTCCCATCTTCCTTTCAACCTCCACTAGACTTGTTTCCCTGAGAAAAGAGTTGGATTATTTATCCCACTTTGGAAACTAATGTATGTCCTTGTTGCCTACAAGATTTAGTCTACAACTCTCTTCACATAAAGGCTCTATATAGACTGGCACCAAAATATGCCTTTTGTCTCCTCTTTGGCCACATTCTGCCAAAGACCCAGTGCTTCAGTCTTGTGAAGGTTTTCATGCATGTTCATAAACATACCAGGTGACCTCTAATGACACAAACTTATTCTTTCTACCTGGAAAACTCTTCTTATTTTACCCTCCTGGTAAATTGTGTTTCTCCCACAAGACTGAATTTAAAATTGCTTCTTTTTAGATGCTTTCCATTGGAGAAGGCAATGGCACCCCACTCCAGTACTCTTGCCTGGAAAATCCCATGGACGGAGGAACCTGGTGGGCTGCAGTCCATGAGGTCGCTAAGAGTCAGGCACGACTGAGCAACTTCACTTTCACTTTTCACTTTCATGCATTGGAGAAGGAAATGGCAACCCACTCCAGTGTTCTTGCCTGGAGAATCCCAGGAACAGAGGAGCCTGGCAGGAGGCCGTCTATGGGGTCGCACAGAGTCGGACACGACTGAAGCGACTTAGCAGCAGCAGCAGCAGATGCTTTCCCTGACTTCCCAAGGCAGAGTGGTTGCTGTTCTTTATCCATGGTACATGTTTATATCTTTTCTCATGGTCTGTGTTATGATTTATGTATCTACATGTCTGCCTTTCTGTGCACTGTACTTCTCCTTGAAGGCACAGTTATACATATATACACGCATGTTATACATAGTTGTATTCCTGATACCCGGTATATAATAGATACTCAATTTATGAGTACTGACTAAACAGCAAATTTTATATGGATGATTAAATAGAAAATATGTTTTGAGCAAAGATGTTAAGCCATTATTCATGGTGAATATGCTGATTTTCTAAAAATTTTAGAACTAAAGTAGAATATACTAATGTAGTACAGAAAGCATGCTCTAGTAGCCATGGTATATTCAGCTGTTAAGCTGATTAAGATATATTTTACCTGGTTATCAAAATGATTAAATACATTCATAGAATTGTTATTCAACACAAAATTCTTTATTTTTTTCTGAATACTAGGCCATTGTCATATTCATGTAAGTCCTTTTATTTCAATAGTAACATACATTATTTTTTCCTATTCAGTATCTTGGAAAACAGAGGGAATGTTTCATTATTTTTGTATCATAGAGTTGAATTTAAGGAAACCAAAAAAACAGGTTACCAGATTTCATTGCTGGTTTATATGTGACATTTATACTCCATTCTTTAATAAAAAAGAGAGATGTTGAGAGGTCTGCATTTTGTATTGCCTACATAGTTTAGAGACAAAGTAAAACTTCTGAGTAATCCCTTTAATGCCACCTTGAAGTTGTAGAGAAATGCTTTCAATATAAAATGTAGGTTGGAAAATATTTCCTGAGATAGAAGTTCTGTACACCTCATGACTGCTGCCATATATTGAATTTGGGGAATTAGGGTCGTATGTTCATATTCAGGGTATGCAAGTGTTAAAGTTTGAAATGGGTCAGATAAAGATGGAATTCTTCCTTTCTGAAGTTGTGGGGTTTTGCCTTGATATTTTGGAGAAATAAACCAAGTGGCTAACTAAGACTAACTCCCCAAACATTTATAACTGGTATAAATACTACAAGTCCTGTTCTTGGAGAGTTTTACTTACTGATCAGAATAATATTATACTATAATAATATTATATATAATTATAATAATATCACATAGGTATAAAATAGTCAGATTTCTAGTCAATATAAGATTGAGATACATAATTATAAATATGAAAAAGACTAATTCTGTTGGTCCTTCTCTGAAGCTCTCATAATCTTGTCAAGAATCCCCATATAATCTTCAAAAAGGTAAAAGACAAGGTTGGCAAGTCTGTTTATGATATGAGTGAAAAGGCAGTCCTGGGCTTTATGTGTATGAAGGACAAACTTTCTTGTCCCCTCTGCCTGTTTTTTTTTTTTTGACCTGAGTTTGGAGGCTGTGACTTCAGATTTTCAGAGACAAGCAAGAGACACTATAATTTCTGGCTCATTTTTAATGATAGTTCTGATATAGATAGATTTATTTCATAATTCAAAGAACTATCCAGAACATGTCCTTATGTCAGTCAACATGATTATTTATGAGCATAAGAGGGAAACAGAGTAAGTCTGAAGAGAAATCAAGTAGCAGCATGAGAGGCTGCCAGGGTACTCTGTGGTGGCCATGTTGGCGTTCATTTCATCTGGTTACATGCTACTTCTGCTGCTTAGATGGTTGTTCTAGTGTCAAAAGGGATGTGAAATGGAAGTCTTGACCACCTGTGGTTACTGAATAACCAATTGTCGTTTTTTCCCCTATAAAATGTTTTCTCTTACCTCAGAAAAACTCTCTTTTGACTTAAGTTCCTCTTGATTTGAGTGAACAGTTTTGTATGACTGCAGAGTGGGGATACACTGCTGCTTCCTTCCCAAGATTGATTTTTAAAGTATACAGTTACTTAAGAATACAGTTTTTTAAAAAATAATTTGAATTGTTCTCTCAATAAATAACTGAATTTCATGTGAAGTATATACTATATTTGCATATAATTGTTTGAACATATAAAGACCCAGTGGATTTGTAAGCGTGATGCTATATTATACTCTCTTATCTCATGAATTGCTTATATTAGTAAGATTTTCCTGGAATTGTTAAAGAACTTTGAGAATATGATGTGTTGATTAGGTTTAGTAATTGGATGTATCTTAATGTTTTTAAGCATGCAGAGACACTAGTTATCATAAAGTAACATTCAGTGTGCATCAGTTTCTTCCTGAAGTCCAGGAGCAGAATAAAAAGGTGTTTTTCTAAGTTGATCTTCTATAGAAGTAAGACATAGAACTGAGAACCATGCATAAAATTATAGCAAAGCTCCAGTGTATGAAATGCAACCTTTAACACTTACACACTGAAAGGATTCATTCACTGCCCATGACAGAGACTGACTTTTACTTGCTCAGGCTCACTGTCAACTCCTGGGATCTTTTATTTACCCAATATAATTTTAATTGCTATATGATAGCTGTGTCTTGAAATACCCTTTGTATAAATTTTGCTTACAATCTGACAGTTGTTAGTAATGCATTTTCGATGTTTGACTAGGATAATTTTATGTGTGAAGTACTGTTCAGAAAACTTGAGAAGGAAAAGAGAAAACTGCATGTGTTATTTAAAAATAAGTCACAGAATAGGACCTTAATTATGGTATGGTGAAGATTCCTATTTTTATATGGTGGTTTTTATAAGCTTTTAAATTTCTGGTTACCTTTGTGTATCAAACTTAGCATAAGTTATTGTGATGGTATAATGCATACTGTTGTTAACACTAGTACAATTATTTTGCCAGTTCTAATAATGAGAATTTCATTGTTTAGAAAGAGCATTCTCCTACATTTTAAACAAAAGTGTAATTACTTTTGAATGATGTGGAATGTGCTTAGTTTAATAGCATGGAGAATAGATTCAGAAAGATTCAGATAAAGTAAGCTTGGAAGCCATATGTGCAGTGTAGCAGTAAAAAATTATGAGAGTAGGCAGTATAAATCTACACACACACACACACACACACACACACCCCCGATTTCACACACTTTTATCTATAACTGTTGCTTCTGTAAGAGATAGGCTTGCTTATCTAAACAAGGCCAATTCAATTGAAACAAGGTGAAATGATGACAAGTTTGTATTTGTTTTTTATGCTAAATTGATGTTTATCATACAATGAAATTACATTGTTTTGAACATTATTCTGTAAGTGTTGTCAGAAAATACCACACAAAGGAATTTATTTAGATAAAATGCTAGGCTTGTATTTGAATGTAAGTGGTTCAATCTTTATATTTCCATTGTTTCTGAAAATTACCCTCAGACTAGAAGGAGTGTGTGTGTGTGTGTGTGTGTGTGCACGCGCGCGCGCGCACGCTCTCAGTTGTGTCTGACTCCGCAATCCCATGGACTTAGCCTGCCAGGCTCCTCTGTCCATGGGATTTTCCAGGGGAGAATACTGGAGTGGGTTGCCATTTCCTTCACCAGGGGATCTTTCCAACACAGGGATCAATCCTGTGTCTCTTGCATCTCCTGTGTTGGAAGGTGATTTTTTTTTTTTCACCAGTAGTGCCACCTGAGAGGCCCTTTCCTAGAAGGAATGAGGACACATGGAAACCAATTAGTTGGGATCTATCAAACTCATCTATTAAGTTGGCCAATAGATCTGGTTGTGTCCTGTTACCACACAACTCCTTTCCATTCAGGTGTGAGAGCATCTAATATGAGATGGAGAAAACCTTGATTCATGTGATGGCCACAGTATCTGAAGTACTACTGTTGAGTTTAAAGTTAACCAGGCTTTGAGAAATGGATGTATTCTCACATACCAAAAAGTACTATGTGTATTGCCAGATAGTTCAGGACTCTTTTTTTTAAATTATTTATTTTAATTGGAGGCTAATTACTTTACAATATTGTAGTGTTTTTGCCATACATGAACATGAATCAGCCTTGGGAGTTCAGGACTCTTAATGAACATCCACCGTGAGCTTCTTCACAGAGTGCTATGCAGTGACAGGGGAATAAGTAAGAACTTCTAATGCTGTGGTAATGGAGGAGATGTGTTTGCTTAGGAAGATTTGGTCTAATGGAATTTAATTGCTCTCATTTAATAGGGCTGTTGTGAAAAGATTCAACTCAGATATATACAATAAATACCTATCAGCAGAGATGTAGAAATGAATAAGAACTAGTCTTTTTCCTCATGTAGCTTTTTGTATAGTATGGGGGTAAGATGAGCACAAAAGTCACCAGATTGTAGTATAAAATATTAGAACCCTGATACAGGCACCAGTAACACTGAAAAAGCTGAAGTTGAACGGTTCTATGAAGACCTACAAGACCTTTGAGAACTAACACCCAAAAAAGATGTCCTTTTCATTATAGGGGACTGGAATGTAAAAGTAGGAAGTTAAGAAACACCTGGAGTAACAGGCAAATTTGGCCTTGGAATACGGAATGAAGCAGGGCAAAGACTAATAGAGTTTTGCCAAGAAAATGCACTGGACATAACAAACACCCTCTTCCAACAACACAAGAGAAGACTCTACACATGGACATCACCAGATGGTCAACACCGAAATCATATTGATTATATTCTTTGCATCCAAAGATGGAGAAGCTTTATACAGTCAACAAAAACAAGACCAGGAGCTGACTGTGGCTCAGACCATGAACTCCTTATTGCCAAATTCAGACTTAAATGGAAGAAAGTAGGGAAAACCACTAGACCATTCAGGTATGACCAAAATCAAATCCCTTATGATTATACAGTGGAAGTGAGAAATAGATTTAAGGGCCTAGATCTGATAGATAGAGTGCCTGATGAACTATGGAATGAGGTTCGTGACATTGTACAGGAGACAGGGATCAAGACCATCCCCATGGAAAAGAAATGCAAAAAAGCAAAATGGCTGTCTGGGGAGGCCTTACAGATAGCTGTGAAAAGAAGAGAAGAAAAGCAAAGGAGAAACAAAAGATACAAACATCTGAATGCAGAGTTCCAAAGAATAGCAAGAAGAGATAAGAAAGCCTTCTTCAGCGATCAATGCAAAGAAA
>NW_011494942.1:8792518-8795158 GCF_000754665.1 Bison bison bison | reverse complement strand
GAAAACAACAGAATGGGTAAGACTAGAGATCTCTTCAAGAAAATCAGAGATACCAAAGGAACATTTCATGCAAAGATGGGCTAGATAAAGGACAGAAATGGTATGGACCTAACAGAATCAGAAGGTATTAAGACGAGGTGGCAAGAATACACAGAAGAACTGTACAAAAAAGATCTTCACGACCCAGATAATCACGATGGTGTGATCACTGATCTAGAGCCAGACATCCTGGAATGTGAAGTCAAGTGGGCCTTAGAAAGCATCACTATGAACAAAGCTAATGGAGGTGATGGAAGTCCAGTTGAGCTGTTCCAGGTCCTGAAAGATGATGCTGTGAAAGTGCTGCACTCAATATGCCAGCAAATTTGGAAAACTCAGCAGTGGCCACAGGACTGGAAAAGGGCAGTTTTCATTCCAATCCCAAAGAAAGGCAATGCCAAAGAATGCTCAAACTACCACACAATTGCACTCATCTCACACGCTGGTAAGGTAATGCTTAAAATTCTCCAAGCCAGGCTTCAGTAATATGTGAACCGTGAACTTCCTGATGTTCAAGCTGGTTTTAGAAAAGGCAGAGGAACCAGAAATCAAATTGCCAACATCCGCTGGATCATGGAAAAAGCAAAGGAGTTCCAGAAAAATGTCTCTTTTTGCTTTATTGACTATGTCAAAGCCTTTGACTGTGTGGATCACAGTAAACTGTGGAAAATTCTGAAAGAGATGGGAATACCAACCCACCTGATCTGCCTCTTGAGAAATTTGTATGCAGGTCAGGAAGCAACAGTTAGAACTGGACATGGAACAACAGACTGGTTCCAAATAGGAAAGAGAGTATGTTAAGGCTGTATATTGTCACCCTGTTTATTTAACTTATATGCAGAGTACATCATGAGAAACACTGGACTGGAAGAAACACAAGCTGGAATCAAGATTGCTGGGAGAAGTATCAATAACCTCAGATATGGAGATGACACCACCCTTATGGCAGAAAGTGAAGAGGATCTAAAAAGCCTTTTGATGAAGGTGAAAGTGGAGAGTGAAAAAGTTGGCTTAAAGCTCAACATTCAGAAAACGAAGATCATGGCATCCGGTCCCATCACTTCATGGGAAATAGATGGGGAAACAGTGGAAACAGTGTCAGACTTTATTTTTCTGGGCTCTAAAATCACTGCAGATGGTGACTGCAGCCATGAAATTAAAAGATGCTCACTCCTTGGAAGGAAAGTTATGACCAACCTAGATAGCATATTCAAAAGCAGAGACATTACTTTGCCAACAAAGGTTCATTTAGTCAAGGCTGTGGTTTTTCCTGTGGTCATGTATGGATGTGAGAGTTGGACTGTGAATAAGGCTGAGTGCCGAAGAATTGATGGTTTTGAACTGTGGGGTTGGAGAGGACTCTTGAGAGTCCCTTGGACTGCAAGGAGATCCAACCAGTCCATTCTCACGGAGATCAGCCCTGGGATTTCTTTGGAAGGAATGATGCTAAAGCTGAAACTCCAGTACTTGGCCACCTCATACTAAGAGTTGACTCATTGGAGAAGACTCTGATGCTGGGACGGATTGGGGGCAGGAGGAGAAGGGAACGACAGAGGATGAGATGGCTGGATGGCATCACTGACTCGATGGACCTGAGTCTGAGTGAACTCCAGGAGTTGGTGATGGACAGAGAGGCCTGGCGTGCTGCGATTCACGGGTTCGCAAAGAGTCGGACACGACTGAGTGACTGATCTGATCTGATACAGGCTAAAAAGTGCTAAGCAGATTCACAGTTGAAGTATAACTCATCTGTGGGGATCAGAAACATATTAATATGAAATTGTCCTATGAGAAAATTACTAGATGCCAGGATATTAATAATATATGCACATTGGATCATTACTATTAATGCAAAGTCTTTATTTTATAATTTTGCATTGTTTTGTTTTTGCTTAAATATATTATTCCCAGAAGAGTTAACTAAGTAAGAAAAAAGAAGAAATTTAGAAAACATACGAAAGACAAAGTGCCTTGTAAAGGATCTTAATATAAAATGTAACATTAGTAAAATATATGCCTCATTTTAATAGGAATAAAAACAACTACTTTAGTTGTTAGTGTTCTGAATGTTTCCTTTCTTTAATCTAGATAACCACCTTGAATGAAAATGGAAACGAAGTGAAAAGAATGGTGGGATATTTGACTAGGATGCCGGAAGCATCATGGGTATTAGGAAGCAATGCTGGAGATAAACTTGAATGGTGCTCCTGATTTTTGTGGAGGGGAGAGGTGTTCATCTTTATCCCATCGTTATTCTTGTCTATTTGAAAAAATAGTCACAATATAAACATTGAGAGTTATTTGGTAGAAATTTTTAGGACTTCAAGCCTGAGAGACAGCATCTCAAGTAACCCTGAGAGAACTGCTCCAATGAGACACAGGGGGAAGAGTTAGATTTATAGAAGTTTTGCAGCAAGGGGAAAGTGGTCTGGACATCAGAAGATTATTGTTAATTAAAGAAGAGCAGATATCTCAAGTTAAGGAATTTAGCACTTTTCTATGTATGGGAAGATGTTAAGAGTCTGGTCCTACTGAAATCATTCCTTTCATATACATCTCAGCTCTCTGGGGGCCAGTGTCCTGTGTTTTTAACCCCCCCAC
>NW_011494942.1:8781676-8792418 GCF_000754665.1 Bison bison bison | reverse complement strand
GGGCTGGAATCACTAATGACTGTGACATCCTTGTTTACCCATATGGCAGGAAATACTCCATTTCTCATCCTCATACCTGCATGATGGGACGATTTGTATTTGGAAGTTAAAAATAAAAGTTTAGGAACCAACCTTTATTCTTTTTCTCAGATGTTATAAATTTTATTTCATTTTTCTTCCTTTGATCCTTTTCATTTGCTCCTCTTCTTCCTCTCTCTTTCAATTTAATTCTGTCAGAAAACATTCTTAATGGATCTACTTGTGGATCTCAAAGGAGCCATTATCAGGAAGGGAGAATCAGCACCATTGTGCTCTGATTCTTAGTGTGCTTCTTAGTTACATATACTGCCTCTTGGGGGATTGCCAAACCTTCCCGCAGTTAGGCTAGTCACTGTATAGAGATCAACTGGTTCTATGATAGAGTTTTCACGGATTTTTTTTTTTAACAAAGACTGTGTAGTTAGATTTTAACAAAACTATATATTTCTTCAGTTTATTCAGGGATTGTGTTCTTCTAACTTTTCTTTCATGATGCACTGTTGATGGTGGTGATCATTTTATTTTTAATATCCTAACATGGCAAACAAAGAGCCTTATATTGATTTTCAAATTAGTTTTTTAAATTGTACTTATCAGTGAATCCAAGTGTCTGGGACATAGTGCTTTAGTGGGTGTCTAAGCGCTTTGTGTGCCTATGACAAGGTTTCATTTTAGATTATTTGACAACTTCTGTTACTGTTTTCATTCAGTTCTTTACTATTGCTTTAACTCAATTGTTTTTGTCTTCATATTTATTTTCAAAATTTGATATTTTTATAGAGACTGCTAAAAATGAGAAATAGGAATGGAGACCATTTTACATATTTAGAAAGTAATATTGATGTTTGCATCACTATATTAACAATGTAAGTCATAATAGTGATGAGTTTGTCATTATTTCTTATTTTATATTAATACTTGCAAAGGACAGTTATTTAAGATGATCCAAAATAAATTAGAATTCTGCAGTGCTGGTGCCTGAATTTTTAAGAATTAGAATGAAATCTACAAGACTTAATAACTAACTTGCTAACGAGAGCTCAAAATATTTCAGATAATACTTAAACCATGTTTCTTCTTGGCTATGTTAGTTAGGTACAATGACCTACTGTACCTAAGAAGGTAAAGTAATCTTTGTATAGCAGTCTCTTTAAAAAGCACAACCATTAGCACTTAATTTGGATCTTAAGAAAGTAAAGTCATAAAAATAATATAAGGTAGTATTGAACTTTCATGGCAATTCCCTTTTCTCACATAGTTTGACAATTAGGCTCACATAGCTTCTCTTTTAAAAGTTTCAACAAATACCTTGATTTGGGGGGTGTTAACTTAAAAATACAAAGAAATCGTCTAGTATAGAAAATCTAATGAGAAGACGTGGGGCAGTTACAAGAGAAATGATTTTTTGAGAAATGACAATATGAATTCAAAATGCTTAGAACATTATTGCTGCATTAGATAAATTTAAAAGCATTAAATGTATTTAAATTCTCTATTTCCCCTGTAAATTCTGAGATGCCATAATTTATACTAAACATGAAAACTGAATTCATGGTAGCAGTTCAGTTTGCTACCATTTTTGACCACTGTGTGCTATTTGCCCCCGTTTCTTGTTCTAGAAAGGAAATTTTATGTTTTTCTCTATTCTGCTGGGTAAGGGGAGACCATTCTTTCTTACTTGAAATGAGAAATAAATGTAAAGCTAACTTAGGTTGACAACTGTAATCAGTCTCTTTGGTTATATATATTCTTTGTACAAAGGCAAAATGGCTTCAAAGTTTCTCCCATACACCGTTTTTAGGAATGATCCGTGTGAGTAGATGAGGTGTGAATGTAAGTAGAGCAGCCTTGGCCGGCTCTGTGACACTGACATCACATGATAAAGTAAATGAACACAAGTGACTGGATTTTGTGTCTTAGTCAAGGCTGAGTCTGTGGCAGCAGAGCAAACAATGTTATCATTATATAGAGAAGCCGTGTTTACTTCAGTGTCTTTTCTTAGCTCTTAAAAATCTAGCCTGACTCCAGATAAAACAGTTAATCTTTTGGTGCATGTCCCTATGCAAGAAAATAACATTCTAAGGGTTAATAAAACTTGTAAAAATGGAGGTAAGATATAAAAAAGGAATATAATCGCAAAGCTACCATTAAGTAGCTTTGTATAAAGTATGTACAAACACAATATGTATTGTGTACAAATATAAAATAAGTGCCATGTAAAAAGCCGACAGAAAACAAGTTATAATAACGGTGTTCCACTTAATAAAGTACTAAGCTCTGTAACCAGCTATCTGCCACTTCTAGACCCTTCCCTCTATGTAAGTGCACATCTTGGACATAGGAGCTGGCTGTGCTGTTACCAGGATCCATCATCAGGCCTTGTGGCGGTGACTGGCATGCTTTGCACACTTGGGACACAGGACTCAGACTCAGAGAGCACACTTCTTGTGTATCTGAGCTTCTGATTTCAGAAGGGTTATCAGTGGAATATAAGAAGCAACTTTGAAAGTCTTGTGTGAATATATTTTACAGCCTATCTTTAGTCTGATCTTTGCAACCCAGATATGGAAGATTTCAAACAATCAGTGCTCTTTACAATATGGCATTCAGTAATTAATAATAATAGGAATGTATAGTGTTTCAACTGTTTTCTTTGTACCACCCACCCTGTGTTTATTATATTAGTCAATTTTGTGAAAACAGTGAGTTCAGCAACTGTGATTTTTTTTCCCCCCATTGTACAGGCAGATAGCTATCTTAGAGAAAGGGATTTGCGAAATATATATAAGTGTATAATTTGGATTTGTGACATCAGAACTTAGTATCTGTGCTCACTGCTTTTCCATCCATACAAACATTAAAATATTTTAATAGTTCATCAGAATATATAATTTTAGAAGCTTTTAGAAATACTTGTAGGAAATGCAGGTGAAACAGCTGTTGCTTGATTATTATACCTTAACTCAGAGATAATTTTATTTTTAAGTTTTTTTTTAAAGCTGGATTTAAATAGACCAACAGATTTAACTATTTCAGAATGTGAATTTGAAGTTCTACATTGGCTATATGTGAAATGGACAATATGTGAAACTTCAGATGATTATTTGCTAAACCTTTCATATAAAGATTACTATTAATTTGTGCTCTGGCTATAAGGCTATTGGCATAGTATAATTGTTTCGACAAGGCCTCTAGTGATAAAATTACCAAGTAAATGCCAAGTTCTGCTGGTTTACCTATGTATGGCATTTGGCAAGTTATCAAAATTCTCTGTACCTTGTTTTATCATCTGTAAAATGGGAATGATTACAATAACATCTTATTTTGAGGATGTTTGTAATATTTAAGGAAGTGAATTCATATAAAGCACTCTGGTACTTGGAATGTAGCAGGAGCTTAGTAAATCTTAGTTATTAGCTAAAATGACTAAGGAATGTTTAAGTTCTTTGATCTCAGAGAAAAATGGCACATTGTATTAAATGTCAGTTGCTTTAAGTTCCTGTAAATTTAAGAAACTTACAAGAAAACCCTAAGTTAAGGAAAACTACTTTAGAGATTAGAAATCCAATAGAAATCTCAAGCTCTTGTGATTAAAAAGTTTCTTTTACTTATTTATTTTGTAATTTGTAAAGGAGACCATTCATTCAATCTGAGGTACTGTCCCTCAGTCAAATACTTTCGACAGATTTCAGTTGTCACAGATATTGTTCATTGGCAGTTTACATTTTTGCGTAATGTTATTTAAGACTATTCATCAACTGTAACCACCACTGCAGTAGAAATCTACATAAGCCAAGTCAGAACTATGTTTTGATATGATGATGAGATAAAGAATGAGGTGGTAAAACGCCTACACTCTCCCTTAAACAGTGTGGGTTCAAATCATAATCCTGTATTTTGTGATGTGTGTGATCTTGTCTTCGTTTTGTGGCATCTCATGTATCTTTGTTTTCTCATATAAAGCTGGGGATGATAATAGAACCTCCTAATATATAGAGGGGTTGTAAGGATTAAATAGGGTTTCTTGGTGGCTCAGATGGTAAAGATCTGCCTGCAATACAAGAGGCACAGGTTTGATCCCTGGATGAGGAAGATCCCCTGGAGAAGGGAATGGCAACCCACTCCAGTATTCTTGCCTAGAGAATTCCATGGACAGAGGAGCTGGGTGGGCTGAAGTCAATGGGGTCACAAGGATCGGACATGACTGAGCGACTAAAACAAGAATTAAATAGCAGAATTCTCATAACTGGCCTTGAACCATGCCTGTCGCTTAGGAAGAACTTAATAGATGCTCTATTTATTGAGTAGTTTTCATGCTATTGACTAATTGCTATTAATTATCAGAACAAAACATTGTCTTCTTTTAGTCTCCCAATAATCATGCTTTCCTTTATTAGTAACCTGGAGGAATATTACCAACATTTCACTCCCCATTTAAGTGGTTCGGTAGTCTTACCACTTAGCTCTGTCAGTATCTTTGGATGTAATTTATCTGGAAAATGAGATGAAAACTCTTATTTAAGGGAGAAATTGTTCCCATGGGTAAAAGGTCTTATTCAGTTCTATATACCGTAGAGTCACACAGTGGCTGACCCACAGCAAGCACCTCAAAATAGTTGGATGAATGAATGAATGAATGTCTCCAAAATCTTTGTTCAGAGAAGACATTCTGAGTGCAACTTTCCTTATCTACATGTAGAAATAACAATACTTAGTGAGAGTTGATATAATGATTAAATGAAATAATTACCTGGCACAGTGTTTGTCATATCATGAATATTCAGTTAATGTGAGCTTCCCTTTTAATCCCCTTCTAATTCTTTCAGCCCACTTGCTCTCCAAAGAGTGATAGAAGTCAAAGCATTTCTTCTGTAGCTTCATATAATAATATACCTCTCTCCAAATAGTTTACCAGAGGGAAGCAACATCAAGACAAAACAAAACAACAAAAATATTTTGCAACAAAATATTTTAAAAGTTGCTTCAGTTTTCTTGTGTGGACATACTAAAGGCTACATGATGATTTTCTTTTAGGACACAGTTAATGAAATTTATTACTATAGCTTTATTATTATGTTCCCTTTTGATTTTTAAGTTTCAGGACATTTAAAAACTTCTTTTTGATTTCAAGGATTTTAGAGGCACTGTGGGGGGGATTTAGATTTTTATTAGTATTATATTTATTGATCACTTAGTCCTTTCTTCTCTCATTTTTGTTTGTTTATAAGAGTAGCTTGAGATGATATAAAAAGGTTATGATATGGATAAGAGGCACAGTACAAATGAATTTTTGTAATGTAACAGCTCAACCTGTCAGAATTTGGACATCTGTTAAAAAAAAAAAATTCAACTGAGTAGATTTTAAAGATCTCATTGCCTTTATTCAGTGGTTAATGAATTGGACAGCATCCTATCTAGCAGATAGAAGGAGCTCTGAAGACCTGGACAAAATGAAAGACTTTCATAGGCCAAAGGGAGTGGGACAAGGAAGTGATACTAGCAAAAAAGCAGATTGGTTGTGACAAGGTCACTTTGCTTTAGGGGATGACAGTGGTCTAACAGGCAGATTACCTCACAGTGATTCCTGATTGACTGGTTCAAGATTCCATTTCTAGGAGAGTCCCAAACTGTAATGAAGTTAACTCAGTTTGGTGACATGAGGCTTAGCATAAATGACTCCATTTGGGGCCTGTTATCTTGCTTTTAACACATCTAAAGCCAACACACCTAGCCATAGTATGTGTTTCTCCAGGTCTTAATTCTTGTCAGTTGAGCATATACTTCTGCCCTTTGTTTATTGGATAAAACTGACTTGTCACTTTCCCAATATGTTTCATGTGATCTTTAAATTTCCTATCATATAAATTCTTCCTCTTCTCTTATGTCCCCTTCACTGAGTCTATAATTATTTTTGTTTTACACAGATAAAAACATGTTTTCCCCCATTTTTTACATATGGTGTTTTGACTTCATGCAGAGAGAACTACACAGATGACATTTTTAAAAACTCCATATTTTACTCAGTTTTACATTCTTGTTCCATAACCTTGAATATCTCCAAACTGTCCTTACCTAAAACACTTTATAGTGTTATTACTAGATTTATACCAGTAAAGATACATCAGCTTTCTTAGGGATAATCTTTAAGCAGACCTTAGTAAGACAAGCTTTGAAAACTATCATTCCTAGGAAAGTAAATCTCGAATCATGAAACATCAATTTAATCTCTCCCCTTGACAACTTAACACGACAGATTGAAATATAAAAGCCGATGCAAGTGGGATCAATGGATTATCTAAGTCCCTGAACATCTTCTCTTAAACTGGGGACTTGACAGAGTGGTTGTGAGAGGAGTATGTGTTGTGTGTCCCTTGTCATGTTCAGAGCATTACGTTTTCAGAGATTAGTGCTGAGTAGATGTGGTCTACCTGGACATGAAGCAGGGAGAAAAAAATTCAGAGGGAGTGAAAGAGAAAAGAGGGGGCTACAGGAAGAGAAGGATAGAGAGATTTACATGTGAGAACTCAGGGGGCTTTGTCATGGCAATTGTATAAAGTGATATACAGTGCAAATCGACTTGAGCATGTCCCCGGATAGCAGGCGGTTTACAGCCTCCACGAGCTGAGATTACTGCTTTATCTTGTCATACTAAATTAACATGGCAGCACACTGTTAAACAGTGGTGACCTCTTCATCTGGGGAAATTGCTGCCTAGAAGAGAGATGGTATTTAAGACTCTCTCTCTCTGTCTCCCTCTCCCTCTCCCTATCTCTCTCTTCCCTTATACCCTTACAGCAATTTGGGGTTAGACTGTAGCCATTTAAAAATTCTAATAGAAAAGGAATTTTATATACAGTTGACAATAGATAAGATACAATTATATCAAATGGCCACTTTACATAAAATAATAGATTTCATTAATCTAAAAATGACATTTCATCTTTATACATTGGCATTAAGAGTGTATTTGTTTTTTATTTTAATCCCTTTTTATTCCACAAATAGTCTATTTATGTAAGAGTTATTTTTTATATAATACTTTCCAAAAGAATTGATTGGTGGTGAAGAGGATGGGGGAAATAAGGCTCAGATCCTAGTGCTTCCACTCGTTATAGGGATTGCTCAAGAGAACCAGCAAGTGAACCATGCCTCAAATGGAAGTACCCAGGTTATTTCTTCTTCTAGAGCTTACCTTGCACTGCTTATCTTCAGGTTCTTTCTAATTTCTCTATTAAAAGAGGTGAGAGAGAGAGAAAGTCAAGAGATAATTTGCCTCATTCTCCTGCCAGACTGCAGCTGCACCCTTCATGTGTTTTCTAAGTTCTAGATACAAATAATACCCTCTTTTTTCCCTGTCTTAAAATGTTGATAAATTAACCAAAATCGAGTACATATTTTTCTGTGTTTGGTTTATGCTCTTGGAATTTGAATCAAAGGAAGGGATAATGTAAAGATTCAAAATGCCCTAAGTGTTTATTCCTATATGTCCCCAGCTGAAAACTCTTCATCCCTAAAGTATAGCCCTGTGAATTGCTTCCTCACTAACCTCTAGAGCTAGGGTTTTAAATCTGATGTTAAATCACTTTGAGGACTGCAGCGTGAGCTTTATGGAGTCTGTGAACCCCTTGAAACTGTGTGATAGATATACTTACACATTTTTCTAGAGAGTGTTCACAGCTTCCCCCAATGGGCCTTAGCCACCAAAATAGATAATTACTTTCCTATAGTGTAAGCCTGTCTTAGGGCATTACTGGGGTACATCCTCACACTGGGGCTATATATCTGGCAAGTAAGATCCTGACATATAGACACAGTAATTGGAAGTGCTTTCACCAAGTCTGCCTTGGAGACTTTTCACTGGGCTGCCATGCTGGAAGTAGTCCTGTAGTTCATAGGCTGCTCCTGACCGCTTAAAACTGTCCCTCTTAACATCCTTTTGTATTTTAGTTTTGCTTTTGCAGATGGTGGAGTCTGCCTGCAGTTCAGGAGACTCAACGTTTGACCCCCGAGTCCAGAAGATCCCCTGGAGAAGGAAATGGCAACTCACTCCAGTATTCTTGCCTGGAAAACCCCATGGACAGAGGAGCCTGGCAGGCTGTAGTCCATGGGTTCACAAAGACTGAGAGACTTCACTTCACTTTCACTAACATCCTTTCCCTCCGTCAATTTTTTGAGCCATAGATTGGCTTTAATTCTAGTATAAGGATGTGTTTCCGTTCTCCAGTGCCATGAATTCAAAGTCCAGACAAGTAAACACACAGTTATTTAGCTTACAAGTGATGTGGAACAGAGGTAGTATGTGTGTGTGTCTGTGTGTGTTTTCTTTTTTCTTGGTAAATTGCTATCTTCTGCCTGCTACAGAACTACGAAAAAGAAAACACACAAATTTAGGGGATAATCTGACTAGTTAAATCCTTCCTAAGATGCCCTGATACCATACTGTTTGACTAACATAGGGTGTTTAATGTCAAGAAAGTTTGCATTGTCATAAACATGGTGTTTTTCAATGAAAAGAAAATGACAAAACATTCTTAAGTTGCTGTAGTAATGCTCTATATTGTTATAGAGGTGACTTCTGAACACAGTCTTTTCCTCCTTCTCCCTGTTGATAATTTTTTCTTCCCTAATATATTTTTTGTCAGATTAGATGCATTAGCAGCTTTTCTACTTGAGAGAAAGTCACTTGGTAGCCCCCCTGTCTTATGTTTAACTATTTCTAACATTGAGAAGTAATTATTATTATTATTTTTTGTTAAGTTCAGGACTTAGAGGTAAATTGATATGGTATCACCAAAATTTTTTAAATTAAGTAATTAATTTTGTTTTTAAGATGTTTGGCTCTGCCGGGTCTTTGTTGCTCTTCATGGGCTTTCTCTAGTTGAGGAGAATGGAGGCTGCTCTTCGCTGTGGTGTGCAGCCTTCTCATTCAGTGACTTGCCCTGTTGCAGAGCCCAGCATCTAGGTGCATGGCTTCAGTAGTCGCAGTGCATGGGTTCCAGAGGGTGAGCTTAGTAGTTGCAGCGCACAGGCTTAGCTGCATGTGGCATCTTCCTGGACCAGGGATCCAACCCGTGTCCCTTGTCTTGGCAAGTGGATTCTTATCCACTGTGAGACCAGGAGAGTCCAATATGGTATTATCAAAAATATTAAGCTTCCCCTTATCTCTTACTTCTCCTTCCCTCTTATTTATTTAATAGATATGTTTAATGAGAACCCTGCAGAATCATATACTAAAACTTGGAAGAATTTCTCTGAAGTAAATTGTGAATTTGATATAGAAAGTTGTGGAGGACAGATACCATTCTATGTCATGAAACAGCAGCATGTCAAAAAGTAACAGGACTGCATCCTGGTAAACTTCACTATCATCTAACACAGAACCATGTGGGTGGTTTGGAGGGGGACAGTAGCCTGAGTGTCAGACAACCATAACCATAACCATTAATCACTCATAAATATGGGATGGTAGATAGCCTTATTCTAGGACTGGATGTCTATAATAAATAGCATACTTGATTATTGTAGGTTATTTTTGAGGAGATCTTCAATATTTAAACCTGAGTTGGGAAGATCTGCTGGAGAAGGAATAGGGTACCCACTCTGGTATTCTTGGGTTTCTCTTCTGGCTCAGCTGGTAAAGAATTTGCCTGGGATGCAGGGACCTGGGTTCGATCTCTGGGTTGGGAAGATCCCCTGGAGAAGGGAAAGACTACCCACTCCAGTATTCTGGCCTGGAGAATTTCACGCACTGTATAGTCCATGGGGTTGCAAAGAGTTGGACAGGACTGAGCAACTTTCATTTTCACTTTCAATATTTTTTAATATAAATTTATTTATTTTAATTGGAGGCTAATTATTTTACAATATTGTATTGGTTGTGCCATACATCAACATGAATTCGCCATGAGTGTACACGTGTTCCCCATCGTGAACCACCCTCCCACCTCCCACCTCCCTCTCTATACCATCACTCTGGGTCATCCCAGTGCACCAGCCCCAAGCATCCTGTATCATGCATCGAACCTGGACTGGCGATTCATTTCACATATGATATTATACATGTTTCAATGTCATTCTCCCAAATCATCCCACCCTCACCCTCTCCCAGAGTCCAAGATTGTTCTATACATCTGTGTCTCTTTTACTATTTGGCATACAGGGTTATCGTTACCTTCTTTCTAAATTCCATATATATGCGTTTAGTTCAGTTCAGTCGCTCAGTCATGTCCGACTCTTTGCGACCCCATGAATCGCAGCACGCCAGGCCTCCCTGTCCATCACCAACTCCCAGAGTTCACTCAGACAGCAAACACCCCCTTCCAACAACACAAGAGAAGACTCTACATATGGACATCACCAGATGGTCAACACCGAAATCAGGTTGATTTTATTCTTTGCAGCCAAAGATGGAGAAGCTCTATACAGTCAACAAAAACAAGACCAGGAGCTGACTGTGGCTCAGATCATGAGCTCCTTATTGCCAAATTCAGACTTAAATTGAAGAAAGTAGGGAAAACCACTAGACCATTCAGGTATGACTTAAATCAAATCCCTTATGATTATACAGTAGAAGTGAGAAATAGATTTAAGGGCCTAGATGATAGATAGAGTGCCTGATGAACTATGGAATGAGGTTCGTGACATTGTACAGGAGACAGGGATCAAGACCATCCCCATGGAAAAGAAATGCAAAAAAGCAAAAT
>NW_011494942.1:8760938-8781576 GCF_000754665.1 Bison bison bison | reverse complement strand
TCTGAATGCAGAGTTCCAAAGAATATATGCATTAGTATACTGTATTGGTGTTTTTCTTTCTGGCTTACTTCACTCTGTATAATAGGCTCCAGTTTCATCCACCTCATTAGAACTGATTCAAATATATTCTTTTTAATGTCTGAGTAATACTCCATTGTGTATATGTACCACAGCTTTCTTATCCATTCATCTGCTGATGGACATTTAGGTTGCTTCCATGTCCTGGCTATTATAAACAGTGCTGCGATGAACATTGGGGTACACGTGTCTCTTTCAATTCTGGTTTCCTTGGTGTGTATGCCCAGCAGTGGGATTGCTGGATCATATCACTTTCAATATTTAAAAAGTCAATGTCATACAGTATTTTCCAGAATAGACAGAAAAACTGAGTGAAATAAAAATACAGAGAAAGTCTATAAAACAAGAAGTAAAAGATTCAGTTATCACTTTAATTGTAAATGGGAAAACTTTCTTTTAATTATTTTTTTCTGGATTAAAAAATATATCTAGTTTTATACTCCTTAAGAATTTTGGACATATAACATGAAAATGTTAAAATTGTGCAGGGGTAAAATATAATAAGGGCTCTCCAGGTGGCTCAGTGCTTAAGAATCCACTTGCCAATGTATCAGACATGAGTTTGATCCCTGGGTTGGAAAGATCCCTTGGAGAAGGAAATGGCAACTCATTCCAGTATTTTTTCCTGGGAAATCCCATGCACAGAGGAGTCTGTCAGGCTACAGTCCATGGGGTCTCAAAAGACTATGTAGAAAGCATTCACAGAAGTCAGAGGTATCATATTATCAGACCAAATTGAATCAAATACCTGAGATAGAGTACTTTTATGTTGTATAGAAATAAAATGTCATGAACATTATACATGAACTTTAAAAAGAAAAAATTATAATAAACTAAAGAAAGGAAAAATATTAGAAATATGAGATATTGATAGAAGCATAGTTATACTGAGATTTTGTTGTTGTTTGTTTTTGGCCTTGTGGCATGTGGTATCTTAGTTCCCTAAACAGGGATCAGACCAGTCTCCATGCAGTGGAAGTGTGAAATCTTAACAACTGGACCACCAGTGAAGTCTCTATAATTAGAGATTTTTAAATATTATTTTCTCTTTTACAGATGGATGAAACAGAACACAAATAAATGCATAAAGTATTTGATGAACATACTTACTGGAATTGACTTAACAGCTCTCTATATGTAGGTCATTAAATTCTTTTAAAGTGTACGCTACTAAATAATTTTTATATTAAAATAAAAGCTACAAGATGCTTAAAAAACAACAGCATGGATATAAAAACTTTTGTGATATGTTGAAATTTTTAATATTAGCCAAATGTATAGTTTTAGTGCCTTCAATATTAAGTAGAATGAATGGCGAAAGAACAAAACATTCAGACTTTGAAAGCAAAAACACATTGTAGTAAAATCACCCTAATAAAGTTATAAAACAGATCCTGAGGAATATAAGAAATGAATTAAATGAACTAGAAGAAAATTGGGGATACTTCTCCCTAGATTAATAAATGAAAAATCAAACAAACACATATACACAAAATAACAACTGCTTTGGGCTAACCTTATTACATTCATGGAGATCTTATAAATTGTTTATTTATAATCTAACATTTTCCAAATTGTAGTCTAAAGATCACATGTTCTATGCAGTGTCTAAAGCAAAGGTTTTTTAGTCACATTAATTAGGGAAGCATTTCATAATGTAATTCATAATCTCACCTTTTGATACTGACATTCCACATGGTATGTTAAATGTTTTGAGAAGTTGGTCCTTTTTTTCAGAGACCTCGTTAGCTTTATCTTGCATAATATTTCCCACACTTAATCAGTCATAGAGCTTTTCTTTATTGCCTCTTGAATCAATCCCTGGAAAGTTGTATCCCATTGACCATATACTGGCAAATACAACTGTTTAAACTTATTAACAAATTTGATAATCTCATTGAAATGCATGATTTTATAGGACTACAGAGAAAGTGGGAAACCTAAACAGACTCTATCCATAAAAGACTTTTTTCCCGACTCAAAGAGTAGCTTTAAAATTGTTACCCATAAACAATTTAGTATCTTCAGCTTCTAAGAAACAGAATTATCATGTTGTATAAAACTTTTTTCCAGAGCAAAATAATAAACTCTCCAATTAGCATAACTGACCACTCCCCTAGAAGAAGTTCAATCTCATTTTCAATATATATGCAGAAGTTCTAAATGAAGTATTAGAGAAAGTTGTTACTGCATTTTACTAAACTTACTAGACCATGACTAAGAAGAGTTATTTCGGGAAACGCAAGCAGAGTTTGATAAATAGAAATACAGATTAGCATAGTCTCTGTTAGCAGTTGGGCTTCCCAGGGGACAGGAGTGGTAAAGAACCCACCTGCCAATGCAGCAGACAGAAGAGATGCAGGTTTGAGCCCTGGGTTGGGAAGATCCCCTGGAGGAGGGCATGGCAAACCACTCCAGTATTCTTGCCTGGAGAATCCCATGGACAGAAGAGCCTGGTGGGCTCCAGTCCATGGGGTCACAAAGAGTCGGACATGCATGTTAGCAGTAGCTTATGTAAGCTACTGCCTGCCAGGTTTGCTGACTAAATCTGGCTTAATGGCCAAATCTGCCCTACTGTCTGTTCTTTTTTTTCAAAAAAGAAAATTGAAGGACAATTCCTTTACAATGTTGTGTTGGTTTCTACCATACAACAATATTAATCAGCCATAAATATACATCTGTCCCCTCACTCTTGAACCTCCCTCCTACTCCCTACCCCATCCAGCCCCTTTATGTCATCACAGAGTGCTAGACTGGGCTCTCTGTGTTATACAGCAGCTTCCTACTATCTGTTTTACATGTGCTAATTCATATGTTTCAGTGCTATTCTTTCAATTCATCCCACTCTCTCCTTGCCCCTCTGTGTCCACAGTCCATTCTCTATGTCTATTTCTCACAGCCACGCCCATCCACACACTGTGGTTCAAGATGCTCTTGCACCACATTGGCAGAGTTGAGTAGTTGCTACAAAGACCCTATTGCCCTAAACCTGAAAACATTTGATGTCTGGCCTGTTACTGAAAATCTTTGTCAATCTCTGGTCTATATCCTTACCTGCTCAAGGAGAAATCTTGTTTGAAAATCCTCAGAAAGATATTTGATACAATTCAACACCCACTGCTTTATACACAGCCTTTGTAAGTAATCAATAGAGTAGTACTGGTATAATCTCAAACTAACAGATGCTTCAAATTTAATGATAAAATTATGTAGTTCCTTATACAGTCAGCAACAAATCAGGCTCATTTATTATTGTGGCTTTCATTGAATGTTTTATCAGGTTTGTCCCTGACTCCTTATCCCCTTTTCCCTATCTCCTTTCCTCCATTCCGTCCCTCCTTTTTTTTTGCCCTTCTTTCCTTTATTTCTGTTTTTAAAATTGTGGAATTTTTTATTCAAGAAAAAACCGTAGGTTTTTTTTTTTCCAGAATTATGAGAAATTTTAATTAAGAAGGAAAGGATACAGGAATTTTTCTAGAATTATAGAACCTAAAATGATCTTCTGAAGTCCTTGAAGTGAAGTGAAATTTGTTTACTCATGTCTGACTCTTTGTGACCCCATGGATATACAGTCCATGGAATTCTCCAGGCCAGAATACTGGAGTGGGTAGCCTTTCCCTTCTCCAGGGGATCTTCCCAACCCAGGGATCGAATCCAGGTCTCCCACATTGCAGGTGAATTCTTTACCAGCTGAGCCACCAGGCAAGCCCTGAAGTACTTAGGTATCCTAATGAAAACCTTTCAGCAGATAACTTCTTAATGATAAAAAACATATTTTGTTCTCTATACTCTTTCATTTTTTTTTAGAAAAGTTAATTTACAGTTTATCTTAATAATGTCTCATCATGTGTTATTGTTTTTAAGCCAAAAGATTATGCTTCATGAGTATTGAATAGAAGCTTCCTGCTTCATTTTAAGATTACTCATGTTCATGGACAAAGAAAATCTTCCTCATAATTTGTTACAAGTCTAACATTAGGTGAGCTGCACTTCTCAGTTTAAACATGCCAAGAAAATCCACTGTCCTATGGTCGTAGCCTTGAGCCAGGACTGTTGGACAGAATAGGAGGTTGGTGGTGGCTTACTCTTAAGCTGTTCACTTTTGCTAGAAAATATCTGTTAAAGCTTGATGGTTTCTGAGCTATTAAGGAGTATCATGCAACAAAATTCTATTGCCTTTTCCATCTTTTGAAATGGAGAGCAGTACAGGTAGAGAACTTTAGGTAGTTTGTTTTAAGTACAGTCTGTCTTCCAGAGCATTTTCTCATTATTTATAGAACTAATCATTTCCCTTCAGAGTTTGCTTTGGTTGAAGTTCAGTCTCACTGTAGAATTTACCTATGCTCAGCAGAGCCCTGTTATCAGCTTGTGCCTCTTCAAGTTCATCTTTGGCTCCGGGTCATCTTGGAATCATTTTTTTTTTTTTCATTCTGTTTCCCGTCCTATAACTTTAGCTTTTGGTTATTACATTCTAGGTCACTGCTTGTAGTATTTAAAATTTCTCTTCTACTTGGTTTTCAATTACTGAATGAAACATAGTGTGTTTTTACCAAACATTGTTCTTGTTTCCTCCCCTTTAGAGGAATCTTTTAAAAGACAGTAGTTTCACTAGGCCCCTCTCAAATGTCTAGAGATGTCTAAGAGCAACTGGGTTACAGAGTTATCTGTTACAGTGCTTGGCTAAACTTGATTGCCTCACTGCTGCTAGGAGTTGACAGCCAGCAGTGACTACTCAAGGACAAAGTGTGGCACTGGGATGGACTTCCTCTTTGAACAACTCTGATGTCAATTTACTGTACTTAAATAAACTAATGTTCAAATACCCCATGAATCGCAGCATGCCAGGCCTCCCTGTCCATCACCAACTCCCGGAGTTCACAGACTCATGTCCCTTGAGTCGGTGATGCCATCCAACCATCTCATCCTCTGTCTTCCCCTTCCCCTCCTGCCCCCAGTCCCTCTCAGCATCAGAGTCTTTACCAGAGCCTTTAGCTCAGTAGTAAAGTACATCCAGTGAAAGTCTTTTGTAATCTAAGTTATGGGAAAGTTCTTTATTTAATAATAAGTTAAATAATAGTAGCATAATGACTAAACACATGTAGCTCTTTGAACTTGCCTTATGAATACAATTCATCCTTGTGTGCTTTACTTCCATTGTGAGTAGTAATCCTTTACCAGTAGACTCCCATATATGCTTTGTGGCAAAAAAAGAAAAAAGGAAATAAAATGATATAATCTAAAGCAAAAAATCGTAGACTGTTTAAGTAAAAAATATAGTATGAAATTAAAATATATGCTAAGAATCTGCAGTTGAGGTGTGCTTGAGAATGAATACCTTGGCTGACAAGACATATAAACTGATACTTTATATTAAGGGTTCATTAACATATAAACAAGTGGTTTACTTTTAGTGTCAGAAGTGACATTAAAGTTAATTCTTGGCCCTGGAATCAAGTGCTCAGAGATATTGATTTAATGAAAAATAAAAATTTGAATATTTTTACAGTGAAAGAGAATTTTTGCTTATTAGCTAAAAATAATGTAACTTTTAAAAATGATTATTTTTTATTTGCTAAAGCTGTCTCATATGAGGAAAGTAAGATATTAAACTAGACCTTGCTAATATTTTACAGCATTAGAGAGTTTGAGAGCAAAGGTCGTTTTGTCTATCTGTGCATTTGGTGAATATATTTTATTCCACTGGTTTAGCGTTAATTAGTTACTGAATGTGAAAACAGTCTATATACTAGGAGTATCTATCACCCCTTTGATTTAGAGTACACTGGCTAACACGACTAGCAAGATTTGTGTCTCCATTACTTGCATAGTTACATAGGCAGCCTTCAGAATTTTTTTAATGATAACTTTCTCCCCAAGTGTTCTAAAATCAAGCATATATTAATAATGATATAATACAAATCTCAACCTGTATAGCAAACTAGTACTAACTAGTCCAGCTAAATATTATTAATATTATGATCATAAAAGTGTATATTGAGAACTGTGACTTCAATATCCACAAAAAGGAAAGAAGTGATTTAAACTAATAATCCAGTACTTTAATAGTTCTGCTTCCAGTCTATACCCTGAATACATATAAAGTTTTCAATTTTATTTTATTTATTTTGTGTAAACTTCCTGAGTACAGTGTGTTGATTTGATTATATATATATTTTAATATGAATACCCTTATCAGTTCAGTTTGGTTCAGTCGCTTAGTCACGTCTGAGTTTGCGACCCTGTGAACTGCAGCACACCAGGCTTCCCTGTCAATCACCAACTCCCAGAATTTACTCAAACTCATGTCCATTGAGTCGGTGATGCCATCCAACCATCTCATCCTGTCGCACCCTGCTCCTCCTGCCCTAAATCTTTCCCAGCATCATGGTCTTTTCAGATGAATCAGTTCTTGGCATCAAGTGGCCAAAATACTGGAGTTTCAGCTTCAGCATCAGTCTTTCCAGTGAATATTCAGGACTGATCTCCTTTAGGATGGACTGGTTGGATCTCCTTGCAGTCCAAGGGACTCTCAAGAGTCTTCTCCAACACCACAGTTCAAATGCATCAATTCTTCAGTGCTCAGCTTTCTTTATTGTCCAACTTTGACACCTATACATGACTACTGGAAAAGCCGTAGCTTTGACTAGACGGACCTTTGTTGGCAAAGTAATTTCTCTGCTTTTTAATATGCTGTCTAGGTTTGTCATAACTTTTCTTCCAAGGAGCAAACATCTTTTAATTTCATGGCTGCAGTCACCATCTGCAGTGATTTTGGAGACCCCAAAAATAAAGTCTGCCACTGTTTCCAGCGTTTCCCCATCTATTTGCCATGAAGTAATGGGACCAGATGTCATGATCTTAGTTTTTGGAATGTTGAGTTTTAAGCCAACTTTTTTCTCACTTTCATTAAGAAGAGGCTCTTTAGTTACTCTTTGCCATAAGTGAGGTGTCATCTGCATATTGGAGGTTATTGATATTTCTCCTGGCAATCTTGATTCCATCTTCTGCTTCATCCAGCCCAGTGTTTCTCATGATGTACTCTGCATAACTTAAATAAGCAGGGTGACAATATACAGGCTTGACATATTCTTTTCCCAATTTGGAACCAGTCTGTTGTTCCATGTCCAGTTCTAACTGTAGCTTCCTGATGTGCATACAGATTTCTCAGGAGGGAGATCAGAGGGTCTGGTATGCCCATCTCTTTAAGAATTTTCCACAGTTTGTTGTGATACACACAGTCAAAAGCTTTTGCATAGTCAATAAAGCAGAAGAGGATGTTTTTCTGGAACTCTTGCTTTTTTGATGATGCAGTGGATGTTGGCGATTTGAGCTCTGGTTCCTCTGCCTTTTCTAAATCCAGCTTGAACATCTGGAAGTTCACAGTTGATGTACTGTTGAAGGGTGGCTTAAAGATTTTTGAGCATTACTTTACTAGCATGTGAGATGAGTGCAAGTGTGCAGCAGTTTGAGCATTCTTTGACATTGTCTTTCTTTGGGATTGGAATGAAAACTGCCCTTTTCCAGTCCTGTGGCCACTGCTGAGACTTCCAAATTTGCTGGCATATTGAGTGCAGCACTTTCACAGCATCATCTTTCAGGATTTGAAATAGCTTTCTAAGGCCCACTTGACTTCACATTCCAGGACATCTGGCTCTAGGTCAGTGATCACACCATCATGATTATCTTGGTTGTGCAGATCGTTTTTGTACAGTTCTTCTGTGTATTCTTGCCGCTTCTTCTTAATATCTTCTGCTTCTGTTAGGTCCATAGCATTTCTGGCCTTTATTGAGCCCATCTTTGCATAAAATGTTCCCTTGGTATCTCTAATTTTCTTGAAGAGATCTCAGTGTTTCCCATTCTGTTGTTTGCTCTATTTCTCTGCATTGATCTCTGAGGAAGGCTTTCTTATCTCTTCTTGCTATTCTTTGGAACTGTGCATTCAAATGGGTATGTATTTCCTTTTCTCTTTTGCTTTTCACTTCTCTTCTTTTCACAACTATTTGTAACACCTCCTCAGACAACCATTTTGCCTTTTTGCATTTCTTTTTCTTGGGGATGCTCTTGATCCCTGCCTCCTGTTCAGTGTCATGAACTTCCATCCATAGTTCATCAGGCACTCTGTCTATCAGATCTAATCCCTTAAACCTATTTCTCACTTCTACTGTATAATCGTAAGGGATTTGATTTAGATCATACCTGAATGGTCTACTGGTTCCCTACTTTCTTCAGTTTAAGTTGAATTGGCAATAAGCAGTCAGCTCCCAGTCTTGTTTTTGCTGACTATATAGAGCTTCCCCATCTTTGGCTGCAAAGAATATAATCGATCTGATTTTGGTATTGATTATCTGGTGATGTCCATGTGTAGAGTCTTCTCTTGTGTTGTTAGAAGAGGGTGTTTGCAATGACCAGTGTGTTCTCTTGGCAAAACTCTATTAGCCTTTGCCCTGCTTCATTCTGTACTCCAAGGCCAAATTTGCCTGATACTCCAGGTATTTCTTGACTTCCTACATTTGCATTCCAGTCCCCTATAATGAAAAGGACATCGTTTTGGGGTGTTAATTCTAGAAGGTCTTGTAGGTCTTCATAGAACCATTCAACTTCAGCTTCTTCAACATTACTGGTCGCAGCATGAGTGAGTGTGTGATAGTTGCTCAGTCATACCTGACTCTTTGCAACTCCATGAACTGTAGCGTGCCAGGCTCCTTTGTCCATGGAATTCTTCAGAAAAGATTACTAGAGTGGGTTGCCATTTCCCTCTCCAATGGTCAGGGCATAGACTTGGATTTCTGTGATATTAAATAGTTTGCCTTGGAAACGAACAGAGATCATTCTGTTGTTTTTGAGATTGCATCCAAGTACTGCATTTCGGACTTTTGTTGACTATGAGGTCTACTCCATTTCTTCTAAGGGATTCTTGCCCACAGTAGTAGATGTAATAGGCATCTGAGTTAAATTCACCCATTCCAGTACACTTTAGTTCATTGATTCCTAAAATGTAGATGTTCACTCTTGCAATCTCTTGTCTGACTGCTTCCAATTTACCTTGATTCATGGACTTAACATTCCAGGTTCCATGCAGTATTGCTCTTTACAGCATCAGAGTTTACTTCCATCACCAGTCACATCCACAACTGTGTGTTGTTTTTTCTTTGGCTCCGTCTCTTCATTTTTATGGATTTATTTCTCCACTGATCTCCAGTAGCATATTGGGCACCTACCGACCTGGGAAGTTCATCTTTCAGTGTCCTATCTTTTTGCCTTTTCACACTGTTCATGGGGTTGTCAAGGCAAGAATACTGAAGTGGTTTGCCATTCTCTTCTCCAGTGGACCACGTTTTGTTAGAATTCTCCACCATGACCTGTCTGTCTTGGATGGCCCTACATGGCATGGCTCATAGTTTCATTGAGTTAGACAAGGCTGTGGTCCATGTGATCAGATTAGTTTTCTGTGATTGTCGTTTTCAGTCTGTCTGCCCTCTGATGGAGAAGGATAAGAGGCTTATGGAAGCTTCCTGATGGGAGAGACAGACTGATGGGGAAACTGGGTCTTGTTCTGATCAGGTAGTAGGGGGACATAACTCAATAAATCTTTAATCCAATTTTCTGTTGATGGGTGGGGCTGTATTTCCTCTTTGTTATTTAACTGGGGCCAAACTATGGTAGAGGTAGTGAAGGTAATGGAGACGTCCATCAAAGGTCCCATGCATGCAGTGCTACACTCCATGCTCTCAACCCTGCACCAGGCCACTGGTGACCCACACCTCTGCCGGAGCCGCCTGGACACTCCTGGGCAAGTCTGAGTCAGTCTCTTGTGGGGTCACTGCTCCTTTCTCTTGGATCCTGATGAGCACAAGGTTTGTTTGTGCCCTCCAAGTGTCTGCTTCCCCAGTCTTGTGTAAGTTCTGGCACCTCTACGGTGGGGTTAATGGTGACCTCTTCCAAGAGGGCTTATGCCATGCCCAGGTGTACTGGACCCAAAGCCCCTGCCCCTGTGGCAGTCCACTGTTGACCTGTACCTCTAGAGACACTCAAACACAGTTCTGTCTCAGTCTCTGTGGGGTCTCTGGGTCCTGGTTCACGCAAGGTTTGTTTGAGCCCTCTGAGCATCTCTAGCAGGTATGGGGTTTGATTCTAAATGCAGTTTCGCCCCTCCTTACATCTTGGTAGGGCTTCTCCTTTGCCCTTGGATGTGGGGTATCTCCTCAAAGTTGCTCCAGCACCATGCAGCCACCGCTCCAGCACCACGCAGCCACTGCTCCAGCATCTACTACCTTGCTGGGGCTTCTTTGCCCTTGGATATGGGGTATCTCCTCAAAGTCTCCCCAGTGCTGGGCAACCATGACTCCAGTGCCTACCATCTTGCTGGGGCTTCTCTGCCCTTGGATGTGAAGCTAATACACTTCTATCACATTACATAGTTATTTTATTATTACTGTTTTTTTTTTTATGGTGGCAACGTTTAAGATCCAGTCTTTTAGCAACTTTGAAGTTTACGTAGTATTGTCTATACAGTTTTCAGTTGTTTTGATGCTTTGTTTGTATCAAATCATAAGAGACTGTACTTTCAGATCATTTAATGACAGATAATGTAACTTCTAGAAGATGAGAATCAGTCCGGCTATATGTGTGTTTGTACTTACAGTTTTGAGGATTTAAGATGAAAGCTCACAAAATCATTGGTCACCATGATGGAGCTATGCTGTTGCTGCTTTTAAGTTGCCAAGTCTTGTCCAGCTTCTCTGTAACTCCGTGGACTGTAGCACATCAGGCTCCATGCAGTTCTCCAGGCAAGAATACTGGAGTGGGTTGCCATTTTCTTCTGTAGGGCTTCTTCCCGGACCAGCGATCAAACCCGTGTGTCCTGCATTGGCAGGCTGATTCTTTACCACTGAGCCACTTAGGGAAGCTCTGTTGCAGGTAGACAAGTAGATAAACATAACATACACAAAACATTCAGTGAAAATAAATGTAATATAAGGGTTGTGTTAAATCAGTCTTTGCAAAGATGTAACACTACCATTAGTCTTAGAATAATGAGAAGAAAGAAAAAGAAAAATTGCTTGGAGAGAAAAGCTGTTGACATAGACAGGGCCCTTTTATCCATCCAGCACTGTAGGCATAGTAATTTCAGGGATCCATAAGAATGTTTTGAGTTCTTTTAAAATATGAAGAAAAGCATGAACCTTTATATTGAAGAAAATGTTTTAGTATATAATACTATTATTTTAATATTTCTACCACTGGACTCACAAAATATAGTTTTAAATATATTATGTAGTTTAAAACTATTATTATCATAAATTTTTTAATGGCGAGAAGGGGGTTTATGAAGACAAGATTTCTTAGGGCCCAGGAAGATGATTATGTAGCCCTGGTGGTGGGTAAAACAGTAAATAATTTTGAAAGAATTTCACATAGTTGCCTTTTATATAGAGTCCTACTGCTTCCCTTCTTTCTCTTCTCCAATCCTCTTCTCTACTCTCTTACATTCCGTGTTTACTTATTCTGTGTCTGAGGTCAGAATGTCATTCTTATTTATAGGTCACTTTGTTAACATAATCCTCTAGTAGCTTGAATCGTGATATTGAACAACCCATCCCAATATTCATTTACCTTCTCATCCAAAACAAAGGTCAGGTTACTATTTACTTCATACAATAATTTGTGTATTGTATGAAGTGTAGCAGTTTACATAAAGGTAGAAGATTTTAGTAACTCTGTGTAATGCAGTTAACTATAAGACAAAATAAATTTAATAAAAATATGAAAGGAACAAAAATGATGTTCATGTAATACTATTTTTCTTTCCATATTTTATTTCTTCTTTATTTGTTGAGTACTTCATTCAGATATAGTGAAACAATCAAAAACTGACATCAAAAAGAAAACTTTACATTATTTGTAACTGAGATACTTTTTAAGTTTAATATATGAGCCATATATATATATATACATTTTGTTTCTTTAAACATTTATCACAAAGATACTGTTTATTATTTTTTGAGGAAAATATATGATATGCCTTCAGATTTTTCCTTTGTAATTTTAAAAGAATACAATTGCCCCTTTATCTGATTTTGAATAGTTAAGTATTTTTGTTACTTGCAAATAGCTACCAGATTTCCATGGTGAAGAAGGGGATTTTTATATGATCCCTGTAATTATAAAGAGATTTCCTTAGTGAGTGAAGTGCCTCGTTTATGCACCTCTACTGAAAAAAATAAAAACAACATTGTAGTAAATATTATATGAGTAGCAATAGTAAAAAAAAATTGCAAGATCAGTACAACCAGAAATCATCGAAAGAAATATGAATACAGCAAAACCACTAGGAATGGCACAAATCCAATTTAGGATAAAATTAACACAGAGTCCTATTTTCATGTCCAAACACCTGGCTATATGGCTAAAAGGGAAAAGTAGGTTGGATAGTTATTGTGGGATTGTGATAAGAACCTTAGACCTTGTAGCTTAGCTACAAATAGGCTCAACTTCTGTGTTGGTCTATGCAAGTGGAACTGTATTGGTTTTCTAGTGTACCCTCAGTTCAGTTCAGTCGCTCCGTCGTGTCCGACTATTCGCGACCCCATGAATCGCAGCACGCCAGGCCTCCCTGTCCATCACCGACTCCGGGAGTTCACTCAGACTCACATCCGTCGAGTCAGTGATGCCATCCAGCCATCTCATCCTCTGTCGTCCCCTTCTCCTCCTGCCCCCAATCCCTCCCAGAATCAGAGTCCTTTCCAATGAGTCAACTCTTCGCATGAGGTGGCCAAAGTACTGGAGTTTCAGCTTCAGCATCTTTCCCTCCAAAGAAATCCCAGGGCTGATCTCCTTCAGAATGGACGGGTTGGATCTCCTTGCAGTCCAAGGGACTCTCAAGAATCTTCTCCAACACCACAGTTCAAAAGCATCAATTCTTCAGTGCTCAACCTTCTTCACAGTCCAACTCTCACATCCATACATGACCACTGGAAAAACCATAGCCTTGACTAGATGGACCTTTGTTGGCAAAGTAATGTCTCTGCTTTTGAATATGCTATCTAGGTTGGTCATAACTTTCTTTCCAAGAAGCAAGCATCTTTTAATTTCATGGCTGCAGTCACCATCTGCAGTGATTTTGGAGCCCAAAAAAATAAAGTCTGACACTGTTTCCAGTGTTTACCCATCTATCTCCCATGAAGTGATGGGACTGGATGCCATGATTTTTTTCCCTGAATGTTGAGCTTTAAGCCAACTTTTTCACTCTCCACTTTCACTTTCATCAAGAGGCTTTTTAGTTCTTCACTTTCTGCCATAAGGCTGGTGTCATCTGTAGTTTTAATTGTTGCATTTAAAAAATTTTATAAGCTATTTGTGAAGTTATATATATATATATAAATTCAAGATTAACTTTTATTTTCATTAGTCATTATAATGTTCATTCTTATATGCTTTCTTGTTTGGAAGAAGACAAGAAATAGAGCCTGTATTGGTGAAATGAGTTAGCATTTGATAGGCCTCTAGGTTTATAATGGGAAAAAGTTTGGAAGTTGGGTATAATTCTCACTGTAGTTTTGTTTCTGCCTCTTCCTCCATCTCTGTAATATTCTAGTTGAATGGCAGATGGTTTCTCAAACTGTGTTAAATCTTTGAGAAATAGTTCAGCTGTCCTTTTACTTCTGACATGAAGTTCTGTATGCTACTATGTTCTTCATTGTATTTTCTATTACTTCTCTTTCATTCTAAGCACCCTCTACATTTAGTCTTTTTTTCAACACTCTCTAATACTGTCTGCACCCAGGTGTATTATGACTGCCAGAATGACAGGAGAAAATGGTTGCAAAGGAGGCCGTGTTTTACCTACATCTTAAATGCCGCATCCTTCAGAGTAGTGATAGGGGAGAGAAGTCATCTCAATTAAGCTAACATTTATGCAATATTTTAGGTATGAAATATGCTAGATGAAAACATGAAAAGGGCACATTTTATCTTTGAGAATTCACAATCTCAGAAAATGGATATGCATAAAAGTCCTAATTAACGCTTTGATAATACTGTGGTGAGTGTTACAAGTGGAGGGGTTTATGATATGCTATGGGAGTTTATGGGCTTCCCTGGTAGATCAACTGGTAAACAATCTGCCTGGAGTGCAGGAGACCTGGGTTCAATTAATGGATGGGGAAGATCCCCTGGAGAATGGTTAGGCTACCCACTCCATTATTCTTGGGCTTCTCTGGTGCCTCAGACGGTAAAGAATCCACCTGCAAAAAAAAAAAAGAATCCACCTGCAGTACGGGAGACCCTGAAGGAAGGCATAGCTACTCTCTCCAGTATTCTTTCCTGGAGAATCTCCATGGACAGTGGAGCCTGGCGAGATACATTCCATTGGGTGACAAAGAGTCGGACACAACTGAGTGACTAAGCACAGCACATGGGAGTTTATGGGAGAAGAACAGCATTTTCTGGCTGAAGAAGAAAAGGAACAAATGGTTCCAGAGCAGTGCTGCTGAAAATGTGGTCTGTGCTTCATCAAGAAAGTCTTGGTAGGAAAAGAACATCAGCTGAACTCAACTTAAGGGTGCTTATTGATAGGGTTGATTTCCATTTGGGGGCAGCTTGTTGTGGATTGGTGCTTTGAGGACCACTCTTCAAACACATCCAGTTTATGTGTGCAAATCACAATAAATCAAAAATGAGTTGGATTCATTTCAAATGTGGGATAGTAGGGTGGCTCTTGGAGGGGTTTCACTGAGAGAGTGGAAGTGAAGAAGGGCTTTCTAAAAACGAAAACAGATAAGCTTAGTCTTGAAGTATAGCTATGATTTGAAAATGCAAGATGATGTGGAGAGAAATTGAGTGGAAGGGGATATTCCAAGCAGAGCAAAAGGAAAGAGCTCAGAAAAAGGAACACATCTAGGTATGGCTGTGAAAAGTTGTGCACAATGTACTTCTGTTTATGTGTATTCAGGAAATTTCTAGGTATGTGTGTGGTGGTGGTTGTTACTCAGTCTCTAAGTCATGTCTCTCTTTGCGACCCCATGGACTGCAGCATGCTGGGCTCCTCTGTCCTCCACTATCTCCCAGAGCTTGCTCAAATATATGTCCATTGAGTTGGTAATACTATCTAACCATCTCATGCTCTGCCGACTCCTTCTCCTTTTGCCTTCAATCTTTCTGAGCATTGGAGTCTTTTCCACTGAGTCAGCTCTTCATATCAGGTGGCCAGAATATTCAAGCTTCAGCTTTAGTAACAATAGGTAATATTGGTTATTTGATTAGAGTGTGCTTTCAAAGAATCTAGTGAAAAGGAAATAATATTTATCAAAAGGTAAATATGGGCTAGGAATTCTGTTAAACCTTTATATTTGTTGGGTCATGTAATGTTTACCTGTGAAAACACAGTATCATTATTTTCATTTTCTTGATATGGATACCAAAGCAGAGAGAATGAAATAAAGTCACAAGTCCAATAAGAATGGGACTGACTCAAAAAACCATATTTTAGTGGAATAAAGTTGAAAAATTAGATTAATGGCAGATTGTAAGGGGCCTTGAGTACTATCAGAAATTTGGAGTTTATAATCTGTAATTGTTCGGGAACCATGAAAGGATAGAGATGCATAAATGGCTTTATAAACATACTGTTTCATGAATTAAACATTAATTTATGATTTAGTTTTGACTCTAAATATGTGTTTTAGGATAGAAAGCAAAAAAGCCTAATCCTAATTTGTCTCCAGACCAAATCTGTGGAAGCAGAATTGAACCAGGGTTTAGTCTGGGATGGAGTGAGAATAAGGGGAGATGGGCCCCCTGTTTCAACAAATCCTTCAAATATTTTGGCCAGTAATTGACTGATTTGTAGTTTAAATAAACACATAAAGTATCAAGTTAGTTCTGTGAAATAAGACCAACCATTTTTTCCTCTGTTCTGTATCAGGAAAAAAAAATACTACTGAGGACTGGATTATACAGAGACTGCAGTAGGCCTGTGAAGAGTATGAGAAAGGACCAGGAATATCTATATTTACTTTTCTTGGTCAAATATGAAAAAAATAGTTTTTACTTGCTTCAAAGTACTTGCAGTATATTTTATTCCCTGCCTTAACATTATTCCACCAGACCAGTCAAAATGTGGTAAAATTAAATGGATAGTTGAGCATTTTGGAAACATCAACAAAAAGAAATCTTGTTTGACTTCTTGTTCCTAGACTTGCTGAGTTGAGCCGTGAAACAGAACAGTTTACCTCAAATAGAAAAGGCGTCATATGAAATCTGGATTATACCAGTTAATGTTAAAAGTAGTTGAGATTTTAGCACAGTTGTTGAAAAATCAAGATAAAAGGGAAGAAAGAAAAAAAGAAGGAAGGAAGGGAAAGAAATTAAAGTTATGTACCTGGGATTTTTGTCATTTCTCCACATTTTCTTCAAAATGTTGTTTTCAATTGAGAATAAAACTATTAATTGGTTTTTAGTTTATATGTACATATATATATGAGATACATACATATGTATAGTGTGTCTGTAAATATATATTATTAGCAATTAGAGTCAATTTTTATATTGACTTTTGTATGCAAAATTTATTTTTAATGTCTTCTTTATTATTTACATGTAGCTGCAGTTTAATTTACAGATCTACTTTTCACAGTAAGAAGGAGCACCGTCCATTTGGTGGTGGTGTAGTACCTAGAAAATACCTATTCCTTTCCATAGGGACAGACAGGCCATTTAATCCATTTCAGTGAAGGCAAATAATAAAAACTCCTAACCTGTTTTCTATATTTCTCCATTTTTTTTAATTTAAATACAGAATGGTAAGAGTTTTAGAACAGTTAAAGATTGAAGGTAAGACAGTTATATGATTTTGTTGTTGTTGTATATTTTCCACTCATAGACCTATAGAATTTTAAACCTGGCCTTAGCTTTTAGAGGTCTTTTATTGCACAACTCTCATTTTTGATACAGAAAAAATAAAGTTCATAGAGATTAAGACACTCACTTATGAAAAAATAGTGGTTTTTCCTCCACTCCTGTGTGATTGGGAGAATAATGGTGCAACTTTAAAGAGGAAAAGCAAAAACGAGCCAAGAGCAACAGCTGGTTGGGGTGACAGGATTCTGATTTCACATGTATGTGTGTTGGGTTTTATGTACTGAGATATTTAGGTGGAAAACAGACTATTAGAAATGCCTGATTGAAACTTTCCTGCTAAGAGATAGACATGTGAAAATTACATGCATATATCCAAAATTTCAAATTAATTTATTCCACAAATGTTTATTAAGCATTTACAATTCCTCAAGGAAGTAAACCTAGGCCAAATTTTAAAGCTTGAATTTAATTTGAAAGAGGCAGAGAAGTGAGAAAATGAGGAGTGTGTGGCCTGGAGAAAGCAAGGAGTTAAATGATGGTTCTATTGCTAAGTGGGGTGGAAAGAGATGATTCCTAAGTTTGTGGATTATTCAGAGGAGTTCGTAATTTTTTTTTCTTTCTGAAATCTGGGTGAAAGCTACTGAAAGATCTTCATATAAATGTCAAGAACAGACCCCTAAAAGAGAGAGTTTAGGGAAAAAAGTAGGAAATTATTCTGGCTGTTGAATATATTTTAGAGGATTTAAGGTCTTAACAGGCAATGTTGGGGGTAAGAATGAACAGCAGAGGATGAGCCACCAGAAATTCAGGTAAAGAATTGTCAATCATCTCAAATATTTTGAAGTCATGAAATATGTTGGCTTCAGCAATTGGAAGATGATTTGTTTTCCCTCTAGGACCTCGAATAGTGCTTTTCAAAAAGTAAGCATTTGGTTAACAACTTTTGTGTGCATTCCTTATTCATGAGTGTGAATGGTGGGGGGGCAGTGTTTAAAATGTCATTTAGAAGTTTGCCAAAATATTTTAAAGTTGGAAATACAAGTTAAAGAAGATGAAATATAAGATGTAGCCAATTAAAAATATCAAAGAATATGGGACATGTCAATAAAGCACATTATGAAACCAAATGGGCATATTAGAAATGTTGTATGGAATTGAGAGATGACATGGAGATAAAACAAACTTTGATTAAAAAATTAAATTTGATTAAAAAATAGATTATGGTTAGTAAAGTTAGAGCAATTACTCATTTTCAGCCCAGTAAAAAGCTGTATAGTATAATGGTTAGAAACACAATTGAAGGAATAAGAGAGATATGAGTTCAAATTATTTATTAACTTGAAGTACCTGACTTAAACTGAGCATCTGTATGTGTAAAAGCATCCATAATAGTACTTCCTTCATAGGTGTATTAGGAGGGATCAAAGTAATGGCCTACTAAAAACTCCAGTGTAGTTACTGACTCATTAATAAGTTTAGTAAAGTCATGCTTTTTTAACTTTGCTAAGCGTATACCTTTAGGTTCTGAATGAAATCAGAGGTTAATTATGGTAAATAAAGAACCCTGTAATACAAATATATTAAATGGAAAAATCTTTACGCATGTTGCAATCAGAGTGGCATGTAAGATGGCCATATAAAAACTCACAGTTATTCAAATTGTCAAGTTATGGAATTGACATCCAAGGAAGTGGTGAAAGCTTCATCATTTTGGGTCCTTTTGAACTAGATTCTACCACACTCAAGAAATCCTGTGGTCAAATTCATATCCTTTCCACCAGTTGCATAGTTCTTCCAGGTACAGACCTGCTATTGACTTTCCTGTTTCCATGCACAAAGCTGCTATTCACTTCCAGGAAGATCGGTGGCTCTGTGGAATTGGATAAGAATTTGGCCAACAATGAGCGATTTGAATGAATGAATTTGGAATTGGCAAGAAAATACAAACATATGCCACATTTACTTGGTACGTTCATGCTTCAAGAGAACTCAGGTAGCACGTAAATTCTGTGCAAAGAGCCAGAGATTTTCAACAAGAAACTATGACAAAAGCAGCCTAAATCTTTTCTGTGTATTTTTGTCATATTCAAAGAACAAAGCAAAAATATCATATTTAATTCCTGCTCATTGGAATGCCTCTTCTGGTAAAAGATTGTCTTCTGATACGTCATGTATGTGTGCATGCTCAGTAGAGTTTGACTCTTTGTGACCCTGCTCACTGTAGCCCACCAGAGTGCTCTGTCCGTGGGATTTCCCGGCAAGAAGACTGGAGTGAGTTGCCATCTCCTCCTCCAGGAGATCTTCCCAACCCAGGGATCGAACCCATATCCCCTGCATTGCAAGCAGATTCTTCACCACTGTGCCACCTGGGAAGCCTAGTAGAGTCATGTATAGCACCTACTGTTTACAGAGCTGCTATCAGAGAACAGGGCTAGCAATTTTGTTTTAGGCTAAACTAATGTGTGGATTTATTAACTTTTTTTCAGACATACTGTTTTTTTTTTTTTTAAGTCAGTCTTCTTTAGCTTGTCAGATACTGATACTGATACTGCTGCTGCTGCTAAGTCACTTCAGTCGTGTCCGACTCTGTGCGACCCCATAGACGGCAGCCCACCAGGCTCCCCCGTGCCTGGGATTCTCCAGGCAAGAACACTGGAGTGGGGTGCCATTTCCTTCTCCAGTGCATGAAAGTGAAAAGTGAAAGTGAAGTCGCTCAGTCGTGTCCGACTCTAGCGACACCACGGACTGCAGCCTACCAGGCTCCTCCGTCCATGGGATTTTCCAGGCAAGAGTACTGGAGTGGGATGCCATTGCCTTCGACTGATACTGCATTGCTTGCAAATTAAATGTTGTCCTTTGCTTTATGTAGGCAAGATATAACCACTGTGTGTGGGACCCACTTGTGTACTGGTGTTAAGTTAGAGGTAGCCTGAGCTTTCTCCTATTTTTAGTAGTAAGCAAATTTCTTCTCTGGATATTATTACTCATGCAGTTTTTAGTACCAGAGATACTGGGCCTTTAAAAAGGAAGAGATGTTACATTTCTGACAGCTTTTCCCTTCCACTGACTGAAACAATAAAAATAAACATGAAGCTGTCGGAATGGCCTCTGCATTTAATGTCATTTGCATGTGATTTCCTTTGCTTCTCTAGATAATTGAATTTACTCAGACAATTTATTTTTTAAATGTGTAGTCTCTGTGAACAGAAACATCTTAACTAAAGACAACCCTTTTATTTCCTCTTAATGAAATATATACATGTATGTGTATACTTCTGTTAGAACCAAGGGAATAGAAGAAAAATAATGGAAACACCAAAAATGTACTGTAAAAAAATTAATTAAAGAGAGGAAGTGTGACTCTTGAAACCAAATATCCTCTCTTTGTGTTCACCCCCTGTCAATGTTCAAGGTCTCTAGGTGCTCAATGGGAGCTTTTTAATTATTTTTCCCTGTTTGATGTGCTAAGTATAATGAATGGATAGCAAAGAACTTTTGTAAGAAGCCACTGTGTTTGTCTCATCTCAGAGTCGGTAAACATAGCAATACCTGGATAGGTTACCATCCTGAGACTCAGTCTTATAGATCTCAGACTTAAAGACAGTATGTAAATTGAGCTCTATTAGTCAAACTAAGTAGCTTTATAACACAAATAAAACTATATTCTTTGGCTGTGGGGAGGATAAAGAATAAAAGCCATTAT
>NW_011494942.1:8751684-8760838 GCF_000754665.1 Bison bison bison | reverse complement strand
TTGTTGTGTGTGGGGAGAATAAAGAAAAAAAGCCATTATTTTGGATTGCCACTTTAGTGGATTATAGAGCATCAAATCAGAATCACATGGGATATCAGAAATATTCAGGAATGTTAAGAAATTAAGAATTCAAGTAGAATTGTAAAAGAGAATGAATCTGTCCAAATTCTAAAATTATTTGTCTTCTTTTTATAATAATTTAGGATTTAGTATTTTATTATAAATTAGGATTTAGTATAATAGAATTTCATTTTTAATACATATACCCCAATAAGTTCCCTGGACAGAATTTATTAATGGAGCAAAACCACTATCACTTCTTATTTAGACCTGTGACCACAACTCAATAAAGCAATCATAGCAGTAGATTTCTGCAGAACTTTTTTGTTGTTCATTTTTATTTTTTCCTCGTTTTAACATCACCTCTAAGGAGTTTGGAGGTGGAACATCCAGAACCAGGAATTCAACATTCTCAAAGTCCATTGTACATAAGGGAAAGATGTGTCAGTTTCTAATGTTCTTCTTATTTTTCATGGTGCTATCTTTTTTTCATACCTTAGTCTTAACTTCCTAGAATAATGAGGAAAAATCCTTCTTCTGACATTTTATTCTAATTTCTGTTTTGTGTACTCTACAGGTGCTCATTGTTATTTCCATGTACTTGTTTTTCTTTACAAAATGTTGTTCATCTTTCAATGTCCAATCGTAGATAACAGTAAAATGTCAAAAATTTTACACGGTAAACTGGAGTCCCAGAAGCAGAAGGCGATACTCACTTATAACTGCCACGTTTAGAAATATGTGAAGAGGACCCGGCCTTTGCTCCTTTCCCTGAGTGGGCATTTTCCGAGAATTCCTGAACTAAAATGCATTTTAACCATTCACTAGAAAATAATGATTCATAAGTCATTTTACTACCTTTGTAACCTGAAAATTATATTTCCAGGTGCATCTGTATCTAAATGTCCCACATACATTTAATACAGTTTTAAATACAGATTTAAAGATCTCAAACAATAAATGCATCATTTGAGTCCTAAGAGAGTTTATATAGCATCTCTTAGTTATAGTGCTAGGGTCAAAAGTTAGGGCTAATGCTCAAGGTATAAACTAATTTAGTTATATTATGTTTATTAGTTTTTTACATATACTGATTCTAGCTTAACAATCATCTCTGTTTGCTAACCATTCTGTTTTTGTCAATTCTGTATTCGCTATTCCAACCTCCTAAGCAACAACTGTGTTTACTTTGACTCCTTCCTCCTTATTTTCAAGTTATTCAGTTTTACCATTACCTACTTGAATTTGTCTCAACTTCAGTTTGATGGTTTGGTTCTTTTTCTTTTCAACTCCTGTGTGCCTGCTCAGTTGTGTATGACTCTTTGCGACACCATGGACTGTAGCCTGCCAGGCTCCTCTGTCCATGGGATTTTCCAGGCAAGAATACTGGAGAGGATTGTCATTTCTTCATCCAGGAGATCTTCCTGACCCAGTGATCGAACCTGTTTCTCCTGCTTTGGTAGGCAGATTCTTTACCACTGATCCACCTAGGAAGCCCATAGAATCTAGAATACTTCTTTGTCTGCCAGATCAAATATAAATAATTTTATTTCACTTTCATGACCATTCATTAAAATAACCCTCTTATGATAGTATAGTCATTTAATATTCTCCATCTCTTTGTGTTAAGCCACTATATTCTCTTGTGTGTATGTGTGTGTGTGTGCACGTGTGCATACTATAAAATTTTCTGGATGATGCTTCTGGGAAGAATTGCTCTATTTTTCCTCTTTACCTGTTTTTTTCTAGAATTATATCAAAAGCTTATCTGTACATAAAGGAATAAATTATTTAACCTAATATATTTTTAATAAACACTAATAATAAGGTCTGGATAATCAGACCCTTTCTCTGACTTCATTGTATAGAAAGAAAAATAAATGATCCCAAAACATTGTGCTAACTGGTATGATAAAGTAGTTTCTATCTTCCGTTGAGTTTCAGGATTTTCTCTTTGAATTTCAGGATTTTCTCTTTGAATTTCATGTGCGTGTATAATTTGCTTCTACATAATTTAGTATTTATCATTGTTATGATTACTCATTGTTTCTTGTGTATTTTAAATGGCTCTCATATTTAATTTTCAACTCTGAGGGGAGTGAATCAGCTTGATTTTTTAATACCTTTAGCATCTCTTATAGAACCTGAATCAGTTGAGGAAGGCAGTATAATTTAATGATGACCAACATGGATTTTAAAGTTAGATGATCTTGAGTTTAATAACCCAGTTTACCATCTCCTATTATTACCTTGGGTAAATCCTCATCTGTTTAATAGGAATATAGCAGTCTTTGTGCAACTTCTGTGAAAATTAAATAAGGTAATATCCATAAAACTTTTAGAATGGTACCTTTTAAGAACTCAAATGATGGTAGCTATATTTTTACTGAAACCCTCTAATGAATTTGAATGGATTTTGTGCATGTGGTCAGAAAAATGCCTAGTAATTTAGAAATAATACCAAGTCTTCCAAACTATAAGACTAAAATAACAAAATTTATATATAACATTACTCATATTAATTGCAAAAAATGTTTGCAGAGAACCTAATGTTTTACAAAAAGAATTCCAGTGTCTTAATGATTTTGGATGCTACAAGATGGTCTTTATAAATCTGCTAAAGTAGGCTCAAGAAATTTTGATTCATACTATGAATAAATAGCTTGGCTAGTTGGGAAATTTTATAAGTGTGTGGACTTCTTGATAGCTTACAAATGAGAACTGAAGCTTATGTTTCTTCTGTCTCAAATCACTGCTTAATATCAATTCATGCTAAAGGTCCCTTTTAAAGAAATGCTGTTTTTACTATAAGTGGAGTACTCTATTGAAAGTCTTAATTAATATAGAAAAAAATAGCTCTCTAGCTTTTTAAAAGCAGAAAGATGGGATTAGTGTAATGATATAGCATTTGACTGACATTGGGCTATGAAATCAGCCTGATATTCTGGGGCACTAATGTTGAGGGGCTCTATTCAAGGCGCAAATAAAACAAAGAGGAGGGAAGCTAGAAACAGAGTCAGTACCTCATCTGTTTTTCCTCATATTACCTCTGCTGTTTTGCATTTATAGTGTAAAGAAACCTAAAAATTTGTTTGCAACAGAATCGAGTGGTGCTAATGTTCTCATAAAGAAAGAAAAAAAAATGATATGTCCATCTCACAAGAAGAAAGAAAAATATGAAAGAAAAGTTGAAATATGGCATAATAAGTAATTGGTGTCATGTATTTATGAAAAATAATTCATTACTCTAATTTTTTTTCAGACTTTGACTTTAAAAAGTTTTATTTCGTAATGAGGAGTAATTGAACATTCTTTCTTTGATCATTTTCCAGAGTTCTCACTTTGTAGAGAACCATTAAACTGTGAAATTTGAAAATTGAGTATGTGACAGAGATAAAAGCACACTAATGTCGCATGACGTTTTGTGAGCTAGTTTTTTTTTCCCTTAAAAAAAGTTTGTATTATCTTTAAAAATGGGCCACCTCAAAAATATTTAAATTATTCCTTATGAAAAAAAAAGATTCCATGGATGCAGTTTGATTTCAGCAGAAAGAACTACAAAACTACTTATGTATGCATTTTCTGGTTTTGGTGGGGTAGGTAGAAGAGGGGGTTTTTCTCCTCTTTTCCACTTTCCTGGTAAAAGGTCTGACTTTTCCTTCATTTGTTTTTATATATTCTGTGTTTTGTTCATTGTTGTAGCCTCATATGATGGCCTGAAGCATATTTGATTTAGGAAATACTCGTATAGCCCTGCCATTTTTCAGTTACCATCTTAGTAGTTTTGTACCTTGTTATATGTATATTAACTCATATAATCCCTTACCTAATATAACTCATTATTTTTTAATTTTTAATCCACTAATGAGCCAATGAGGTAGATGATAGTATTATCCCCATTTTACAAACACAGAGATAGGTTAAATAATTTGCCCAGGGTCACACAGCTAGTGAATGTGGAACCATAATTTGAGTCAGATCTATTTGGGTTCACATTCTCTGCATTTAACTGTGAACATTGTCTTGCTGATTCACAATTAGCCCTCGAAATACTTTGATTACACAAATCAAAGAGAAAATTGACTAAGTGAAATATTTCTTATTTTTCAATAATTATTTAATTACTACTAAATTCTGGAGATCTGGTATTATAGCACATATGAATTATTTATTTGTTATCCCATTTTATAGATGAAACTGAGGTTTGAAAAGTTTAAATAATTTCTTCAAGATTAATAAATGACAGTCTCCTGATTTGAACCTGGTGTACTGCCTCCTGCCTCCAGTAGGCTTCACCGTTGCTGCTTTCTGACATGATATTTTACTGGGTGAGGGGGTCACAGTTTATTTCACTTATCGCTGAACATATAGTCAGTTTTCATTTATTAATATAAATGATGCTAGCAAACACTTAGCTTAATATTAATAACTACTGAGTATCTATTCAGTTTTAGAAACTGTGCTCATTGCTCTGTTCAATGAAAAGAATTAATTTCCCAAACAGATCACAGGTTGAGGAATTCCTCAAGTATCATTTCTTTCTTCAGACTCAGAGTGAATTGGTATCTAGTCAAGTTTATTAACAACTACATTAGGATTGTTTTAAAGGCTTCTTAGGAAAATGATAGGTGAATTATTATATATAATTAATGACTAGTTTTTCTTTACTTCTTAAAATATTATTATATAATCCACAATGCTAGTGTGAAATGAAAATGTTTTGATGTGTAGTCTAATTTTTGTTTAGAAACATCTTACTGTTGACCTTTGAGCCCTCAGGGAAGAGATCATCAAATGTCTTAAAAGTGTTTTTGCGAGATGTTTAAAGGTAAGGAAGACACAGCACACAAATCATCAGTAGGAAGATAATGAGGCTGTCACAACACAAAATGTTCTTTGTTTTTACAGGTTCTATTAGTTAATATATTAGAATTCTCTGAATGCCACTTTTGCTTATTAAGTGGTTTTGAGAGCACATGAAAACATACATTTTATTCTTGAACACAGCATTTCTGAGATTGTTAGTAAATGTGATTCTGGAAAAACAGCCATTAGACACTTCTGCCCATGTAGCATCCAGATGCAAATGAAGAGATATTCCGAAACTGTTTTTCCTGTTTCTACAATCTCTTATTAAATCAGAAAATTTGCCTTTAAATTTCTGTTTCACTCACTGGTATTGAATTAGATGGCAAATATGATGCTGCTTTAAAAATCAAAAGAAATATACTCTTATTGTTTTATTTTTATTTTATAAATGAGATTAAACTGTTAACAAATTCAAACCAAATTTTTAGTACATTTCTAAAAATAGTCTATTTCCTCAATGAAATAGACATAAATCTAATTCTTTAACCTGTACAATTAGTATGAAATCAGCAAATCCACCTCAGTTTCAGTATATTTCAGTATTTCAACATGGCTATTAAAAAAAGTCAGCATCATTTTTCTCCAAAAATGATGTTCAGTCACGTCTGGCTCTTTGCGCCCCAGGGTTTGAACCCAGGGGATCTTCCTGACCCAGGAATTGAACCTGGGTCTCCTACATTGCAGGCAGACTCTTTACCTGTCTGAGCCACCAGAGAGGGTTTGCTAATAAATCTTCCCTGCCCCTCAGGCTCATCTCCCCTCTGGGATATAGTACCTCTGAGCTCACCTCTCAGTCTGTAACTTTATGATTGCTTTCATCACCACTGTAGCTTTTAATCATCTCCCTTTTTCATTCTCTCCCTCTTTTTCTCTTTTATCACTTACAAATTTTCCTATATCAGTAGTTCTCTAACTTTAAGGTGTACCAGTCTCCCCTGGAAGTCTTGTTAAAATACATTTTGAGGCTTCACCTTTGGAGTTGCGGATTCAGAAAGTCTGGGATAAGTCCCGAGAAGAATGTGTTAAGTATTCCCATGTGTGCGTTAATCATTCAGTGGTGTCCGACTCTTTGCAGCCCCATGGACTGTAGCCTGCCAGGCTTCTCCATGAAATTCTCCAAGCAAATACTGGAGTGGGTAGCCATTCTCTTCTCCAGGGAATCTTCCTGATCCAGGGGATCGAACCCAGGTCTTCTGCATTGCAGGCAGATTCTGTACTGTCTGAGCTACCAGGGAAGCCCAAAGTATTCCCAGGTCATGCTAATAATGACACTGCTCACTGACCAGAGTGTGAAAGTTACATTTGTACGCATCACCTGTCATCTTCTGTTGTTGAGTACCATTTGAATGCATCTTAAGAGAGAATTCACTTTTAAATGTTTAGTCTTCTGATCAGTAATTGAGTGTGAATCATAGGTAATGTTTCATCTTAATGTTTGGTAAAAAAAAAATGCAAACTGAGTTAGACTTTTACTTAATGCCAATCTATTGTGCAGGAAAGGAATTTTTAAAAGATTCTATATTTTTAGGCTTGGAAAAAACATCAAATAGCTTTCACTTCTTTCGACATTGTCCAAAATACATTAAAAATACTTGAAATATGGACTGGATTATATATTTTAAAGTATAATGGAGCCCTTTTTATAAAATAATTATCTTTTACCTAAACTTGATGAAGCCTGTCACTGTTTAGAATGTTAGATCTGTTCTCAGAGTAGGTTGTGTCTCCATTACAGAGTCAAATGAACTTCTGAGGTTTCTACAGTATTCTTTAAAAATTAGACCTTGAGGAGGGATATGGAATATGAAACTTTCCATAGATCACAGAGAAAAAAATATGCAGTATATATTTAAGTATTGTGGAATTTCTACCCAGTTTTTTTTATTGTGATGACTGAATGATTATAATCATTCTATTATAAGAGGTTGAAATATGTAAAATGTAATCTTTCCTTAAAGTCTGGCTTTGGATTCCTATGACTAGCTTGCAGGCGATCTAGACTAGGCTGGTATAGCATGCTTAGCATACAATCCCCTAGGAATCTTTAGAAAAACACATATATCTAGCTTGCTGGTCCCATCCCTAGACAGATTTATGAACCACTCATCTAATAACTGGAATCTCAATTACTTTACCTTGTTGAAGCACTGAGAATTGTTGATCTCATGAAACTCAGTAAGTTTTACAAATGTGTTATCAGTGGCTTTTTCCAGTATAGAAAGGTGAACAGTTGTGATAAGTTCCATCTTTCTAGATGACTGAAAGTGACTCAAGCAAAACTACCTCTGCCAGTTTTTCATTTATTTGAATCACTGGATCTAAATATACGTTAAACACCTCTTTTTTAAGATAAAAGTTTAGAAAGGATTTTAAATCAGACAGCATTGATACCGACAGTAATCAGAAGCATAAAAGCCACCCTCCAGAGATCTATCAGTACTGACTTTTCTTTTTCAAGTGTTGGGTACTGACCATGTCCTATTCCCAGAATATTGAATTTAATCATGCTAACCAAAGAAAGATTCCTAGTGTTCTCTAGTGAGATTTTTTAAGTGTTGGTTTTTGCCTCAGTGTATCCTTCCTCATATGTATCCATTCCGTTTTCAGCAAACAGAAATTTAACTGGTATGACTATTTGAAATTTAACTGGTATGACTTTTCAAAATGGTGACATTCATTTATAAAAGTTAACAATTTGTTCTGCCTTCCATTTCAAATTTATGTGCACATTATCACAGGGTAATTTCTGAGTAAGAAGTCAATGCCCTAAATAAATGTACTCTCTTCTTCAATGTGTTTATTACTCTTTATATTAAAATATCAATCTCTCTCTACAGGTTTATCTCAGAATAGTAAAACTTCAACTTATTGACACAGGTGCCTTTATGTTTATCTGAATAAAACTTCAATGAAAATTAGTGTGAGGCTCTTTTTACATAAAATAACTGGTCATTTTGAAATCATCTAATTGTATATATTGGTGAGTTTATAGTACTTTATTGGTAGGTGCACATTTAGGTTAGAACTTCTTAACCTGGATCCCATGGTATGTAAGAGTACCTAAGGGATTTCACGGAGGAAGTGCATAGTTGGATCTATGAGAGTAGAAAATTAACTCTCTAAAACTGTATGTAAAATTATGTGTGCAGTATCAAGAGTCTTTGTCTGCCTGTATGCACATGTATATGTTTCGAAGGATATTTCTAGGTACCATCAAGAGATCTATAATCCAAAAGAAGTAAGCATGCAGAGGTTTCATGCAGAAATATAATGAAAAGTTTGAGGTTTCATACAGAAATATAATGAAACGTTATCTTAACCAAAAAGCTTTACAAATAGTTTTTATACAACAATGATTTATTTTTTTCTATTACTAAGTGAAATTTGGCATCTTCTAATTTGACAGAATAAATTACAGGTAGAGAAAATTAGCTTCAAAATAAATATTTGTAGTAACATTTTTAATACAATTTTTAAATTTAAGGAATAATTAAATAGTATAGATTTTAAACATTGAGATATAATTGACTGGTAACACATTAGTTTCAGATATACAGCATAATGATTTGCTATGTGTATATATTACAAAATGATCACCACAGCAAGGTCTACTCTCTTAGCCATTTTCAAGTATTGTTTTTCAGTCACTAAGTCATCTCCCCCTCTTTCTGACCGCATGAGCTGCAGTACAGCAGGCTTTCCTGCCCTTCGCTATCTCCCAGAGTTTGCTCAAACTCATGACCATTGAGTCAGTGGTGCCATACACCCATTTCATGCTCTATTGCCCCCTTCTCTTTTTGCCATATTCTTTCCCTGCATCAGGATCTTTTCCAGGGAGTCAATACTTAGCATCAGGTGGCCAAAGTTTTGGAGCTTCAGCATCAGTCCTCCCACTGAATATTCAGGACTGATTTCCTTTAGGATGGACTGCTTGGATCTCCTTGCAGTCCAAGGGACTCTCAAGAGTCTTCTCCAACACCACAGTTCAAAAGCATCAGTTCATTGGTGCTTAGATTTCTTTATGGCCCAACTCTCACATCCATACATGACCACTCTAAAAACCATAGCTTTGACTATACAGACCTTTGTCAGCAAAGTGATGTCTCTGCTTTTTAATATGCTGTCTAGGTTGATCATAGCTTTTCTTCCAAGGAGCAAGCGTCTTTTAATTTCATGGCTGCAGTCACCATCTGCAGTGATTTTGGAGCCCAAGAAAATAAACTCT
>NW_011494942.1:8733172-8751584 GCF_000754665.1 Bison bison bison | reverse complement strand
AATAAACTCTGTCACTGTTTACATTGTTTCCCCATCTATTTGCCATGAAGTGATGGGACAGGATGCCATGATCTTCATTTTCTAAATGTTGAGTTTTAAGCCAGTTTTTTCACTCTCCTCTTTCACTTTCTTCAAGAGGCTCTTTAGTTCATCTTTGCTTTCTGCTATCAGGATGGTGTCATCTGTGTATCTGAGGTTATTGATATTTCTCCCAGCATTCTTGATTCCAGCTTGTGTTTCATCCAGCCCAGCATTTCACACAATGTTCCTCTTCACTTTCTGCAATTAAAGTGTTATCATCTATGTATCTGAGGTTGTTAATATTTCTCAAGGTAATCTTAAATCCAGCTTGTGAGTCTTCCAGGCTGGCATTTTGAATGATGTAGTCTGTATATGTTAAATAAGTAATGTATCAATATACAGCCTTGACATACTCCTTTCCCAGTTTTGGGAAGTTCCAAAGTCCAGTTCTAACTCTTTCTTCTTGACCTGCATACAGGTTTCTCAGGAGGCAGGTCAGGTGGTCTGGTATTCCCACCTCTAATGCTTTTTCACAGTTTGTTGTGATCCACAGTCAAAGCTTTCGTATAGTCAATGAAGCAAAAGTAAATATTTTTCTGGAATTCCCTTGCTTTTTCTGTGATCCAACGAATGCTGGCAATTTGATCTCTGGTTCCTTTGCTTTTCCTAAATCCAGCTTACACATCTGGAAGTCCTTCGCTATTGTATGGAATATAATATTATTAACCATGCTGCACATTACTTCCCAGTATTTATTTTATAACTGGAATTATGTGCCTTTTGGACACTGTCATCCGTTTCAACCAAAAAATACAGTTTTTCAGATATTTTTCAAAGTGTTGTTTTGCTGTTTCCTGGTGATATCTACAAGAATAGTTCATTGCTAGAAGACTTCACTTTCACTTTTCACTTCCATGCATTGGAGAAGGAAATGGCAACCCACTCCAGTGTTCTTGCCTGGAGAATCTCAGGGATGGGAGAACCTGGTGGGCTGCCGTCTATGGGGTCGCACAGAGTTGGACACGACTGAAGTGACTTAGCAGCAGCAGCAGCAGAAGAAAAAGAACATGATTATGTCAAAATTTGTTTAGCACCAAAGAGTTTTCTCTATAGATCTGTAGTTCATTTTATGTTATGTCTATGTAATGCCAAAATTAATGAACTTGTGTTAATGAGAATCTAATTAAAGTTAGTCCAAATCTTCTGTACTGTTTATTCTAAGTTCAAAACTTCATTGAACTAGATGGAAAGGTAGAAGTAGCCACACATTTCATAAAGATAGATAAAGAAGCATAAACTACTGAGCGTCATTACTTTGATCAGCCATCTAGAGCTCAAATTTATGTGTTTGCTTTATATAACTATTTAAATCTTCAGGTTTAGTTTTTTTGGAGTATGACATAAACCTTATATTTGGGTGGGTAGAGCTTTATAACCCTGTAAATAGTTGGATTAATTCATTTCAAGATGTGTATATCATTTCTTTAAGAGTTGAATGTATTGGGGTGAAAGCTTCTCTTCATAATTATTAAGAAGTGTATCTCCTGCAATCATATCATTGATAGATATAGACATAGTTAAAAGCTTGTGGCCTTTTTCTTTTTGTACTTGTGTATTTTAAGAGTGGGGTAGTATTGGCATGGTCATTGAAAATCAGGTCTCTGAAAGCCAAGAAGATGAAGCTGATTATACTTTATATTTTAATAGTCCTATGACCTCAGTCATTTACTTCAGTCTGTGTGCCTCAATTTCTCCAGCTCTGAAGTACAAACTATAGTTAGGATTGCCATGAACATTAACTGAGTTAATGCATATACATCATTTTAAACTGCGCTGACACAAAGTAAATATTGTGTAAATATTGGCTGTCATTCTTAGTGATTTTAATATCATAGACTGACTACTAAATGTAATGTTTTTACTATCCTGTACAGATTTAACTTCAGTTTATAGGGCTAAAAAATAAGTACGATGATGTGTTTCTTGAGGTCAGAGTAAAGAATGAAATATCATTCAGTTAATAAAATGAAGATACGTATCTGTTTGGGCTTCCCTGGTGTCTCAGCAGTAGAGAATCCACCTGCCAATGCAAAAGACTTGGGTTCGATGCCTGTGTCATGAAAACCCCCTGGAGAAGGAAATGGCAACTCATTCCAGTATTCTTGCCTGGGAAATCCCATGAACAGAGGAGCCTGGTCGGCTATAGTCCATGGTGTTGCAAAGAGTTTAGCAACTAAACAACAACAACATATCTGGTCGAGTTGCCTATTATCTTTTTTTTTATTTTTTCAAATGGGTTAATTCTTCTTAATCACCAAACTACATAAAGTAAAATTTGAATATTAAGATTGAAATATACTTTTCTTAAAAGGGTGTTCATAGCAAAAGACTATCTATGGAATTAATAAGAATTGATTTTTGAAAAAATATTTTGATGAGAGTAGACACATGGATACATTAGGTATTTTTTCTCATGGTTGCAAGGTTAACAGAAGGCAAGATTAAGTAAAGTTTGTTCAAGAATAACAAAGATTCTTAACCTCATTCTAAAAGTTTAGAACACTATTTTATCATTAGAATTTAGAAGTTACACATCACAGTTCTGAGAGCTGCAAAATACTGAAGCTTTGTGCACAAAATGTAATTAAATATATATTGCTGCCTTAGACCACTGATGCATTTGTTAGCAGACTCTTTGGATGTTCACTTCCCAGGAAAATGAAGGGAAATGTGCAGTCATTACTTTAGGCATGGTAAAGGCAGTCCCAGGGAAGAAACTGGAAACCATAGGACTTCCTTGACTGAAAACTGTGCCAGTGCTCCATACACAGGCCTTTCCCCATGCAGATGAACAATGGAGCCCCACACTGAAACATCTGTTAACTACATGAAACTGTTAAAGGGATTAACAGTGCCAGAGGCTGAAATGTAATCAGACAGGTGAAACAGCAATAAGATAAATATTCCTACATGAAATAGCAATAATGCTAAATAATTAATTTATTTTTATATGGCTGTGGTAACTGAGGTTAGAATTCTTATGAAATACGTTAAACTCTTTACAATAAATCCTTCCTCTTTGCAAAGTGTAGAGAATTAGAGACATGCAAAATGGGATACGATTTTATTTTACTTTAGTTGGAAAAATTTTCTCATATCTTAATAGACTTCATTGCATACAGTTTGGGTGCTGTTCTCTGTACTGATGATTATGCAGAAAGATGTGTGTAGTTTTCAATTATGGAATGTGAAGCTCAGATGCCAAATTCTTGTTTGTAAAGTTTATCATCATACAATGTAAAAGCAGAGTATAAAATATGCATGTTTGAAGTGAAGCTAAAATTGGAGTGTTTCTGCTTTTGACCCTGGAAATAAGTGAGAAGAAAGATTGTGGAAAATAAATACAGCAGTTTTGCTATATTCAAATTTGGACGTTAAACTGAGCTGATGTTTATTATCGGTCATTCGTAAAACCATTCCTTAGTTTACTGAATGAATATGTTGTTGCCCTTTTCAGAGGTATCTGTATATATATGGTTAAGTATTTGCTTGTATTTGTGTGTCGTTTTTAAGTAAATAATTACAAAAGTGCACCTTCACTTAGCCTGCAGGGTCTTGTAATTATTATACTATGCGTATTAATTTCCAAATTCAAGTATATTATAAGCTAAGATTCATCTATCAGTGCATTTTTATAGAATATTTAATTAAGGAATAGTAATTGTAAGGGACATGTTCTGTTTGTAGGAAATGGAAAGCATTTGGGGTTTAGAATCATACTTTTGAAAATTCTTTTAACACACATTTTTTACTTATGCTTCCACATTGCCTCGATGTCACCCAACAAACAGATGTTTGTACCATAGCTAATGTCCTTGTACTCACTAATGCATGCATGCTAAGTTGCTAAATCGTGTTCAACTCTTTGTGACCCCGTGGACTATAGCCAGCCAGGCTCCTCTGTCCATGGGATTCTCCAGGCAAGAGTATTGAGGTGTGTTGCCATTTTCTTCTCCAGGGTTTTTCCCAACTCAGGGATCGAACCCACATCTACTGTATCTCTTGCATTGGCAGGTGGGTTCTTTACCACTGAGCCATGTGGGAAGCCCATACTCACTAATATCCTTTGACAAAAACTACAACAGATTACGATTATATTTGTACTGACATCTCTATTTTTAATATATTTTAAAAAAACAGAGTACTATTTGGCCTTGGAATACGGAATGAAGCAGGGCAAAGGCTAATAGAGGTTTGCTAAGAAAACACACTGGTCATACCAAACACCCTCTTCCAACAACACAAGAGAAGACTCTACACATGGACATCACCAGATGGTCAACACCAAAATCAGATTGATTATATTCTTTGCAGCCAAAGGTGGAGAAGCTCTATACAGTCAGCAGAAACAAGACCAGGAGCTGACTGTGGCTCAGATCATGAACTCCTTATTGTCAAATTCAGATTTAAATTGAAGAAAGTAGGGGAAACCACTAGACCATTCAGGCCTGACCTAAATCAAATCCCTTATGAGTAGACAGTGGAAGTGAGAAATAGATTTAAGGGCCTAGATCTGATAGATAGAGTGCCTGATGAACTATATACGGAGGTTCATGACATTGTACAGGAGACAGGGATCAAGACCATCCCCATGGAAAAGAAATGCAAAAAAGCAAAATGGCTGTCTGGGGAGGCCTTACAAATAGCTGTGAAAAGAAGAGAAGTGAAAAGCAAAGGAGAAAAGGAAAGAAAAAAGCATCAGTTCCAAAGAGTTCCAAAGAATAGCAAGGAGAGATAAAGCCTTCCTCAGCAATCAATGCAAAGAAATAGAGGAAAACAACAGAATGGGAAAGACTAGAGATCTCTTCAAGAAAATTAGAGATACCAAGGGAACATTTCATGCAAAGATGGGCTCAATAAAGGCCAGAAATGCTATGGACCTAACAGAAGCAGAAGATATTAAGAAGACGTGGCAAGAATACACAGAAGAACTGTACAAAAAAGATCTGCACGACCAAGATAATCACGATGGTGTGATCACTCACCTAGAGCCAGACGTCCTGGAATGTGAAGTCAAGTGGGCCTTAGAAAGCTATTTCAAATCCTGAAAGATGATGCTGTGAAAGTGCTGCACTCAATATGCCAGCAAATTTGGAAATCTCAGCAGTGGCCACAGGACTGAAAAAAGTCAGTTTTCATTCCAATCCCAAAGAAAGGCAATGCCAAAGAATGCTGAAACTACCGCACAATTGCATTCATCTCACATGCTAGTAAACTAATGCTCAAAATTGTCCAAGCCAGGCTTCAGCAATACTTGAACTTCCTGATGTTCAAGCTGGTTTTAGAAAAGGCAGAGGAACCAGAGAGCAAATTGCCAACATCCCCTGGATCATGGAAAAGCAAGAGAGTTCCCAGAAAAACATCTATTTCTGCTTTATTGACTATGCCAAAGCCTTTACCTGTGTGGATCACAAAAAACTGTGGAAAATTCTGAAAGAGATGGAAACACCAGACAACCTGACCTGCCTCTTGAGAAACCTGTATGAAGGTCAGGAAGCAACAGAACTGCACATGGAACAACAGACTGCTTCCAAACAGGAAAAGGAGTATGTCAAGGCTGTACATTGTCACCCTGCTTATTTAACTTCTTTGCAGAGTACATCATGAGAAACCCTGGGCTGGAAGAAGCACAAGCTGGAATCAAGATTGCCAGGAGCAATATCAATAACTTCAGATATGCAGATGACACCACCCTTATGGCAGAAAGTGAAGAGGAACTAAAAAAAGCCTCTTGATGAAAGTGAAAGGAGAGTCAAAAAGTTAGCTTAAAGCTCAACATTCAGAAAACGAAGATTATGGCATCTGGTACCATCACTTCATGGGAAATAGATGGGAAACAGTGGGAACAGTGTCAGACTTTATTTTTGGGGGCTCCACAATCACTGCAGATGGAGATTGCAGCCATGAAATTAAAAGATGCTTACTCCTTGGAAGGAAAGTTAAGACCAACCTAGATAGCATGTTCAAAAGCAGAGACATTACTCTGCTAACAAAAGTCTGTCTAGTCAAGGCTATGGTTTTTCCACTGGTCATGTATGGATGCGAGAGCTGGACTGTGAAGAAAGCTGAGCGCTAAAGAATTGATGCTTTTGAACTGTGGTGTTGGAGAAGACTCTTGAGAGTCCCTTGGACTGCAAGGAGATCCAGCCAGTCCATCCTAAAGGAGACCATTCCTGGGTGTTCATTGGAAGGACTGATGCTGAAGCTGAAGCTCCAATACTTTGGCCACCTCATGTGAAGAGTTGACTCATTGGAAAAGACTCTGATGCTGGGAGGGTTTGGAGGCAGGAGGAGAAGGGGATGACAGAGGATGAGATGGCTGGATGGCTCACCAACTCGATGGACATGAGTTTTAGTGAACTTCGGGAGTTAGTGATGGACAGGGAGGCCTGGCGTGCTGTGATTCATGGGGTTGCAAAGAGTCAGACACAACTGAGCGACAACTGAACTGAAAGTATTATTGAATACTTTTAATATGTTTTAATCTAGTCAAAAACATTAGCATTCATTTTTAAAGATTAAACATGAATTCCATGTGATTTGTCATTTTTTGGAGGTCCACAGATCCTTACTAACATATTTTAAAATAAAGGACAAGCATGTAAACATGAGTATAAGCTATTTTCCTGAAAATTAAGTATAGTCACAATCTCATATATTTTAATGGAAAATTTTAATTGTGTAGAATTAGAAAATAAATCTAGAGAGAGACTAATATACTCAACGATGTTAGGATGTGACTTATTTTTAAGAAAAGCTCTCTATTATGGGAAGTCGAAAGATTATAGGCTTCCCTGGTAGCTCAACTGGTAAAGAATCTGCCTGCAGTACTGGAGATGATGGTTCAATTCCTGTGTCAGGAAGATCCCCTGTAGAAGGGATGGGCTACCCATTCCAGTATTCTTGGGCTTTCCTGGTGGCTGGATGCTAAAGAATCCACCTACAGTGTGGGAGACCTGGGTTCAATTCCTGGTTTGCGAAGATCCCTTGGAGGAGGGCATGGCAACCCACTCCAGGGGGTTCTTGCCTGGAGAGTCCCCATGGACAGAGGAACCTGGCAAGCTACAGTCCATGGGGTCACAAAGAGTTGGACTTGACTTGAGCAACAGCACAAAAGATTATGAAAGTAAGAGATTATACAAAGAAAATTCTCTTTAAGAAAATAATTTTTCTTTGACCTTTTAATATTATTTTTCTTGATAATGTTTGAAAAAATTAATATAATGCTTCTTATATAAAATATAAGGGCTTCCATGGGGGCTTAGTGGTAAAGAATCTGCCTGCCAATGCAGGAGATGCAGATTTGATCCCTGGGTCCAAAAGATCCCCTGGAGAGGGAAATGGCAAGTCTCTCCAGTATTTTTGCCTGGGAAATCACATGGACAGAGGAGCCTGGCTGACTAGAGTCCACAGAGTCACAAAAGACTCAGACACGACTTAGTGACTAGACAACAGCAACATACAAAATATGCCCCCGCCCCTGCCCCGAGTTACTTAGATTGCCAAAGTTCTACTAGAAGTCATGGGGGAAAGAATGTCTAAAGGAACACCAACTTATGTTTACCTTTTAGAATTCTTGAATAGATTCTTTTCCCGCACATAACACAATCATGAAGAGGCAAAGTCTGCAAGAAACTTTATTTTGTAGAGCAGATGAGGCTTAGTGTGCAAAATAGCAAAGAGTATCATCAGAACCAGTGCTTTGGGTAAGGCATGGAATTGGAAAGATCTTCTGCAGAAGCAGAAATGAAACTGCAGTATTCCTCTCTGATGTCAGAATCTCCTGTGTGTCTGATGCCTTTTTAAAAGCATGAGAGGGAGGTGGAGAATCAAATGAGGACCGTGCTTTATTTAGAAGTACCATCAAGAAGAGGTGACTGCTTACAATTAAAAAGAAAACTGATATATGGAATGTTATTTATTTAAACAGTATAGTATCATGAGAAGGTTTATTACAGGTGACCACTGCATTTTAGATGTTCATAGGAAAATCTAAGACTTTGAAACAAAAGCAAAAAAAAAAAATATATATATATATATATGAAATCAATATAGGCTTTGTAGAAGGTTTCATTGCTATTTGAACTCAGTCTTGGGGAGAGAATCTTATTTTTCCCTCTCCTATGAATCGATCTTTGTCTCACTCTAGTGTGAGGCTGTAATGTTGATGTATTCTTTTCTGAAATTTCTTTATTCCTTTTGCTCCTGCACAGTAGCATATCAGTTTTTAATGTTGCAACTGAATAAGCCATGGTGAAAGTTGTTCAGTCATGTCCAACTCTTTGCGACTATGTGGTCCATGGAATTCTCCAGGCCAGAATACTGGAGTGGGTAGCCTTTCCCTCTTCCAGAGGATCGTTACAACCCAGGGATTGAACCCAGGTCTCCCGCATTGCAGGTGGATTCTTTACCAGCTGAGTCACAAGGAAACCCAAGAATACTGGAGTGGGTAGCCTGTCCCTTCTCCAGAGGATCTTCCCGACCCAGGAATTGAACTGGGGTCTCCCGCATTGCAGGAGAATTTTTTACCAACTGACCTATCAGAGAAGTCCTGAATAAGCCATGTAATCAATTAAAATTAAAAAGCTTATTGAATTTTAAGCAAATGTATACATGCATATATATATATTTTTTTCCTTTGCTTTCTCTTTCAGGAAGTTGATGGCAATAAAGTTATGTCTTCATTTGCCCCACACAACTCATCTACCTCACCTCAGAAGGCAGAAGAAGGTGGGCGACAGAGTGGCGAGTCCTTGTCTAGTACAACCCTGGGAACTCCTGAAAGGCGCAAAGGCAGCTTAGCTGATGTCGTTGACACCTTGAAACAGAGGAAAATGGAAGAGCTCATCAAAAATGAGCCAGAAGGTAAAGGATTGCAGCCAAAACAGATTTGTTGCCAATCTCCTAATCTTAATGGTTTGATTTTAATTTCCAGTTCCCTTCTCTGACACACTCTCAATGTTAGGTTGGAAGAGAGAGAAATGTAATGCTATGAAGATGAATATTCTTTTTTTAGAAATGTAAGTGCGTTTATCCCAATTTTATAAATCATTAATTCTTGTGTGATGTCTTCCCTTTTTTCACACATGAGTAAGTTATGGTTGAGTACAACTTAAAGATTCAGGAATAGAATGTGGCAGCGGAGCCCAGGATAGTCACCGCCTACCTGCCAGATATCTGCAGTCTAACTTGTGCATCTCTAATCTGCCCCCTGCCCAAGCCTGCCCGCCCCCCCACTCCACCACCCCTGCCCAAGGCCATTTTACAACTTTGTTACATTTTATATCCTTTATACATTAACACCTCTTAGGCTACATAGACAGGTCTATTTTTTTGTGTAATCCAAAATTGGTGAGCTTGGAGGTAGTGTGTATTTGAAAAGTAATGATTTTCTAACTGTCTTAACTGTGTTGAAGTTTCCATTTTTTAACTTCCAAGATGCACTAAATCTCTTGAATAGTTACAGATAGTATCCTGCAGGTGATATGCTCATGGACTAATCTTAAAATTAAAGCAAACGAACTAGTAAAACAATTGATGCTTAACTGACAGCCATCTTTTATGCTGCAGATATTCACTAACTTCTGTGTAAATCTGTGTCCATCCTAAGCATGGATGCCATGTTGCACAGAAGAACATGCCTCCTATGTCAGAGTCAGATGGAAAATTCAAACAAACAAACATAAAACAGTGATATAAAAAGACATACTTCACACCAAAAATATACTACATTTATACTATTTAACACTGAGTTGGGCTCATTTCTAGTCTGTTGTTAGGACACTGGTAAATTATATCTGGCACAAAATGTATGTTAACCAGTATTGGGAGTCATGTGGTAATTAAATATTTCTGGGTTTCTACCAGATGCATAGCTGGTACATGGATTTTAGTTAAAATTTATGTAATTCACATGATCTTACAGTTGGAAGGAATTTTAGAGATAATCTAGTCAGCCAAAGACTTTTTGGCTCTAATCTGCATGGAGATAAAAATGGGGCTTTGAGGAAGACCCAGACAACCTTTTTTCTTTTAATGTGCTGAAGTTTTTTCTGATATTGAAAATAATATTTTCTTACGATAAAATTGTTTTACAAAACAATAAAATTAAAAGGAAGAAAATAAAAGTGACTCCAAATCATAGCTTTCTGATATAACATATTTATGATGTTTTTGTCTTTATTTTTCTATATGGTGTTCATTTTGCATGATTAACTTTCTGCATTCAAAATTGTTTCACATCTTTTATGTTGAGATACAGTGTGATTAACTGAAGTCCAGAATTCATTCAAATTTCTTTAATTGTCATTGTGTGCTTTTCTGTTCTAGGATGTTACCAAATAACGGATTACATTTAGCTGTTTAGTTGTTAAGTCTCCTTGGGGTCCTTTTAGCTGCAACAGTTTCTCGGCCTGTTCTTGTTTGTGATGACCTTGAAAATTTTGAGGAGTGCTATTCAGATAGATTGTAGAATGCCTGTCTGTTAGAATTTCTCTGGTGATTTTCTCTTAATGAAACTGGAATTGTGAGTTTGGGTTGAAAGACCGCAGAAACCAAGTACCGTTTGTGTCACATCACAAGAGTACATCCTTACTATGTGGCTTATAAATGTTGATGTTGACCTTGATCATCTGGCTGATGTAGGGTTTGTAAGGTTTCTCCTCTAAAATCTCCCCGCCCCTTTTCTGTACCATACTCTTTAGAAGGAAGATGCTGTGTACAATCCGTATTTACAAAGTAGGGAGCCTTGATCCCCATCCTTTAGAGTGGATCATCTACAAATTTATTTGGAATTATTCTTTATGGGCAATTTATCTCTTCTCTGCCATTTATTACTTTATTCAGTATCTTATATCAATATTGACTCATGGATGTTTATTTTATACTTTGAGATATAATGCATAATTTTGTTAGGTTATTCCAGTTTTGTTCACTGGGGTGGGGGGTGGGTTCTTTCATGTCACTATGACATACCACTGTGTTTTTTTTTTTTTTTTTGAGCAGTTTTTACTTTTTGCCACTGTAAGATCATGCAGATTCATCTTGTATATTTTCTGTTTATCTTGAAAGCCCTAAGAAGCCCTGGTTTTTCCTCTAAGAAGCCCTGGTTCCTTTTACTAGAGAATGTTGTTAGAAAGAAAGATCTGGATATGACGTGTGCTCTTTGCTACTCAAGTGTCGTTTCTTCTAGGGCCATGGCCTCGGTGTTTCATGTGAGCTTCCTTCCAAGCGGGTGCACAGACTCTCAATTTCAAAGTATATGGCAGACTGAAGCCAAATGAATAATTCCTAACAGGAAACAGGGCAAGAGACCATGCTTCCCAGTTCGCTTAGCAGGATACATTCAGAGGTATTGGGAATGAGGAGAAAATTATAGATACACAGTCAAAGGAACAGAGATAGAGCATCCAAGGCAGAAAGAGTTAACACGAGGAAATATCATTATTGCATGTGGACATGAGAGTGTTTTCATTATTGTATTTTCTACAGCTTTTCTTTTTTTTTTAAATTTTCTTCCTAAAATATATTAAAAGCTTAGCTCAAGACTGACCTGTTATTGAGTAATATGAAGACATGAGAAAATACAGAGATAGTCTTTATGGAAGAATGAAATATAACTTGAACATGCCAAGCATCTAAAAGCCTGAGTTCCAGAAAGATGGTGTTTGTATAAATACAAAACCACTAAGATGGTTTTCTGTTTATGTACACAAGATCCCTAGACATGCTTAGAGTATGCAGAAATATAAATAGACTTACTTGTATTTATTTACTTACTTACAATTGGCATATAATTGATTTACAATGTGGTAGTTTCTGGTGTACAGCAAATTGATTCAGTTGTACATTTTTATACGTGTATATTCTTTCCATATTTTTTTCCATTATGACCTATCACAGGATATTGAATATAGTTGAGTGTACTATTCAGTAAGACTATGTTGTTATCTGTTTTATATATAGTAGTTTGTATCTGCTAATCCCAAACATCTAATTACCTCTCCCCTACCCCTTTCTCCATTGATAAGTTTGTTTTCTGTATCTGTGAGTCTGTTTCTCTTTTGTAAATAAGTTTGTATCATAGTTTAGATTTCACATATAAGTGACATTATATAGTGTTTGTTGTTCTCTTTCTGACTAACTTCACTTAGTGTGATAATCTCTAGATTCATACATGTTGCTGCAAATGGCATTATTTCATTCTTGCTTATAGCTGAGTAATATCACATTGTATCTATATATACATATACACACACACACACACACATATGTATATATATATACCCTGTCTTCTTTATCCATTCTTTAAATGTCTGTTAGTGGACATTTAGGTTGCCTCCATCTCTCAGCTATTTTAAATAGTGATGCTGTAAATATTGGGGTGCATGTATCATTTTTTAATTAGAGTTTTCTCCTGATATTTGCTTAGGAATGGGATTGCTGAATCATGTGACAACTCTGTTTTTAGTTTTTTGAGGAACTTCCAGACTATTTTCTGTAGTGGCTAAACCAACTTACATACCCACCAGTAGTACAGTAGGATTCCTTTTTCTCCACACCCTCTCTAGAATTTGTTATTTGTAGACTTTGTACTGATGGCCATTCTTATGAGTGTGAAGTGGTACCTCATTGTAGTTTTGATTTGCATTTATCTAATAATTAGTGATATTGAGCTTCTTTTCATGTGCCTGTTGGGAATCTGTATCTTTGGAGAAATTAGATTCACTTGTATTGATAACTAAATTTGCTCTTGCATGAATGGTTAAACTCTAACTGTTAGGAGATACATCAAGGAGAAATTTATGTATGTATTATGTAAAGTGATCATAATCACCAAGAAAAAATGACAGGGCAGAAATTTGTATCATAGAAAAGGAATATAATGTTAAAGGAAATTTCTTTCAATTTTTTTGTAACTGCAAAGAAAGAAAAATGGAGAAACATATCTATGGAGATGTATAATAGACTTTACAGCAAGTGGAAAGTTACATTCTAAATATTCTGATTCTTACAGTTTCTATTTTCAAATAGGGAACTGATGATTGAGTGTGTTATAGGGTGACTGTTGGGGTCATTATTCAAACTGGTTAAAAACTCCATTAATTAAAGGGTATATTTAAACAAGAGAATGGACACCAGAACCTGACATCATCCAGGGATCTGGACAGTGACACTGCATACAGTGTCTGCACTGTGTGGTAGTAACTACAAATGATCTGTACTTCTGGGATGCAACAAGAGGAATAACATATATAGGAAAAAATTTAATGACAAACTACAAAACATTGTTACAGTTCTGTGATTAGTGCAGTAATATGGGGATGAGGAGAGTGGAGAACAGGTGAATGGAACTACTTTACAAATATCTGCCACTGAAAAATCTTTTCTTCCCTCAAGCTATTTTTTCCCATTGTTTTTCAAAGGCCATTAAAATGAACAGCAGGTTGTGATGAAAATTTCATTAAGCCCCAGCTAAATCATTATGAGGGGGCCATATTCATGCCTTTGCTTCCTCTCATTGAGGGGAGAATGCAGATTTCAATAGAAAGTCTGTTTTATTTCCAACCTTATCCCTGCCAACAGCCAACTAGCAGAAATTCAGAAGTTACAAGAGAATGGTGTATCATGAAAAGGAGGCTACCGAGGTAAAATGGTTAGAAAGAAACTTGGATTTGCCTATGAGTTGAATAAAAAATGGCTCTATTATCCCAGACAGCTTATCTTTTCAAGCAATTAGTTAAAATATTTTAAATGATATAAACAGGTAGAGATATACTGATATATTTGTGTTTATATCTTTTTCTTTCATCAGAATTTTTGCTTGTCTTTACTTGAAAAGTTCTGGTGCTAAATAGTCTCATTTATCCAGTGAGACTCCAACTGATGTGGACCTGCCAAAATTCATCAAAAATTTTCAGTTCAAAATGTCTCATCTATGTAATATATATTATGTAATATAATATATTGGTATTTTGTGTTTGGTAGTAGCTATGCTTTATCAGTTGGTTTTTTAACTATCAGACTGAGGGGTTAAGAGTGACAGTGAAGTGTTAATATCATATTATGTGCTACATCATTCTTATATCTAGGCACTGAGTAAATGATATGTATTTTGGGGAAAATGGTTGTATTGAGTGCATATCTTTATATGAAATGGGTTTCCTGGTGGCTTGCATGGTAAAGAATCTGCCTGCTCTGCAAGAGACCCAGGTTCAGTCCCTGGGTTGGGAAGATCCCCTGGAGAAGGGAATGGCCACCCACTCCAGTATTCTTGCCTGGAGAAATCATGGTCAGAAGAGCCTGGTGGGCTAGAGTCCATGGGGTCACAAAGAAATCAGACATGACTGAGTGATTTTTCACTTATATGAAATACTTTATTCAATCTTTACATAAACCTCATAACCAGGGCTACTATGAGAATCTATTTCCATTTCTGGAAATGCCGTACATATAATTGAAATATTCTGACTCTTCTTATTTCCATTTTCAGATGAGGAAACTAGTGATTAAATATGTCACAGGGTGACTGTCAGGGTCATCATTCAAACTGAAGTCAACCTTAAATTAAAATTAATTCCCTAAATCATTACTTTTACTGTTTTTTTCTAATTAGGAATGTTGCCAGTAATAATGTTACACTTTAGCATTTGTGTCCTTTGAATAATTGAATGAAAAGTAGTATTCAGTAATTTTCAGCTAAAGTGATTTCTGATTCCTCAGTGGTGATCAAATTTCCTAAAAGTTTCAATTGAAAATAGCTCAGTTTAAAATGTTTGATTTTAAAATGTTATAGAAAAAATGCCTTGGAAGATACCTTAAGAAAATACTGTTTTAGAAAAACGTCTGGGAGCAAATTAGTTTGGCTTGTTAGAATTTCAGAATTAGAATGAAATGAAGACATATTTTAGCCCTCTCCAAGAGAGAGATCTGAGGTAGAGATGTACTTGAAATCACACAGCAAGTTAGTGTTAAAGCCAGAATAAGAACCCAGTACACATCCCACAGGTCCAGGTGCCTTTTTTTCCAGTTCACTTATATCATACATTCTGGTATTCTTAACTCTCTTTGTCTTTATTTTTTTTTTTTTAGAAATAATGTCATCACTTCATCTTTGTTTTAAAGAACATATCACTGATAAATTTGAACAAATCTAAGACAACCAGATATCTTAATTTAGCTAATAAAACCAACCAGTGGGTATTTGTATACCCATCTACTTGTGTTCTCAAAGTTCAGGTAGCTATGGGTGATCTATAAATATGGATCAGCATAAATTTATGGGTCAGATCCAGATTTTAATTTTCATTCAGACTTTAGGCTCATTAACAGTACAGGTGAAAATAATTTTTACCTTGACATGAACTTTATATATCTCATTTAAAATATAATACTTTTAGATATAATATTATAACAGGCTTCATATTTTTACTTTCTATATTAATGCCTATGTTACCTCCTATGTCTTTTGGGAATGGCTTTTTCAGCTTATTTACATGTCTTCCTGTTTGAAACACAACAAAAAAAATCTTTTCTTGATTCCTATCCCCTCTATCTATAATTCTGAGTAATTCTTTTCCTCATTTCTCCAAGTCCAAGTTGCTACAAAGAGTTATTTACATTCATTACAATAATTTTTAAATATTTTTAAAGAACTGTTACATGCTTCCGTCCATTTTTACAGTAATAAAACTATATTTTGACTATTTATTTGTCAAGTTTCTGCCCTGATATTAAACTCCATAAGAGTGAGTATAGTGCACATTAAATATTTAAAATATTTGTTGAAAGTACATTCATACTACTTCCATATTGCCCCATTGCTGTCTTGGGAAAAGTAAAGAAAGACCTTAATAAATATATACCTCATTTAATCCTTAGAAACTCTGAAGCTGGTATTATTTCTTACCTTAATAATGAAAAATCAAGACCTAATCACTTGATCATATTCTTGTAAGAAGGAGGAACTAGAATTAGAATGAGCCTCTTTTCCTTTGCAAAACTACTTGGTATTGAACATAAGACCATATATAATCTGACTCCATCCTTTTATCTCCTTAACCTTACTTCCCTACCACTCTCTAAGGTACATGTTGTCATATTGTCTTATTAAAGAAATTGCCTGCAGTTCTCTCAGCACTCTCCTCTATTTTAATACTACTCTGCCTCTTCATATTCTGTTTCCCCTGCCTAAAATATTCCATCTTAGGTACCCAGTGAATATATATTCACCTTTTAAGACTTACCACCTTCTCTAAACACCTTTGTTAGAATTTGGTTTAGTCTACACTGCTAACACTAATTCATCTCTGTTAGTTCTGAGCACACTACCATCATTATTTATTTACCTTCTATCTTCCACAAGTATATGAATCGTTGAGATGAAGAGTTCTTGGTTTGATTATCCGTGTCTCTCCACTTCCTAATAATGAACTTGGTACATATAGGTGATTGTGTTACCTGTGAATGACATAAACACACTAATTGACATTTTATAGCCAACCTTCCCCTAAAAATTGAATGGATTTCATTTACTATCACCTTTCTTCGTGTCCAACTCAGTTAACCTCCATGTTTATCACATATATTTATTTGTCCTCTCCATTCTTCTTGTCATTATTGAATCTTTGAGATCATTATTTTCAATTTTTTCTGTGATTTACAGTTTAAAGTATTGTCCCAGATAACAAAACTAGATATCATAAGATCCAGGATACAAACTAAAATACACACCTAACAAAAACTTTATATGCTTTGTAGTCTCAATAATCTTCTAAATGCCTATAATATTGCTGATCCCCTGGAGAAGGGCATGGTTACCCACTCCAGTATTCTTGGCCTAGAGAATTCCATGGACAGAGGAGCCTGGTGGGCTAGAGTCCATGGGGTTGTAAAGAGTTGGACACAACTGAGCATGTCACAAAGAGTTGGATACACTTCCACTTTTCACTTCTTTTCAATATTGCTAGTATATTGGCATTATCTATGAATTTGTGGCCCCAGATTATAATTTCCACCACTGCTATAGGCAAAGTCAGAAGTGAATTGAATTGATCTATGTATAATTTTCCAGAGTTCAAAGCTGCAAATGCTTAAATGTTTCTTTAATAATGTTCCATCGTAATAGAGACCAGCACTCCTTTCTAGGGTACAGCTGGATTGCAAAGAAAGTTACTACTACTTATGATGGATTCAAGATGCGAGCAGTTTACAGTTGAATATTGTCACTCCAGCACCCCAATCCTGCCCCCACATGGTTCGTCTCAGGAGGCCTATAGTCAAAGAAAAGTTAATTAATTCAACACCTTCCTTCTTCCCTTCAGTCTTTCGAGGACTCTAACATATAATATTCCCTCAAGGGTAGAGTTTCCAAACTCAGGATTCACAAGTTCCTTCAGAGGGCTTGTAAATCCTGGAAATTGTACCCCAATGGTGAAAATATGTGTTGCTTCATTTTTGAGGCCTAGTTCATAGTGCTTATCTGACTTTCAAATTAGTTCATGGTGAAAAAGAGGAACTACACTGTGAGTCAGTGTTTGAGTTGTAGTCGGGTTCTGCCACCGATTGCTATGTGTAAGATGTAACTTAACATAGTTTAGTCTGTGGTCAGTTTTGAAGCAATCACCTACAAGTATTTAGCAGTATTTTGGAATGTCATTGTATCGATTTGGGGGAATGCAGCTTTTAATTTTAAATAAGGATTTCTTTGCATGAAACAGATCACCTGTGTTACAGTTTATATTAGAAAAGACATTCTGTTTACTTGCTTTTAGGTTGCTAGTAATTGTGTTAATATAATGGATATCTGTTGGCAATGCTAACTGCCCTACTTCCATCATAGGGTGTTGAAGGAAATAAATGAGGTAATGCACCTGAAAGTACTTTATAAATGATAACCAATTTGAAATTGTACCAGTGATCGTCATTATCACAACTTGACTGGTTAGAAACATTGCTAATTTAGGTGTACCAGAAACATTACCTAGCTCCAATGATGCTCTCCCAGGATATTGATGAGTACTGAAAAGTTCTGACTCAAACCTGCAAAATTCTGAAAATTTAGGATATATAATCCACAACAAAAACAACAAGCCCAACATTCAGAAAGTCCTAGGATAACAAATTGCTTTGAAGTTTATTTATATAAATTTTCCTAAATCAAATGTAGTTAAGCAAGTTTGTACCTGAAGAATTACTTTTGGGGCTGGTGCACTGGGACGACCCAGAGGGATGGTATGGGGAGGGAGGAGGGAGGGGGGTTTAAGATGGGGAACACATGTATACCTGTGGCAGATTCATTTCGATATATGGCAAAACCAATACAATATTGTAA
>NW_011494942.1:8731660-8733072 GCF_000754665.1 Bison bison bison | reverse complement strand
AATTGCAAAGTGTGACCAACATGAGACTAGGAAAAGCAATTTAACATTGGATTTGTGGGTTTCTTTTTTTTTTTAATTAATTTATTTTAGTTGGAGGGTAATTACTTTACAATATCGTTGTGGTTTTTGCCATACATTGATATGAATTAGTCATGGGTGTACATGTGTTCCCCAAACTGAACCTCCCTCCCACCTCCCTCCCTATCCCATCCCTCTGGGTCATCCCCATGCACCAGCCCTGAGCACCCTGTCTCATGCATTGAACCTGAACTGGCGATCTGTTTCATATATGATAATATACATGTTTCAGTGCTATTCTCTCAAATTATCCCACCCTTGCCTTCTCCCACAGAGTCCAAAAGACTGTGCTATACATCTGTGTCTCTTTTGCTGTCTCGCATACAGGGTTATGGTTACCATCTTTCTAAATTCCATATATATGCATTAGTATACTGTATTGGTGTTTTTCTTTCTGGCTTACTTTACTCTATTTAATAGGTTCCAATTTCATCCACCTCATTAGAACTGATTCAAATGTATTCTTTTTAATGGCTGAGTAATATTCCATTGTATATATGTATGACAGCTTTCTTATCCATTCATCTTGCTGATGGACATCTAGATTGCTTCTATGTCTTGCCTATTATAAACAGTGCTGCAGTGAACATCAGGGTACATGTGTGTCTTTCAACTCTGATTTCCTCAGTGTGTATGCCCAGCAGTGGGATTGCTGGGTCATAAGGCAGTTCTGTTTCCAGTTTTTTAAGGAATCTCCACACTGTTCTCCATAGTGGCTGTACTAGTTTGCATTCCCACCAACAGTGTAGGAGGGTTCCCTTTTCTCCACACCCTTGCCAGCATTTATTGCTTGTACACTTTTGGATCGCAGCCATTCTGACTGGCGTGAGATGTTACCTTATTGTGGTTTTGATTTGCATTTCTTTAATAATGAGTGATGTTGAGCATCTTTTCATGTGTTTGTTAGCCATCTGTATGTCTTCTTTGGAGAACTGACTGTTTAGTTATTTGGCCCATTTTTTGATTGGGTCATTTATTTTTCTGGAATTAAGCTTCAGGAGTTGCTTGTATATTTTTGAGATTAATTCTTTGTCAGTTGCTTCGTTTGTTATCATTTTCTCCCATTCTGAAAGCTGTCTTTTCACTTTGCTTATAGTTTCCTTTGTTGTACAAAAGCTTTTAAGTTTAATTAGGTCCCATTTGTTTATTTTTGCTTTTATTTCCATTACTCTGGGAGATGGGTCATAGAGGATCCTGCTGTGATTTATGTCAGAGAGTGTTTTGCCTGTGTTCTCCTCTAGGAGTTTTATAGTTTCTGGTCTTACATTTAGATCTTTAATCCATTTCGAGTTTATTTTTGTGTATGGTATTAGAAAGTGTTCTAGTTTCATTCT
>NW_011494942.1:8731338-8731560 GCF_000754665.1 Bison bison bison | reverse complement strand
TTGCCTGGAGAATCCCAGGGACGGGGCAGCCTGGTGGGCTGCCGTCTATGGGGTCGCAGAGTCGGACACAACTGAAGCAGCAGCAGCAGTACTTTCACAAGAACAGAGATTGTGGATGTGGAACTTGCAATTAAGTTTCCACGCAGCTGGTAAGTCCCTTCAGTCGTGTCCAACTCTATGCAACCCCATAGATGGCAGCCCACCAGGCTTCCCCGTCCCTGG
>NW_011494942.1:8696702-8731238 GCF_000754665.1 Bison bison bison | reverse complement strand
TCCCATTTGTTTATTTTTGCTTTTATTTCCATTACTCTGGGAGATGGGTCATAGAGGATCCTGCTGTGATTTATGTCAGAGAGTGTTTTGCCTGTGTTCTCCTCTAGGAGTTTTATAGTTTCTGGTCTTACATTTAGATCTTTAATCCATTTCGAGTTTATTTTTGTGTATGGTATTAGAAAGTGTTCTAGTTTCATTCTTTTACAAGTGGTTGACCAGTTTTCCCAGCACCACTTGTTAGATTGTCTTTTCTCCATTGTATATTCTTGCCTCCTTTGTCAAAGATAAGGTGTCCATAGGTGCATGGATATATCTCTGGGCTTTCTATTTTGTTCCATTGATCAATATTTCTGTCTTTGTGCCGGTACCATACTGCCTTATTCTTATTTATATAATAAATGTGAATGTATACTGAAGAAAAATATAATTGAGGGTCTCCTTGGCCCAAAATTTCATAAGTTTCTAAGATTTTAGCTTTCTCTCATTCGTTCTTCCTTTGTCCCCTATTTTGATTTCTTCTTTTCATTTCTTTTGTGTGTACATGTGGGTATGTGTGTAGTCCTCCTTTCAGATCCCACATATGCTTGGTTTTATTTAGCATCTGTCTCTGTCAGTGTTCTTCCTTCTTCGAGTATAACGCCCACACCTCCAAAATTGTTACACCATGATGAGTGTACCCTTTGTGTGTAAGATACTGCTTTTTTTGTGAAGTTTTGTTTCTATTAGAACTAGACTTTATCCTTTTTTATAGAATTGGGACCTTTTCTAAAAAAAATTATTTATTTTTAATTGAAGGAAAATTGCTTTACAGTATTGCTTCGGTTTCTACCAGACATCAACATGAATCAGCCATATGTTTACCCTTGTCCCCTCCCACTTGCACCCCTCCTTCAGAAAAATCTTTGCCACATTTTTATATTACAAGACCCTAAAGCCACAACTTATTTACAAAGTCAGTGTTACTTTACATGAAGCAGTTCATTGCTTTTAGCACAGACTTCACAAAAAAGTTAGTTCTCTTTTTGTAAGAACTAATAAAATAATACTGGAAAAGAAATCACAACCCAGTCCAGTATTCTTTCTTGGAGAATTCCATGGATAGGGGAGCCTGGCGGGCCCTAATCCATGGGATTGCAATGAGTTGGATGTGACTGGGCAACTAATATACACACAGTAAAATAATGGAATGAGTTTGAAAAAGTGTATATTGTGATAGATCTCAGGCCTTCACCGTCAGAGTCATCTACAGACCAGAGCCCATCACTGGGTGAAGAAAATATTCCGAGTTTTATTTTCGTTAATTTTCTGTATGTGTGTGTATGTGTGTGTCTCCCCCTTTCTTTGTTTCTCTCCAGCAGATACAGCAGGGAATTTTTCTCTATTAATTAGAAAAACTTCAGTGGATATCACTCTGACAACATGCAGTCAGTATACTACATATTCTCAGCGGCAAATGCCAAAAAACTTCCACTAAACTACCTGTGTACCACTTCAAAGATTGGATTGGACATTTTTTTAAGTTTGTAACTAGATGGTAACTCATAACCATCTAGTTACAAACTTTAAAAAGTGCATAAATTGTTCATGAATTACACTCTTTTAAAACTGAAAAATATGTGTGAATATTATTTTGTTATATATCTTTTGATATTTGTTTCTGTCACAGCTATTGAAAATAATTCAATTTAGTGGCTTGTACCTTCTATGGTACTTTACGTGTGCTCCCCCCCCCCAATAATTATGTGTTAATGGACTTTTAATTTCTGTTACAAATGTGTTGACATATAGACCCATTCGATTCTCGAAATGGATATAAACCTTTTTCTTTTTTTTTGGATAGAAAGCTTTTTTTTGCATGTTTTAAGACGTATTTTAAGGGTCCTAAAGTAGATATTATAAGCAGTGTGTTTTCATCTGTGCTGTGCTGCAGCATCGTATGTAATTATTCCGTGGAAAAGACAGGCCCCTAGAGCATGATATTTGGCCTTGTGAACATCCCTATAGGCATTGAATGTTTGATGTTTGAGTTTACAAATCACAATGTCTGCTCTTTTATTTTAAATGTCTGTTGTTGAGCAGCCCTTTAGAATTTAAATTGAACCATATCATATTAACAGACAAGTTGAAACTGAACTTCAAAATTACCCCCTAATTTTACCAACTTTTTAATTATTATTTTTATAGGGAAATCATGGCAATTGGCTCTTCTATATTCAAAATGCCAAAGCATTCCATTAAATTAAGCATATTGCAATCCACTTTGAAATTCAGTCTTGTTTTAAAACCACATTTGGTGAGGTGGGAAAAATAACAAGTGAACGAATCAGGGGAAAAGCCTAAAGATACTTTAATTGGCAGAGGTTTGAGTTGCTTTTGTTTAGTTTCTTACTGTCCTTTTGACAAAGTACACGTTGAAGAGGCTTTGTAAGTGCTGTTCCACTGAAGGACAAACAAGGGTACTTTTCAATTGAGCCCTTTTAAGTTTTGTTCCTCACACTCCCGCTGCTGTTGGAGGCTACTCCTAATGCATTGTGGCTCCGTGTTCGTCTGCAGTCTGTCACTGGAAAATGTCTCTCTTCTCGTTGAGCGTGCTGGAGTCTAACCTCCAGGCTCCCTTTTGAAAGGCGTCACTGTATGGAAATCGACACTCATAAAATGATGATAACGAAAGAGTTTGTTTTTTAAAGGTCAGGACAAGAAGACACCCTCAAATGTTGTAGAGCCTATTTCTTCCGGAGTAAGTGCTTTAACTTCAGCACAGAGTACGCTGAGTTTGAAGCCTTGTGATTTTTCCACACTGGAGTGAAACTTATTCAAGCTCATCTTCTTTTCAAGTGGTATCCATCACAGCGGTTTATCTTGATGTTGATTTTGTTAAGTGTTATAGAAAATTAATTTATATTTTCTCCAAAGATATTCTGACTTGGGTTGTAAAAGCTCGGGGATCACCTTTGGGAGTGTTCTTTAGGGCGAGAAGTCCCTGAGCCGAGATCACAGTTGTCTGTACAAGAAACACACTCAGCCAAGAAAGCTTCTATTTTTCTTTTTAACTAGAACGTGTACTTTTGTTAATAAAATGTAGTAATACTGTGTTCTTAATGCTCATCTTCTGTGAGCAATCAAGGCAGCCTTCTCTTCTCAAGTCCTCCGTTTGTGTGTTTCATGAGAAGAGTTCTACTTGCTTCCTGCTCATACATGAGTTTATCTACCAACAGGACTTTGTCAGTCACTGCAAACATGTCTTTACTCAAATATTTCTAATATTTCAAAAGCCTTTCAGATAAATGAAGTACCCCTGTTTCCCTTGTCCACACATATAACCCTCTCAGTTCCAGAGCTGGAGTTTTAATGCATGGAGCACTTGAAAAAGACCCATTGACCCAGGTTGAATATGGACATTAGCCAACAGTGCCAGCCCTTCTCGTTGCTCTAGTCCCCGTAGCTTTTGGAGATGTCACTTATTCAAGAGTCAAGAGCCAGCCACCTGTTCCATCAGCCTCTTCCCCCTCACATTAGAGGTTCAGGCCCTTGCTGAATAGTAACGCTCTAATCTGGGGAACACATACAGCATTTTTCTGAAGCTGATTTGTCAGGCTCAGCTAGCTGGAAGATTCTGTGTGTTTGCACGAGTGTGTGTTTTTCAGTTACCCTTGAGGCACTTGTCACGACCGTGCATATTAAAATTAATCAGACCTCCTCGGCCCGAGTGTCTGTGTGTTTAACACGAAGAAGTGGATATCAAGCAAATGCTCTAATTAAATGGGCCTGCTTGGTTTTGTTCTAGTGGATCCTTGGTCTTTTTCCTTTAATAGGAGTTGCTTATGTGGAAGGCACGGACAGCACTAGAGTCGGTGGAGAGCTCACTCAGAGTTTCCTTTGCCACCTGCTCCCAGAGTTCTGAGACCTCAAGGACTCCCAGCGTGCCCTCCTTAGCCACCCTTAGTGTGGCGAAGAAATACGTCCAAGATCATGAGGGAGCAGCAGCTAGGACAGAACAGGCTGAGCATATGACCTGGACATTTGGGTTGATTAAGACAGGCTGTCTCACAGGATGATAAACTTTGGACACCAGATTGTGCTCTGTGCTCCCACTCTTGGATGATGGAGTTTGACTCTGAGGGGAAGGTCTTGTGGAGAATTGAGAACTAATGCCCTTTCTTTATGTCCTGAATTTGAAAGTCAACTTCTTTCGTGTATCTCTTCAGGTCACCTACATATATAGAAGCTATTTTATGAGACATAAGTAATAAATATAAGCATATATATTAGCATATATTGTGTGTATGTGTGTATATATATGTGTGTGTGTGTGTGTGCATATACATATGTATATATATAAAATTTCACTTTTACTCTATTTTTTGGCTTTAGCTTACTTTGATTTATGTTAGACTTTTCTCTTTGCTTTTGGGAAGACTGTCATGGGCAGGACATTTGCAAACAAACTTTGACAGAGAGTAAGCTGAAAACACTGAAAATGTCTCAGGTTCCCAAAGCAGTAGCTTTCTTGTTTGCATATTTAATGTCATAAATGAGGTAAGCTTTTAACACCCAGAAAGCTTATGGATTTTAGTTCCAATCCATCATTATTACTTGGATTTTTTTTCATATTTTAGAAAATAGAAACAAAATTTTCTTCAGAATGTTTCACATTTGAATTATATATATATACACACACACACACACACACACACACACACTTTATATAAAGAATAAAGCATAGATCCAACGTTGAAAACAATTTGAAAAATAATGAAAAATCTCTTCAGCGTTAGAAAGTTTGGAGTTACAATTTAGCAGATCTCCAAATAACCACTGCAAGTTATCTGGTAAAAGATTACTCTGGCAGGACATGGTCCATAAAATTGATTTGTTCCTTCCCAAATTGAAAGGGTTGGACAGTTCCAAAAAATGAACCACTGTTTTACAGCTTTTCTTCCTTTCCTCCCATTGTATCTAAGAGGTAAAAAGATCCACCCATTAACCTGTATGCTCTCTTTTCTATGTGGGCATGGAACTCACGTGTGGAGCTCTGTATCGCCAGTGCCAAGCAACTGTGTGATACGTGACAGCATCATACAAGCCCTTCCTCTGCTCACTGAGGTTGCTACTTGCTATTTATTAACACAATGCAGACTGTTAAGTGTGGGTGTATATGTAATAGAAAGAAAAATAAAGGCCCTGAACAAGTAAATACATCTTTCATCATTCCTTTTGTCTGGTGTGTTTACTGTATGCTATTCTTGGTCCATAGAAGTTGTTTGACAGTTCTGCAAAAGGGTGAGGAACCTTTTCTTGAACTTTTGTTTTGTCTGTAGAAAAAAGTTTTCTATCTGCCATTCTCTTTTCTTTGCAACCTATCTATAAAAAATGTTTTTTTAAAAAGACTTTTATTGCTATTAGTATGACAAGAATAGGTGATTATGAAACATGATAGACAGTTTTATCTAATTTGTTTGAAATGGACAGTTAAAGACTAGAAATCTAAGACAGTTTTCATTTTTAAACTTTAATTAGACACAGAGAGTGCTATATTCTACAAATCACCTTTCTTCTTCTTTCTAAGAAATGGACCATTTGTTCACAGGCCTTATGTAAGCTTCACTGAAATATTGAACCTTGATTTCATTTGTGATTAAGTTCTCTCCTCCCTCCATATTAATGTAATATCAATGCCATGCTCATTGCCTGGTATAATTACTGAAGAGATCAGTAGCTGGGAGAGCATGTCATAATGAAGCATGTCTGTTTATTATAACAGGACAGTGCTCCTAAGGTGATATTTTGTTTGTAATAGATTAGAATTGCTTTGTTGTTTCAAGATGAATTAAATCTGTTTCATGGGCCTTTTTTTTTTTCTGAGGAGTTAGGCTTTGTAGAAATTGTGTGAACAGTTCATACACCATCATGTGACATTAGTCAAGTGGAAGACTTGGGAGCAGAAAGCTGTAGAAATGAACAAAATGCACCCTTTGCAATTTAGAGTCCTGTTTCCTTTCTCTGTCTTTTTTTTTCCTTTTCCCAACCATAATTTTTTCACATCAGTCTTTGCTCTGCACTCTAAGTGTTTTTCATCTCTGTCAAGATACCATGGTTAAGGGATGCAAAGCACCTAAACAGGGAGGTAGCAGTTTTGAGAGCAGTTTCTTGAAAATAGGAGGGTGGGTTCTCAGCCTTCCCTTATAGGACCGCACTCCAGACTCCCCAGAGAAGTCACATCCAACAGCAAAGTTAAACAGACCAGAATTGGACACCTGCTTGCACTTCACCTCCCCGACGCTTTCATTTAGCTCTGTGTGTTCCGTGTTGCTGGAGCACGGTCACCGTGCTGTTGTGCTTAGTTTTTCCTCCCTCCAGCTCATTCCCATTAGAAGGAACCAAGAGAACTGACGATAAATTGAAGTTGTATGTTTTTTTTTAAGTGCCTGTTTTTCACTTAAAGAATATTGTCCATGCATGTGCTAAGTCACTTCAGTCATGTCTGACTCTTTGCAACCCTATGAACTATAGCCTTCCAGGCTTCTCTGTCCATGGGATTCTCCAGGCAAGAACATTGGAGTGGGTTGCCCTGTCCTCCTCCAAGGGATCTTCCTGACCCAGGGATCAAACCTGAGTCTCTTATGTCCCCTGCATTGGCAGGCGAGTTCTTTACCACTGGCACCACCTGGGAAGCCCAAAGAATAATGTAATTAGAGGTTAATAAAGAACATTAAGTCAAAAAGCATAGTAGACCTGAGAGTCCTTCAGTTGTCTCTGCAGGATTTTTTCTTTTGTTTTCTGAATTTAAAATATTCAGATTAAGAATATTTGCAAGTTTCAAAGTATATTCCATTAGATAGGGAAATATTGCTTTTTGAAATGGTTTATTTAAATTCCAAACAATGTGAACTCTTTCTGACATAATGTCTAATAATTGTTTTGAAGACTTAGCATTAAAGAAATATTAATATCTACCTCTATCAGTTATTTTTATCAACATCTCTGCTCACATACACAGGACAAAATCTTGCCAACTCCATTCGACCCCTGAAATTTCCCTAGAATTAAGGCGTACACACACACAAAATAAATAAAATAAGTTACTAGATTTTAGGAGAATTTATCTCACTTAATCTCTAAACTAAGAATTTTGACCTCAAACAATTTTGAAAAAAGGAAAAGACACAGATTAGGATCTCAATACGGAACAGAAGCTCCCATTCTAGTCCTGTTTTATTTTTTCATTACCTTTGGACTCCTGCTAATGTCCTTTGTAAAGCCTCTCTTAATGCCCAGGAGAGAGTCAATACCTCCTTTCTGTGTAATCTCTTTTTTTTATATTTGCTCTCCTATTCACTCCTTCCCTCATTCTGACAGGAAACACTTATTAAGGTCCTAGTATATGCTAGCTATTTTATAGATGAATGTACACAGAGATCAAAGATACATTTCCAGTTAATTTGCTCATGGTATTTTGGGAGAAACAAACCATGTGACTTGGTGGGGAGAGGAACTGAGAGTGAGGAGATACAGGATATAGGTGGCGGTGGGGGACGGGAGGGCTTACACCAAAAGGGAGCATATAATGAATCCCTGTAATTATTTATCCTCAAAATTAATATTTATGTATTGATGGACATGTCTTTGTTTATGTCACCTGTAGAGGTCATGTGACTGTTAGGACTTCTTAGCCAACTCTGTTTACATGCATGCGCAGAAAGCTGTTGTGGTATTCACCAGATCTCTCTCTATGTAATATAATGTCCTTTTTTAAATCTTATTTATTTATTTTGGCTGTACTGGGTCTTCACTGCTGTGTGTGGGCTTTCTCTAGTTGTGGCAAGTGGCAGGGGCTCCTTTCTCATCACAGTGCCCGAGTTTCTCACTGTGGCCCTTGTGTTGCAGAGCACAGGCTCTAGGCCCGTGGGCTTCAGTACTTGTGGCACATGGGCTCAGTAGCTGCAGTTCTCAGGTCCTAGAGCGCAGGCCTAGTAGTGCCTCACGGCACGTGGAATCTTCCTGGACCAAGCATTGAACTGGTGTCCCCTGCATTGCAAGGCAAATTTGTAATCACTGGACCATTAAGGAAACCCTGACTTCTTTTAACATTGTTTTTCTCATCATCTCATCTTTTCTGGGTATTTTCAAGTTACTGATTTCTGCTTATCCACAGCTTTCGGGGGAAATTTACAACCTTAAAATACTCTTAATTGCGTTCCTCCAGGTTCTCAGACTAATAAGGCTAAGAATATAATGTATCATTTCCGCTTTCTCCATCTTCAGCCTTTACTGACTAAAATAATAGTGGATACTGTCTTTGAACTCTTATTTTAACAGAATAGTAAAAGTGAGCCAAAATCGTGGTAATAATAATAGGTACGTAACCTAAATCTTACTCAGAGCTAAAATTCACTTAGCTTTGTAAGTTCCTGATTCATGTACTCATCCATTCACAAAACTTAAATACTTAGCCAAAATTCTTTTAAAAATTGTTTGCCCTGTAATTATAACCTCACTTTTATCTTTTACATTTTTTTAATTTTGAGTGTAGTTGATTTATAATACTGTGTTAATTATTGCTGTACAGCAGAGCAACTCAGTTGTGCATATACATATATTAATTTCCATATGCCTTTCCATTATGGCTTATTATAGGATATTGAGTATAATGTGCTATGCTATACAGTAGGACCTTGTTGTTCATTCAGTCTGTATATACCAGTTTACATATGCTAATCCCAAACTCGCAATCCATCCGCCTCCCATGCCCCTCCTGCTTGGCAACCACGAGTCTCTTCTCTACTTCCTGATTCTGTTTCTGTCTCATAGGTGGGTTCATTTGTATCATATTTTAGGTTCTACATATAAGTGATATTTGCCTTTCACTTTTTTCATGTGGTATTTGTCTTTTACTTTCTGACTTACTTTACTTAGTTTGATAATTTCTGGTTGCATCCATGTTTATGCAAATGGCATTGTTTTATTCTTTTTTATGACTGAGTAATATTCCATTGTTATATGTACCACATCTTCTTTATCTGTTCATCTGTTGGTGGACATTCAGGTTGCTTCCATGTCTTGGCTCGTGTGAATAGTGCTGCTGTGAACATTGGGATGCAAGTATCTTTTTGAATTGTAGTTTTTGTCTGAATATATGCTCAGGAGTGGGATTGCTAGATCATGTGGTAATTATATTTTTACTTTTCTGAGGAACCTCTGTACTATTTTCCACAGTGGCTGCACCAACTCATAGTCCCACCTACAGTGTAGGAGGGTTTCCTATTTCCTACACCCTCTCCAGCATTTATATAACCTCAATTTTAAACAAAACTGCTTGAATTCTAATACATACAAGTATATAACAGGTACATATGGAACAAAGTATTAATACATTTTCCCTGACATACTCACATATCATGCTGGCAGTTAATAAAATGCAGTGCATATTTTTAAAATTATTTTCCCAAAGAAAAAATGGTGGAACAGACTCAGGAATATGGAAGTAGACATTTAATTTCTTCTCAAGAGTGGAAAAAGAGCCTCAGTTGGCATGTGATATGGTACTTGTGCCATCTTATGTATTTTATTGGGTCTCCCAGAGACCTTTATTAGACTGGGTGGGTCGGTTCGCCTGCAGCTGCAGTGAGTTCACTTCCTGTCGTACTCTCCAGCCTCATTTCTCATTTCCTAGCATTCGTAGCATCATTCTTTATGACTTGTTCTAGTAATGCTGAATTGCCCGTGCCTTTTTGCAGCTACCATGCTTTTCTTTGCTTATGATGATGTCTGTTTACAATGCCTTTGACCTTAACTTTGCTCCCGGATGATTGCCATTCATTCTTAATACTTAGTTCGTTTCACCCACCTTGCCAGAAATTTTCTGCTAACTCTCATTGCCCTCACTCTCCTCCCTTGAGAAATTGTTTTGTCTCGCGTCTCCATTGGACTTTGACCTCCTAAAGGAGTGGTTGTAAAACTATGGCCTGTAGGACAAGTCTCGACTGCTGCTTAGTTTTGTATGACCTATGAGCTAAGAATTAGGCTTCCCTGGTAGCTCAGACAGTAACGAATCAGGAGACCTGGGTTCGATCCCTGGGTGGGAAAGATCCCCTGGAGAAGGGAATAGTTACCCACTTCAGTATCCCAGGGACAAAAGAGCCTGGTTGGCTACAGTCCATAGAGTCACATAGAGTCAGATACAACTGAAGTGACTTAGCACATACCAAAATTCTTGCCTGGAGAATTTCATGGACAGAAAAGCCTGGCAGGCTACAGTCCGTGGGATCACAAAGAGCCGGACATAACTGAGGAACCAACACATGCACACACGTGATCTAAGAATTTTTTCCCGTCTTTGAATCTTTGAAGAAAAAAATCAAGAGAGGATGATTTTATGACACATGAACATTATATGAAATTTAAATGTGCATCTTTAAATAATGTGTTATCAAAACAGCCATGCTCATTCATTGACCACATATGGAGATATTGTCCTATAATGTACCTTAGTGATGCAATAGAGTTGATTATAGCCCACAAACCTGAAATATTTGCTACATGGCTCTTTATAGTCTGCCCACCCCTGTCCTACAGGGCAGGAACACAGTCTTGGTCACCCCATCATCCAGAGTTCCTAGCACAATGACTTCTAATTCAATGAGTTAACTGAATGGTGGAATAACCTCTCTCTGACCTGAAACAAGGCGTCTACTTCTGGGTGTCTAGTTCTCATCCTAGGAAGTTTAATAAAGGAAATACTGAATTATGAATACCCAGATGCTAGATTTTGCTCTATCATCTGGATAATCTTGGACAAATGCTTCATTTCCCTTTATTTGAAAATAAAATTATTTCATTAAATGAGCTGTATAGTTCTTTCTAGATATACAATTCTAGAAACATTTTAATAGTTTATAAAATCAGTATGCAGAAACACTTAAAAACAGAATTGGAAGGCCCATATTTTATTAAGAAATATGAGCAAAAGGACAGAACAGTGAACTCTAACAGATCTGTTATATATGAGGTTTATCATTGGTGCTGATTATATGTTCTGTAGTAATCCAAATAAAAATGAAATTTGCTATTGGTCTGTACTGTGCATTTCTATCTAGGGATAGAAGATAAGATCATTTGTTGTTAAGATCTGTGGCTTATAACTTACCTGCATTTCTTTGAGTGAAAATTTTATCTGGATAATGAAAGGCAGACATTGAATGTTAGTTTTTGCCAGAATCCTGAATTATCCTGTGTTTAATTCTCTTTTACAAAGTCATGCTCACTCTCTTATATAAACCTCCTTCCCCAAAGATATTGCAAGGGCCAGAAAGAGCAATGTTGATACCAACCTATATACTTCATTTTATAGATTAAGAGACTTACAGAGTCCTTACATCTCTAAAGTGACTTTTTTTTTTTTTTTTAATTCTAATAGGAGTGCCTGCTATAATCTTGGGCAGTCATAAAAGTATCTTGAATGAAAATATCACAACATAATATAAGGATTCTTTGGATGAAAATTGTTTTTGCAATTTGTACCTCTTTCTAACATATTATTTATAATTTGATTCGTTTACTTATTTATGGCTATGCTGAGTCTTCATTGCTGCACAGGCTTTTCTCTACTTGTGGAGAACAGGGGCTACTCTCTAACTGAGGTGCGCCGGCTTCTCTTAACGGTGGCTTCTCTTGTGAAGCACAGGCTCTAGGGCATGCAGGCTTCAGTAGCTTCAGCACATGGGCTCAGTAGTTGCCACTCCCAGGCTCTATAGCACAGGCTCAATAATTGTGGTGCACGGGCTTAGTTGCCCCACGGTATGTGGGGTCTTTCCAGATCAGGGATCGAACCTATGTCCTCTGCATTGGCAGGCAGATTTTTTTAACAACTGAGCCAACAGGGAAGCCCTCTTTCTAACCTATTTTAAAAGGCAAACAAAATTAAACTTTAATTTTAAATATTCTTACTTCCATGAGTATATTCCTGAGTAAAATTGATCATCACAAAAACCTATAAAAATTCTATAGGTAAAAGTTCTTTTAATGTTTCCAGTTATTTAAAGTTATTAAAGAAGTGAAAAACTCAGGTATATCCGTGAAGAACTTCAGGAAAAAAATCTTTTGTAGAAGTTCTGTGCCGACTTCTGTGACATAACCTCAAGAGATAATAAATAAGTAATTTTGCATAGTCTGCTCACTTGTAGTATTACGGTCCTACTGCTTTGTAGAGTCTTTTTCCATTGCCTTCTATAGGAATCTCATAGTGAAGCACTGCAGTCCTTCAGTGTGGGACATCTCGTTGTGGAAGAGGGTAAACATTTCCTATCAGTCCACTTGCTTCAGTCTTTGCTTTATGGTCTGTCATTCAATCAGGTCAGCTACTAGGAAGTATATAAAGGGCAGTTCAAGAGAACAGATTTCAGTGAGATCAGAACATGCTATATGTAAAGCATTCTTAATTCTACAGGGGATATATGTTAGGGGAAATTAGTGTTATTGCCACTGCTTGAGGTTTTCTCATTCCATTTTTCACTCAAATATTTGCCAAGTGCTGATTTCTCTATTTGGAATTCTGAATGTCCTTAAAACATAGTTGAAACACATCTATAAATAAGTATTCTTTTAATTAAAAAAATAAAAAGGATCGCAATACTCTTACATTCCCATTTGGATTTTTTTTTCATCTGAAAATCTATTATTGCTTAAATGTCAAGATTCACCTTGTGATTCTAAATGAAAAAAATATTTGCCGTATTGTGCTTCATGTGATATAATTATGGCATATAAATGTCAAAATATTAGTAACACTATTTGTTAAAATGTATGAACTTATTTCAGTAAGAATAATTTAGCAGTCATCTCTCAGGTTACATTCATAATATGCAAGGAGATTATTTTGCTAATTGTTAAGTATATAGACATACCTTTTTGAGAACTTAGAAATTCTTAACTTCCTTCAGAAAATTCAGGGATACATGTTCTTTCTTCTTAGCAAGCTGGTATATGAATGAGTAATGAGAGTTTAAAAAATATGTAGTTTGTGTCTAAAACAAAGTAAGCATTTACTTGCTGAAGGTGGGTTTCTACCTGCAATGACGATTACAGAACAACATGTGTTTTTATTAAAAGACATTTGAAACAACTTATTTCTATATCTCTGCTTTTGGATTTCCTGAAAATAATGTTCAGAAAAATTCTGTGATTTTTACATAGGTGAATGAGCCGACGTTTTTGTACCCTTTCTTTTCCTTATCCTTCTTGGGGTGTCCCTGAGCTCTACCCAGGCTGAGACAGATGGCTGCTGGTTTAGTTGTGTGCGTGGGAGAAAGGGACTTCCACATGTGATTTTTACCATTTGGTAGTAATTAGTTTGTTGTATAAATTAACATTAACTGAACCGTTCTTCAGGCATTGTTTGTAATTATCTTCTTTGAGTCTCTGAGTTGTGTAAAAAGATAAAAAGCAGAGAAGAAATTGTCCTTTATTTTATACAAAGTGGACCAATCTATCATTAGGCTGAATAGATCAACAATTACTGTTTGTATGCCCAATAGACCAAAAACTTTGAAATGACTGTAAAACAGAAAAACAAACCAAAAAAGAAACCCCCAAAAATTGGAACTTAACGCTTGAGAAATACAGTTAGATGTTCTGAAAATGTGTAATTTTTACTTTAAGATAGAACTGAGTGTAAGAGAAAAGTGCAATACAGTTTGAGGTATTTTTCTTCACATCTTTTAGAAAATAATTTTTTTTAGTTCTCCCAGTAACTTCCATTTGAAGGTTTCTATTCCATCTTTTTTTCTTCTTTATATGTTACATACTGTGTTTGGGTGCTTTCATATAGAAACATTTTCATAAACATTTTATGAGAAGTATTTTTAAAGATATAGTGTCAATATTCATCTTCTTAGGCACAGCTATTCACTAGTAAGTGGGACTTTGATAATTCAGGTTTTAAACTTTGTGATGGAGTCACCATTTCCTCCCCACCCCCACCCCAAATAAAGATATTGTATATGAAGGAAACAAATCATAAGCAAACTGTGTGTCTTAAAATTCCCCTTCAGTTTGATTTTGGCCTTGTTCATGTTATTTCTGGGTTTGAAATATTCCTCTTGTGTCTTTCTCTAGAGATCTAATAAGTAGTACCATATAACAGATTGTCCTTTAAAGCATAAATGTTTCTTTCTGGAAAAAAAAAAGAAACTCCCATCTGTGTTTTTTCTTTGGAAATTGCTCTAAGAAACTACCAAGAAGAACAAGTTATTGCTAGACATATTTTGACCCAAAGTATTTAAAGTATGTCATTGCACTTTTACTGTCCATAACACAGTCATAATTTTGATGTTGACAAGAAAATATGATGGGCATTATCCTACTAAGAGCTTCTTTATTGCAGCCCATAAGATAATAAAACCTCAGTCACAGCAGAATTAATATTTGTGTTAACCTGCTATTAGATTATTAATAAAACTGAAAATGTATACCGTAAGTAGCTATTTTCTGTCATACAGTTTCAGATATTGATCAGGTGTTACTTGTAGAAATTATAATTACCAGCAGTAATTTATTTCTTTGCTTTTTAAAAATTATCGTTGCACTTTTTTCATGGATACAATTACTTAGTGGATCTCAAACATTTAAAAATATCCCAATACAATTGCAAATTACTTGGAATAATAACAGTTTTCCTTTATTTAGCATGGCTATGTTTTACTGCATTTTTTTAGTGAATGAACAGAATTAAGGCACTGTTTTTACCATGACTAAGTGGGAGATTTATTCCTGAAATGCAAGATGGTTCGACATATGAAAATCAATGAATGTAATACACCTCATTAACAGAATGAAGGAAAAATTTAAAAGAATTGAAAATATATAAAACATGTTCTCAGGCAATGATGAAATTAAACTAGAAAACAATAATAGAGATTTGCCTTTAAAATTTACCAATATATGGAAATTAAACAGCTCACTTTATTAAAACTAAGACGCTTTGGAACCTGGGTTTTGTTCTGAGTTGTTGGATAAGCCATTCATTGGGCTTCCCGAGTGGCACTGGTGCTAAAGACACCCGCCGCCAGTGCCAGAGACAGGAGAGCTGAAGGGTTCCGTCCCTGGGTCAGGAAGATCCCCTGGAGAAGGGCATGGCAGCGCACTGCATTATTCTTGCTTGGAGAATCCCATGGACAGAGGAGCCTGGCAGGCTGTGGTCCATAATGTCCCAAAGAGTCGGTCACTACTGAAGCAACTAAGCACGCTTACTCCCATTATTCCAAGGTTAACAGAGACATGTTTTTTTTTTTTTTTCAATCATTTTTAGTGAGAGTGTTTCAAAGTGTCTGAATAATTAAAAATGTGGGATTTTTAAGTATTTCTAATGCAGAACTCATTTTGATGAAATAGGAAAACTCGAAGTACTGTATGCCTAGAAGTTGGCCTCTCTTTACAGTGTATCATGTTGCATTTTCCATAATTAACTAAGATTCTGAATCATGCTTCGCCTTTAAATGTATATCACTATTGACAATTCGAAGGCTCCAAAGTTTCTGAATTTTCACAAACCTTGCCTCCTCAAATCTTGCACAAAAAATATCTACAAATCTTGCACAAATTGGCTTATGTGCATTTACTTTCTGAAATGAGAAAAAAGAATCATTATGTCTTATCTCTTTATTTTGGCTATAAATCAAATAAACATAAAAACCTTATGCTCTGTGCTTTTCAGAATTTAGAGCTGGCTAAGAAGGAAGCAGCCTTAATCCTGAGGATATTTCCTTTCCCTGCTTCACTGGATAGAAGTGTATTTTCTTGTAAATTGGGCAGTATACAGAATTTGGTCAAATTTTAAAGGGCAAACTTTGTGTCTGTTCAGAATCATTCCACGTACTACTTGTTCCCTGTAAGCGATATGAGTATAATTTTGGTAAAATATTTTAATAGAACAGTTTTTGATTTGTACATATTAGGATTCTTAATATTAGGCCAAAATATTCCTCTGTGTGAGAGAAAATCGTCTTTATATTCCTCAAGTAAATTTAGATCCTCATTCCTGGAAGGACAGCAAAATAAACACTCTGCTTCCCGACTGTTTGATTTTGCTTCACTTAGGTACTTGTGTGCATAAGAACATATAAATCTAGGCTTACATGCACTTTTTGAGGAAATCACACTATTCTACAATCCCTACCCATACAGACTAAACCATTTTTCCATTATTCCTTAAGTCAGCATTTTTATCTAATATTTCTTTTTTACTTTTAGATGAAAACAATCGACTATTGACAAATAACCTACACAAAAACCAACTCTGGATATTTTTTTGGCAACCATTTGAAATGCAGACTCCTGTATGACATGATATATTTTGGATCCAAAGATAAGAAGGGAAGGGGAGAAAAAAAGCAGCTCTTCTGTGGCTGTGGCCGTGAAGCTCAAAGAGAATACATTAATTAACCCAAGAGAATTTCTAGGAAGCTGGAGTGAGAAGCCGTAGCTTTGAAATCTAGTGATCTTTATCCACTGTTGGGTTTGGGTCAAAGATCTTGGACAGAGAAGGAAAAAAAGGGAAGGAGGTACATTATAGGAACCAGATGTTAAAAACTGATAAAGGCTACCAGCCCCCTGCTGCTGCTATCAACCGCCACCTCCATCAAAAAGGTGGCATTCTCCTCTGAAGCCCCTCTGTCCTTCGAGCAGAGAGAGACACACACAATTTTGGCTGTGCAGTTTCCTTTGGCCTACCTTGTCGAATGGCCCTAGAAGACTAAACAGGTGTTATCTACTTTTGATTTCAGTGCATTTAAATTAATCCTGTCAGCTCAGCTGTTAAAACAACTGTCATCTCCAGCTGTTAGTAATTTTCGACTGGGCACTTTCACAGGTTGCCAAGATCTGAGCCTGCATCGTGTGTCTCTCTGAATGCAGTAGAGTAACAATTGTGGGTTTTTTAAAGGGGCTTGTATTGTGATGCTGCACACATGAAATGATCATAATAACAATAATTTCCAAAGATTTTCTGGTGCCATGTTTTGTGGTATATAAATAAACCATGTGCTGAATGCCACTCCTATCTATATTCTGTGATGTGTTACATAACGTTTTTTTTAATCCGGTGACCAGTAAGTCAACTTGGAAGTATAAAAGAGAGAGGTCTGATGAAGAAGTTAAGAGACAGAGATAGTACTGCACTTGCTTGTGATGATTTCTGTGTTTCCAGAAACAATAGTTGCTTCAGGTAGACTTATGGTTTTTCTTTCACTGAAATAATCCATAAAATATTTTGTTACTTTTTTAACAGTTTGAATAACTCTTCACTTTCAAGCCAAATATAAGGCTTCTGGCTACATCTCCTCCTATTGAAATTTTAATTCATAAGAGCCATTTGTTGCATAGTTTCAATATTTATAATCTATTTCAGTTAGTATGTATTCAAATCTAATATTGTAGGGGAGAGAAAAGGCCATCAGGAAACTCAGTTTATTATCAACAATTGGAACCTGCTAAAACTGTGCAGGAATCTCAACACTATCAAAAAAGACTTTCATTTGCCACTGATGTAATCACCTGGAACCAATGAGTTTTCCTCCTATCCTAATCTTACACATTGAAAATGGAAAAAATTATCAGTTTTCTGTTTCTATTAAAAAGTATAAATTTGGGTTAGCTTTTTACTGTTAAAAAGTATATTTCCAAAGAAAAATAAATATATATAACATTAATTTTAAATTGTTTGTATTTAAGAAGAATATAATCATGCCAATAATGAAAACAGTTTTCAATATAAGGGACCAGTCCTAAAACTTGTGGTTATCTTAAAATATTTTATTTGAATTTATGTAATACTGATGTGGAATAACTGTACTCTACATTTAGTAATTGCTAAGGAATTTCTGATTCCATATTTTAATTTATTTTAATTAATTTAATTTAGGTAATTTTTGAGAGGGTAGACATGCACAAGATAAATAGTAAAAAAAAATGTAAGAACGTGTGTATAATAGAAAGCATTTCCTCCTTTTTATTCCTGTTCTTCATTCACCCAATTTTAGCTCTAGAATGATTCATGGAAGATGTTTTCTTCGATATATCTCCAGAGATATTCTGTGCATATGCATGGAGCAGTCTGAGTGCATGTGACTAGGAGCACATCAGAAGGATACAATGCACACACATACACACACCCTAACTTGGATGTCATTACCTCTGACTTTACATATTAATTACATAATGTTTATTACCTGAGAAAGCAGGTGATAAATTCATGTATACATGAGCAAGAAGGATAATATTATAATGCATGTGATATATAGGTATGGAAATTTAATATTTTTTATAGCTGAGGATTTTAATTCACATAGAACAAAGAATAATAGATGCTACTCTGTCTGTACTTAACAAAACTAAGATGTATATGCACTTTTGATCTAGTAACTCCATGATAGGTAGCTGAATATTCTCACAGAGATGCTAGAATTTATAAGTATTTTGTTTGTGACATTATTGTTAACTTTCTAAATGTCAGGAGGCTGGCTATATTACTGTGCATTTATAGATGGATTTCTTTGAGAGTGTTAAACATTAGGGAAATTTATCCATAGAAATATGGAAAGATACCCATGATTTTTAAGTTCAAAATGTTAAACTTAAAAAGTTTATAGTAGTAAATATAGGATTATAATGTTTTTAAAAGTGGGACTTCCCTGGTGACTCAGTGGTAAAAATCCACCTGCAGTGCAGGAGGCTCAGGTTCAATCCCTGGATCAGAAAGATGCTCTGGAGGAGAAAATGGCAACCCACCCCAATATTCTTGCCTGGAAAATCCCATGAACAGAGTATCCTGGTGGTCTGCAGTCCATGGGGTTGCAATGAGTTGGACACAACTGAGTGTGGATTCACACATTTTTAAAAGTATGTGTATGTTTATATGAAATTTATTTTAAATATCAAATATTTATCCAAAGTATATATATATATATGTTATTGATACATGTTTTGCTATATTCTATTAACATTTGACCAGTTACTAGGAATTTGATCTTTAAAAACTGAGCAATCTTTATTAATGCCTAAAAGAATCGATTACTGATGGATTTTGCTTTTAGTTTCTATGTATATTATTTTACAGAAGCAGAAAGTCATTAAAAATATAGGAAATATATGTTAGTAACCACAAAATTAGGTGATTGGGTGGAGATGGGGGCAATACAGTGGATCATGAATGCATGCTAATTTGTGCCCAACTCTTTGCAACCTAATGGAGACTGTAGCCTGCTAGACTCCTCTGTTCCTGGGATTCTCCAGGCAAGAATATTAGATTGGTTTGCCGTTTCCTCCTCCAGGGTATCTTCTTGACCCAGGGATTGAACCTGTGTCTCTTATTTCTCCTGCATTGGCAGGCAAGTTCTTTACCACTAGCATCACCTGGGAAGCCTACAGAGAATCATAAGACAGACATAATAAGGGTAATAGATTGAAATATGGAGATAGATTTGCTGCTTTTATTTCTGAAGCTGTATTTGCTGAAATACCTACCTTTAAAAATTTGATTAAAAAAGGAAAAAGCAGAATATGCTTGCTCACACAAGCATACACAAAGAAATAGTCTGAACTGTGAAACAGGTATGCCTTGCTCAAAAATTTGTTGTAGTTCTTTGTTGTTTTAGTCAGTAAGTCGTGCCCAACTCCTTTGCGACCCTATGGACTGTAGCCCACCAGGCTCCTCTGTCCATGGGATTCTTCAGGCAAGAATACTGGAGTGGGTTGCTACTTCCTCCTCCAGGGGATCTTTCTGACCCAGGGATTGAACCCGTGTCTCCTGTGTCTCCTGCACTGGCAGGTGGATTCTTTACCACTGCATCACCTGGGAAAGTATGGTCATCAGGAAGGTTAAAGTACCTTGTGACTGGAAAACCTATACATAGCGTTTGTGGGTGTTTTATTGTAACTTACAGTCCATTGTTACTGTGATTGTGACTCTGTTTTTGCTAAACACCCTATTGTTTAAAAAACAAAGCCAGCGATTGGTGCAGTTTGCTAAATGCAACCCTGTCTTTTCCCTCCACGTCACTATTCTTACTACTCCTACTGCAGGAAATTTTTTGATGGAAGAAGGATAATTTTGCATTGTAATAGCACCTCAAGCTTGGGTTTACATGTTACGTTGATTCCAAAGCCATAAACCAAAGATCAAAAGAAATGTTTGAGTAGAGCTGACTCAAGAGAACCTCTTTGTATTTATGTCAGAGTTAAACATGTCTCTACCACCTATTAGGAGCCAAGTGTTGCAGTCCAAGTTGATCCTCTACTCTAAATGCTCAAGACTGGGGAGGAGAAGGTGTCAGGGCATGGCTCGACCTTTCCTCTGGGTGCAGGGGTGCCTTCTAAAATAGTCCAGCCCTGTGCCTTCTGATGGCATTCTTAGGAGCAGTGCCGAGAAAAGCTAGGTCCAAGTGTAGATCACTGATTTTCCACCAAAGTATGGGAGGTTATAATGGAAGAGAAAAAAACCCATGAGGGGAAATGGAAGAGTCTCACTTTTCCTTGGCTCTGTAAGGCTATTATTGTGAGTCAAAACAGAGAAAGAATTGAAAGGATTGACACCTTGCCTTTTGTTTTTTATATGCATCTTGCCAGGAAAAAAAATGCAATTACTCATAAAATTGGGTATCGAAACCTTAAAATATTCCCAATTCCATAAATTCAAAGAAGATATTACAGTGATGTGTTCTACCTGTATCACCACTTAGAATAGTGGTGAGCAAAGGCTTTACACTGATCAGACAAATTTCAAAATTCAACTGCACAGACAGTAAATTATTCTGTCAAATATTAAATTTCAAGATTACTAATAGGAAATGATAGCTGTATATAAAAAACATGGAGACTACTAAAATTTTCGCTTAGATGATTATCTTGACTTTGCTTTGAATTATATTGGTTGTGTATATTTATATAGGCCAGTCCAGATCTTGTCTCTCAGATTCCTAAGATATTGTGTTGGGATTGTATAAAATACATAAACAGGTTTCTCTTTTAGTGGTAGATAATAGAAGCATAAAAATCATAACAAACTAACTTTGACTAGCTTGAAAAATTGTACTAACCTTAGTAATGCTACTTTAAAAAAAAAAACAGATAACACTTATTGGGGCTTCCTCAATGGTTCAAGTGGAACTGAATCCGCCTGCAATCCAGAAGATGCAGGAGACATGAGTTCTATCCCTGGATTGAGAAGATCCCCTGGAGGAGGGCATGCCAACCCACTCCAGTATTCTTACCAGGAAGATCCCTTGGACAGAGCAGACTGAGGGGCTGCAGTCCATGGCATTGCAATGAGTCAGACACAACTGGGCACACACACACATTTATTGAACAGACAGCAATTTTTTTCCCCCTTAGGCATGATGTACTTCATTTCTTCATTTGTTTTCTCTAACTTAATCTATCTACCTACTTACCTACCTATAAGTAATCTATCTACTTACTTACCTACCTTCCTCACTGTAGTTGAGTTCAGATGTCTCTAGGGGCTGAATACATTGACTAAAAGCGTGATTTGAACTTTAGAGCTGTCTGATGCAAAGCATCATCCATTAAACTCTATTATTTCTTACATTTTCAAGAAATGTGATGAACACAGTTAATATGAATGTGTTTTGGAAATAATGAATGAGTTAATTCATTTCTTGATTCATTTCACAGACTTCTTTTTAAACAGCTGGGCTTGCAAAATACTGTGATATAAAACAAGTAACAGGTCAGCCTTATCATATAGAACATTGCATTCCTGTGATGAAGACTTTTTCTCCAATGTATCAGTAGCAATGATAGGTAGCTAGAGAAAAAGTCAGACATCAGGTAATGATAAATTCTATTTTTAAAAGGCAGAGGTATCTTGTTAGAGAAGAAAGTAGATTATTTTGTGAAAGAGTGATATCATTGAAGATGGCCAGTATCTGAATAGGCAGCCACTGGGTGGGGAGGGGGTGAAAACACTCTAGGACTTTGTCAAGGGGGGTTGTGATGGGGTGAATGTTTAATAATTTAAAGCACAGAGGTTAATTTGCATCAGGTATCATCGGGAAATAAATAAATAAGTTTATTGGGAATATAGGACAAATAAGTTGAGAAAAGGAAAACAGAGTCTAAGTATATTTTAGAGTCAGGTTTCAGAAGTCCTAAATGTTACACTAAGGAATTGAAATACACTGAAAAGCTGCTGATGACTTTCCAACAAGGGAATGTTCTGATCAGAGTTCTATCCTCAGAAACCATTTTTATCATTGATTATTGCACCTTACTGCACACTTGCTTGAGTTACTTTTGGCTAACAGTGATAACAAGCAGTGGAGTCGTGGATGTCCTGATAAAGATCAATATCTGTGGAGTTTTTTTTTCCATTTTAGTAGGATTTTATTAGTGTTGGTATATAGGCACTGTTATCAGTTAGCTCAGGGTATCTTTATGTCACTTTTTTAAAATAAAACTTAAATTTTACTGTAATACTTATTTCTACCATGAGATTTTAAGTACCCTGAGGCCAGGAAGCTTGTTTATTTACTAAATAGCATGTACTGAAACAGACTTCAATACATGCTAGTTGGCTATTTATTGAATGAGGTGATTGAATAAACATTGGCTGTTTACTAGTAATTTGCTAAGTGGATAAAATGTAAACAAACAAAACTCAAATCATAACTCTCTGGCTCCTCTGTCTGCAGCTCTATCTGAATAGATATTCATACATTGAGCTCTTGTCACCATATCGTAAGTTTTCACACTGCTGAATGCTATTCTTGTTGTACCATCTTTTTGAAAGCTTTTAGCCCTTCCCTTTCCAGGATAATATTTATATGTCCTTTCAAATATAGCTAAACATTACCTCTTCTAAAAAGGATTTTCTTCCCTCTTGTCAGGTTGGTTAGAAATTCAGCCTCTGTGCTCATTTTTTACGCTTACATAAGATTTACTATTTATACTGGATAGCACTTAATCACTCTGTTTCACAATCTCTTTCTCCACTAGACTATAAATGTCTTGAGGTCATGGACTGAGTTATTTCATTTTTGTATTTCAAGACTAATACGGTACTTCATTACTCTTTAGTCATGATTTTGTGCCAGACTCTTTGCGACCCCATGGACTGCAGAATGCCAGGCTTCCCTGTCCTTCCCCATATCCCAGAGTTTGCTCAAGCTCATGTCAGTTGAGTCGGTGGTGACATCCGACCATCTTATCCTTTGTCACTCCCTTCTTCTCCTGCCCTCAATCTTTCCCAGCATTGGGGTCTTTTCCAGTGAGTTGGCTCTTTGCTTCAGGTGGCCAAAGTATTGGAGCATCAGCTTCAGCATCAGTCTTTCCAATGAATGTTCAGTATTGATTTCCTTTAGGATTGACTGGTTTGATCTCCTTGCAGTCCAAGGGACTCTCAAGAGTCTCCTTCAGCACCACAATTTGAAATCATCAATTCTTTGGTGGTCGGCCTTCTTTATAATCCAACTCTCGCATCCATACATGACTGCTGGAAAAAGTACTTGGTCAATAGCAAATTGGTATTAACGTTTTGATGAAAGAGTGCTGAGTTAAAGGTTGGGAGATTTGTGAAGAGGACATGAGAGTGCTGTATGATGGAGGCAATTAAGACCTAAATAGGCCTAAATGAGGTTTTTGTCTTTATGAACAGAGAAGAAAGTAAGAATTTCAGAAATATTGAAGGGTAAAAATTAATGACATGATGGCAGATGTTATGTGAAGATAAAAACAGAACCAAGTTAAAGATACAAAGTGACTGACAGTATGAAGTGACTGATTTCTTATTGAGACAGATGATGAGTCCTTTTCTGGACATAATCATTTTGAGGTGCGATTGGGGATACTGAGATTTTTGCAAGTAGTTAGTAAGAAGTCTAAATTTGAAAGCAGTCAGGAAAGGACATAAGCATTAGTACGTTAACCATTCACATAGTAATGATAGGTGAAGTCTTTGAGTGCAAGAGATTATAATAGAGAATTTAGAGGAGAGAAGGATGACTAAATCTTGAGGGGCACCTACTTATGGCCAATTTGGAAAAGCGGTACCAGAAAATAGTGTGAGAAAAAAACAAGGAAAGAACAATCTCAGGAAAGTTAAATTCTAATCGAATGAGGTTTTCTATGTTTTTCCCCAGGTTTATTGAATTGTAATTGACAAAATTATAAAATATTTAAAGATTTTATATATGTATATATTATGAAAGTATTCCCACATCTAGTTAATTATGCAGTTTTGGAATGTCAGAGAAGAGTTGCTGAAGTAGTAGTTGTTAACAGTAAAATATTCTATAGTGTGGTTGATAAGCAAGTAGTGATACAGATCTAGTCCAAAGCCAGAGGCAGAAGATTAAAAACACAAAAGGGAAGGCAAGTAAAAGGGTCCATTATGTGAGCAGCAGAGTTAAGATAAATAATTTTTTATCAGACATTTCTACTTTCACCTAAATAAAATTCAAACCCATAGAAGATGCTTATGTGGAGTGTATTGAAATGTAATGTGGAAACACATATATTTTACAAACAAATACGGTTGTCATGTATCTTTCCTGACTATCTGAGAAGACAAGGTTAGGGTACACTCTTTTTAAATATTCTCCTTTTCAGTATTAATGATAATCACACAGCCAAACCATATTTATTTCCAGGAGTGAACCGTGTTTTATGAATGTGTTATATTTTGAGATAGAAGACTCCAGAGTTAGTCAATATGAGGAATGTCAACTATATGGCTAGTGTTTTTAATGAAACTCACATGGTGAATATTCATTGGCTTAGCCCTTTATAAGACCATGAATCATGTCTCATGCTTAAGAAAAGGTAAAAAGAGAATTAAATGTTCCCTGAAGCAGCGATCCCCAACCTTTTTGGCATAAGGAACTGGTTACATGGAAGACAAATTTTTCCATGGACTGAAAGGGAGAGAGGGATGGTTTGGGGATGATTCAAGCACACTATGTTTATTGTACACTTTATTTCTATAATTATTACATCAACTCCACCTCAGATAATCAGGCATTAGATCCTGGAGGTTGGTGACCCCTGCCCTAAAGTGTGTTCCGTGTCTAATAGTTTGAATTTTACATTTGTAGCTTATATTGCCTGAGGAGGGCATTCTTTTTATATAGCTGAGTGTGAATTCTGAAGACCATCATCTTCTTTACCAGGATTGCTAGGACATGGTAGTTGCAGAGAGTGAATTGAACTAAAATACCTTATTTGTTTCCCCTAAATGTAGAATATTGTCCGAATAGCCAAAAGCATGAAAATCATTTAAATCCAAAGCCTGCAGTAGGAGTGAAATCTAAATCCAAGACCCTCTGTAATTTAATAATTAGTAATCAACTGAAAATATGTATAAATAAAACTTTGGTGTAAAAAGAAATGTTTAAAAGTGGGGCAAAATTGCTAGGTGTGAGAATTCATCCACTGCTAAAAAGTTAAAAGAACCAGGATCACCTGTATTGCAGGCAGATTCTTTCCCATCTGAACAACCAGTAAAGCCCAAAATATTTGTATATAAAATATGGGAAACCTTATGACCTAATATTTGACTAAATCAAGCTGATTTTTTACATTTTACCAACAAAATGTGAACAAAATGTTTTTTTAAGTAATCGTTCCTGTAGAAATGTGGACTCCACTCTGCTGAACTTTAGGATGAAAGGTAACACACTGGATAAGTCAGAGGTTTACTGTGGCTGAATTACCACTGTCTGTTGACAACTGCCTCTAATATATCTGTAGCCAAATGTGTTTGGAAGATTGAAGGGAAGCACAGTTAAGGTTGTCACACCATTTTCTTCTTGTTTATCTTCTCTCTTCCTCCTCCTCCTCTCTTCTTGTTTTTCCCTCTTCCGTTCCTCTTTCTTCTTACTAACCACTGTTTCATAATTAAAACAGGGCTTCCCAGGTAGCTCAGTGTTAAAGAATCTGCCCACCAATGCAGGAGACACAGAGGACGTGAGCTTGATCCCTGGGTTGGAAAGATCTCCTGTAGGAGGAAATGACAACCCACTCCAGTATTCTCGCCTGAAAAATTTCATGGACAGAGGAGCCTGGTGGGCTACAGATCATGAAATCACAAAAGAGTTGTACATGACTGAGCGATTGAGTGCATGTGTGTGTGCACACACACACACACAATTAAAACAAGACCCCATTTGTGTCAGGGCCAGCAAGTCCTCTCCACTGGGATTTGCTGAGAGCTATTACTAGGCATGGGTGCTGTAAAACTGCCCCAGGAGCCAAGGGAAAATAGATAACAAGACTACCTGTTCCTCATGAAGCTTCTCATTTACTCTTTAGAAAAATAAGCCAAAGAAGAATGGGATTCCACCATGATAGCATTTTCCTAAAGGAGTGTTTCTCAAAGTGTGGCCCAGTGCCCAACTAACTTCTTCATAATAACAGAGTGCCTTTTAATATATGTGTTAATTTTAACAAGTTTTCCAAATAACTAAATGCTTTGCATTATTATTTAATTTTATAATCCTATAAGGCAGGATTATTCCAATTTTACAATTAAGGAAATAATTATAAAGGCTATGAGAATGCTTGTTTATTTTATGATATACTTTCTCCTTTCAGGCCTTTACTTTTGTAAACATAGTTTGCTACGTGAGCAACTGCAGTGATACTTTTCTTAAATGTATTGCTTTACAGGAGTGTTTAGAGGGAAAGAGTAAGGGAAGGAGTAAAAATAAAAATTTTGGCTCTCCATCTTCATTTGTGGATTTGTGGTGTGCACACTTAACCCCTTGATCATGTGTGCATGTGTGTGTGCTAAATTGCTTCAGTCATGTCCAATTCTTTGTGACCCTGTGGACCATAGCCCACCAGGCTTCTCTGTCCAAGGGATTCTCTAGGCAAGAATACTGGAGTAGGTAACCTACTCCAGTGCCCTTCTCCAGGGGATCTTTGCGATTCAGGTGTTGAACTCACATTGATTATGTCTCCTGCATTGGCAGGCGAGTTCTTTACCACTGATGACACTTGGGAAGCCACATGAGCATGTATATAGACATTTTATTTTGTTTTATAAAGAAAAGTGATAGCTAAATGTTATATCATTTGTGTCCCAGTTTTGAAGTATTACTGTATCCTGCTTATCATTAACGTGTATATTTTAACCTAACCCTTTTATACATCTATCTGACAAATGTTTATCCATATATTAACGTATTTATGGAGTTCTTAGTATATTTGGGCACTGGGTTGCCACAATTCATGAAAGCCTTATCAGCATTTTATATCACAATTAAGAAAGCCTTATGACTTCTTCCATTATACTTACTGATATTTTTGGATCCCACTCTAAGAATATTTCAGGTCTTTCAAATGCACTGTTATTTGTGTCAGTGGCCAATTTTTAAAAATTGTGTAGTTCTATCCAATGCCTTTAGGAGATTAGCACTGAAATTACATTATTGAAAATTAATCTAGGTTATTACTTATTGTGAAATGCATTGTATCCAACATTAAGTCTCCAAAGGTACAATGAATAGATTGTTCAACTTTATATAGTTTTTCAAACAGAAACAGCTGTAGTTTTGGAACATGATCTGCTTAATCTTATCTCTAGAATACTGTCTGTAATTTTCTGTCAGATAAACTTTCTTCAGATTAATAATATTGAGAACTATTTGTGTGTGTGTAACTTAAGTACAACGAAAGTGTTAGTTGCAGTTAGGCTGAACTCACCTTGTCGAATAAACAATTCAGTAGCTAGTATCTGAACCCTGCCTCTGATTCTAGTAAGAGTTCAGTTCAGTTCAGTCGCTCAGTCGTGTCCCACTCTTTGCCACCCCATGAATCGCAGCACGCCAGGCCTCCCTGTCCATCACCATCTCCCAGAGTTCACTCAAACTCACGTCCATCAAGTCGGTGATGCCATCCAGCCATCTCATCCTCTGTTGTCCCCTTTTCCTCCTGCCCCCAATCCCTCCCAGCATCAGAGTCTTTTCCAATGAGTCAACTCTTCGCGTGAGGTGGCCAAAGTACTGGAGTATAGACCTTAGTTTGCAGTGTTTCAAAATGGCAGCCATAGGAATGAGAAAGACCATAATCTTCCATTTTTTGCAGGCAGCACAAATCATTAGTTTCTTAGACTTAATTCAACATACACTTATTAAATGCAAGTTGTATCCAAGTTAGTGTTTTAGGTACAGGAAATATCACAGTGACAAGACAGAAAACTGTAAATATATGAATTTCCAGTGGGAGAAGTCAGATAATAAATGTAGTGATTAGGCAAAAGACATCGTTTGTCCCATAAAGATAAGTGATATGGGCAAAATAAGGAAGTAGATAGAGATTGGGAAGTGTAGGGAGTGACTGATTTATAAATTCTTCCTGAAAAGATGACATTCGAGCAAAGACTTGAAGGAGTTAAGAGAGCAAGCTATGTGGATAATCTAGGGGGAGATCCTTGTAGTTAGAAGAGTACAAAGGGCCTGGTAGGTTTCAAGAACAGCAAGGAGGCCAGTGTGGCTGAAATGAGATGAGCAAAAGGAAGCCAGGTGGAAGTGAGTTCAGAGAGGTAAAGGGGACCTCGATGCTGGGATGTTGGAGTCTGCAGCAGGTACTTGAGATTTTACTGAGAGAAGTGAAGACTATCAAAGAGATCCCAGCAGAGCAGTGGCTTGCAATGTCTTTATAGCATAAAATTTTACTTGTATTTTCAGACTTCTCTGGAACAGTGCCAAGGTTTTAGAGGTTATGGGAGTTATCCCAGAAGTTTTCACTTCAAATAAAATAGATACATGGAATCTGCTTTCATTTCTGGACCTTTTTTTTAATTCTCCAATAGGACCTGTTCTAAGATTTAGATTTCTTGTTTCTTTTCTTTTTTTTTTTTTTTTCAGACCAAATAAGCAGAATTTCCAGTTTTTGGTCTTTTTTCTGGATTATGTACAGACAAAAGGTCAAGTGGAGGGTGACTCAGTGATCCTGTCATTGCTTCATAATTTAGGAATTTTCCAGGTGACCCACATATCCTGATGCTTTTAATAAAATCATATTCTATGGCCAAGATGCACCTCTGTGTATCCTCAATACTTTAAACAAAGATTTCTGAATCACTTCCCCAAAAATATTGAAGAGATAAGTTTTTAGGTATAAATATCTACTAACCTGTACCAGTACCTAGTCTGAAAACAAAACAAAACAAAAATGATGCCTTCATTTTAGAAGAGTTAAAACAATTAGGTACCAAAAGAACAGGAGGTCATCGGAAATCCATTCTTGTGTGTGTGTGTGTGTGCGCGTGCATGTGTGTGTGTGTGTGCGTGTGCATGCTTAGTCACGTGTGGCTCTTTGCAACTCCATGCACTGTAGCCTATCAGGCTCCTTTGTCCATGAGATTTTCCAAGCAAGAATACTGGAATGGGTTGACATTTCCTACTCCAAGTTCCATTCTAGTGATATGATTTAAACTGATTAAGTGTCTAGTGTTGAATTAAGACCACTTTGAAACTATTTTTTTCAAATTTCACATTCAAGTTAGACTCATTCTTTGCTTCTTTAAGGTGTATTCACTACAGTCACTAGTCTCTCTTTAAATAAAATTGTCTCACGAAATAAAAAGCATGGAAATAAACATACAAGCTTAACTCCACCTTTTCTCATATATTGGTAAATATATTTTACCTTAAAGATTTGGCAATGTGGAAAATGTTTCAGTGTGCACACACATATAATACTGAATAATAATGGATAAGCACACTAATATTAGAATGAAAGTTACTATATTGCCAGTCTCTTTAGGTGGTTTCCAGATAGCTCTTTCATGCAGTGGAATTGTAAAACTCCAGCCCTTTGCTGCTGCTGCTGCTGTTGCTGCTGCTAAGTCCCTTCAGTCGTGTCCGACTCTGTGCGACCCCATACACAACAGCCCACCAGGCTCCGCCGTCCCTGGGATTCTCCAGGCAAGAACGCTGGAGTGGGTTGCCATTTCCTTCTCCATTGCGTGAAAGTGAAAAGTGAAAGTGAAGTCGCTCAGTCGTGTCCGACTCTTAGCGACCCCATATACTGCAGCCCACAAGGCTCCTCTGTTCATGGGATTTTCCAGGCAAGAGTACTGGAGTGGGGTGCCATTGCCTTCTCCGCCAGCCCTTTGCAGTTAGAAGCAATTGGTCTTCAATTAAGAAAACCAGTTTAGGAGCTAAACACAGTTTGAGAGCCTAATCCAGACTTAATCCCTGCTAACTAGCTCCCAGTAAGTAGACTATGAGAATTTCACCACCAATGATAACCATATTTTTACCTGCCAGTTCTCCAGCTTTCACTGTCATTAAATTACTTGATAAAATTTTTGTGTTAGTTATGCAGCTCAGCTACGAATATGTGCCCTTTCCTGGTAATTTAGGAAATTCTTACTACTCATTCAAATATACTTTTCTTTAACCCTTTCCCTGGAATGTATCCTCCATGGATGCTTAAACGTCTTTAGAATAATGATACATTTACTTTCCCTGCTTTTCTTCATTGACCATCACTATCTTAGGTTCTGAGGGGCTTTATTCAATTTCTCATTATACTTCATACCAAGAAAGGAAGAATTCAGCTGCCAGATGGGACGTCTAGGCAAAGAGACTTTGAATGAAATAGTATATAATTTGAGTTGTAAACACCATGGATGCATTGTAGTTTAAAAGTGCTCATCATAACTGAGTTGTAGTTAAAAGGATTTGGGTAGAGGATTGGGTATTGATAGGTAACAGTTAGGGGTTTTCCAGACTCCCTTTTATGTGGCTGAATGGGAGCTACATGTAAGTCAGGTTCAGACTCTTAAATTACACCCTCCGTTTTGACCTTGTCTTCCAGACTCCAGAGTATTTTTTGAGTTCATTAGTTAAAAACTACCCAGTCATTTAAATACCAGAATACTCCATTTTTTGGAAGATTGTTTCCAGGAAAGGAAAATGATTATCAATAGAGATGTTGCAAATACTTTTATATTTTGTGCATACACACACACACACACACACATTCCTGAGAATGGCTTTCTGTACACTGTAGCTTCATTGTATAACAACCACCTTTGGAAATTCACTAATAGTGCACAGCAAAGGCTCTGTTCTGTGGCTGGTCCTACCCACAAAACTCCCATTCAGCATTTTTTCTGTTTTCTTGAATTATTTGAACAGTTAATAGGCACATACACATGAGCACACACTCAAACATACATGCTTCTCCCACATCACAAAAACCACCCTCACATTTGGCGCACCTCTGATCCTCAGTTCAGCCGCAAGGCAAGACTTAACAGACTTGTGTCAACTCTACTAAAAAGGTATTCAAAAGTAGTCTCAAAGGTAAAATTTAAGGAACATAGTTGAGGGAAGGGAAGGGGGAAATTATATTTAAAATCATAATACAACTTTTCTGTACTAAATAGCATAAATCTCAGGAGCATCTCTTGCTAGCATTTTTCATGAATTCTCTGTTCTTTGAAAAATCCTATAGAAGTTCATTCTTTAAACATAAAGTATAGACACTTGATGGCATTAAGGTTTACTCTTGAGGTTTCTTATGGTAAATAATAGTTAAAAATATGTTATTTTGTTTTATAATATATCAGCTGTTTTATTATAAATCACCTTTCTAAGTTAAATAGTACATTTTAAAAGCTAAAATGTAGACTTAAATAGATCAATCCTAATTTAGTTAGCTCTATTATCAGCTGAATATATGAACATGTGTATCTAAAAGCCATGTAGAGGTGGTTTAGTTGCTCAGCTATGTCCAACTCCTTGCAACCCAGTGAACTGTAGCCTGCCAGGCTCCTCTGTCCATAGGATTTCCGAGGCAGGCAAGAATACTGAAGTAGGTTGCCATTTCCTTCTCCAGGGGATCTTCCCAAGATTCTTTACTGACTAAGCTATCAGGGAAGCCCTCTAAAGGACATATTTTAATGAAAAAGGCTAAATTTAAAATTGTCTTTTGCAGAAATAGCATTTTTAAATGTTCTTATTACAAAGAACGTAAAACATTTCCAGTTAGAATTAAATTTTTATTTTTCTTACGTTTATTAAATGTGAGAGACATTATCTTATTTATTGCAGGAAATGCTAAAATGAATTAGACTCAATACCTCTAAGCCTACCAGAGGAAATCAAGAATCACACTAGTATTTCATGGCAGTTTTCTTATGGCATCCCATTTAACCCAATAGTTTATAATCTACTGTCAGACAGTGATACATGTAACTGTTAGACAACAGGATTTGTGAAAAGCATTTTGGCATCAGGTATATGGTTGTATTCTTGAAAACTGTCATAGAGAGTTTGCATATAGAAATTAAGACCTTATAGTGAATTAGAACTTATAAGTCAATGGCTATAAATATATGTTTAGGTGAATAATAATCAGGTTATATTATTCACCTAAATGTATATTTTATATGTATAGGGCTTGTATTTTATTTATATATATATATATATATATATATAGTGCCTATTTTATAGTCACTAAAATAAACTAATAAGAACAGTATATCAATTAAAGAGAAAGTCAAAGTCTCCCATAGTATATCTGAATATATTAAAATAGAGGGTCATTCCTTTTTCAATAGTCTTCCCCTGTGGTTTCAATGAAATGCCTTGTTAATTCATTTGATTTTGATTATTTTAAAGAAGGATTATACAGAAAGCATACTCATCTTTCTAGGTTTATTTTCAATAGCTTATTCAACAATTTAGACAGATACAGCCATCATAACCTGTGAAAGCAAGAAACTTTGGGAGTATTCTCTATTGGGAAAGTTGATATAAAACGTTACTATGGAAGTCACAGAATTTAAGAAGACACTCAGTCTGTGTCTTGCAAATGCAGAGTCAGCAAGTGCAGAAGCCTAAGAGTGAGTCCCCTCAGCTTTGGCACCTCTGGGTGCCTTTCTTGACTCATCCTTTTCTGAAGGCAGAGACTAAGTTTATCTTGCCTTTTGCTATACCATGTAGTATAACACACACACATTAATGTACTAAATTCAAAATGTTGCTCCCTACAGCTGCAACATTAACTTGCTTACCCTAAACATGCATCAAGCAATTGACTAGACTCTGCAGGAAGGCAGGAACCTTTTTGAATTCTCCACCCATTCCCCATTCTTAGATCAGGAATTTGATGGCTTTCCTAAATACAGAATGGCATTAATGTGTATATAGGCATTCTGTTTGTTTTTCCTTCAGTTGGTTCTTAAATATTATTATTTTTTTTAATTTTTACAAGGTTGTGTTGGTTTCTTAAACCATTTGTGTGCTTAAAAATTACTGTTTAGGATTGGATGTAACAAAATGCATAATGTACCTTCTGGGCAAATAAAAAGATTTTCAAGAGTTATTTTCTCCATAAGCTACTTTTGATTAAAATGCTGATTTTAGAAGTTTGTCCCTCACCCCGAGAGCCTAACAGAGTACATGGCACAGAATAGGCATTAAATAACTATCTGTTGAATAACTGGTGTATACTGTACCTACCAATTTTTTTTTTTACTTCAAAACTTGGAGTCACTCATGACTCATATGGATTTTATCAAGAATTCTTGCAGCAATGAAAAAGTATACAAATATGTATCTACTTATTTTCACATGAGGAGAATTTAGTTAGGGAAAGATGACTGTAATTTCAGTGGAAGTTCTAAAATCCTAGGGAAAATCTTACAAGAGGAATGTTTCAGATTTTTCCCAATTTTGCCTGTCTTTGAAATTTTTGCCTTGATAAATGGATTTGAATTTTCAAAAAAACTTAATTGACATCTCAGTGGTTTTCTTTATGACAGTTCATTTTACACATAATTTCCACACATAAAACTCTAAACTCATAAATAACAAAATATTTTAATGATTGGAAATAATTTTGTCAAGTGCTGTGGGATGATTTTATCCTATATTCTCTACTTATTTTTGGTAGACTCCCTTGTCTAGAGACACATTTGAAATAAGTAAACTTTTTTATTTTGCTATCAGTTAAACTATGGTAGCATCAATATTTCAGTTAATCCATGTACTTTGTGAAGAGCCAGATAAGTTACATTTTACAAGTTACCGAGTCCCAGTATCTCCTACATACAAACTACTCTATCAATAAATGTATGGCCATCTTTATAATTCAGATCATCTTGCATTTTTTTAAACTGACTTAATTTGTAGTCTAATTCATCCAAACTTTAGGATTTGATGTACTTTCACAGAAGAAGGCAATGGCAGCCCACTCCAGTACTCTTGCCTGGAAAATCCCATGCACGGAGGAGCCTGGTAGGCTGCAGTCCATGGGGTCGCAGTCCATGCAGTCCATGGGGTCGCAGTCCACGCAGTCCATGCAGTCCATGGGGTCGCTAAGAGTCAGACACGACTGAGCAACTTGACTTTCACTTTTCACTTTCATGCATTGGAGAAGGAAATGGCAACCCACTCCAGTGTTCTTGCCTGGAGAATCCCAGGGACGGGGCAGCCTGGTGGGCTGCCGTCTATGGGGTCGCAGAGTCGGACACAACTGAAGCAGCAGCAGCAGTACTTTCACAAGAAC
>NW_011494942.1:8684268-8696602 GCF_000754665.1 Bison bison bison | reverse complement strand
AACCCCATAGATGGCAGCCCACCAGGCTTCCCCGTCCCTGGGATTCTCCAGGCAAGTGCCTGGAGAGGGTTGCCATTTCCTTCTCCAATGCATGAAAGTGAAAAATAAAAGTGAAGTCTCTCAGTCGTGTCTGACTCTTAGCGACCCCATGGACTGCAGCCCACCAGGCTCCTCCATCCATGCGATTTTCCAGGCAAGAGTACTGGAGTGGGGTGCCATTGCCTTCTCCTAAAGTTTCCATAGAACATAACAATCTTTATGTGCTCAAAATAGCTGTCAGTGTCCAACTCATTAAACACTGCAGACGAAATGCTCTGAAACACAATGTCTTTCTCCAATGAAAACAACTGTAAGCTAAAGCACACTTGCATAGTTAGGCAAACTGTGTCTCAAGAATAGAACTGGAATACAAAATGATCTATTATCTATATTTGTGAGGTGGACTCTAGAACACTATTTTTTTTTTCTGTGTAGCATGCGTTCTATGGTATTGCACACCTATGGCAATAGCCACTTTGTCTTAAGAAGAGATGCCTCTGTGTAATTAATGTCTGTTGGATGGCTTGAGAAAAAGTTTGCTCTGAAATTTTGATCATCAGCAATTGGCAGACTGGTAGCAGGGCTTATTGAGATAGGGGACACTGAAAGAATTGGAAGTAGAGTTTTACCAAGTCCAAATGACAATTTTGCCTATAAGAATATAGGCAAATTTTTCTTGATTTTAAATGAATATTAATTATCATAGAACAGGTATAAGGATTAAATGAGATAGTACACATAAAAATCCTATTACTGTGCCTGGCCCTTAGTATGTACTCAATATTTGGATATTGTTCACAGAGCTTTCCTGTGTGTGTGGGTGTGCTGTGCTTATGTATTTGAATTGGCAAGACTGAAAGGGAGAGTGTAGTTGTTATGTGATAAATGTTAGAGTTGAATGTAATATCATAAAGATTGCTATTGAGCTATTTACTGTATGTATCATGTCCAGTTCTTGATAAAGTTTTTACTTTTTTAAAACAGTACTTTTCTTAAAATCTTATACCAGAGTTAGGAAATGCTTATGTATATTTGCAAATCATGATGCTGAAGATGTGATTATGAAATAATAAAACTCATATAAACATGGAAAAGAATATTTAAATGAAGAAAAATAGCATCTTCTCGCAATTAAGTAGAACACATAAACTGGGAAAATTAAAACAAATGTTATTCAATTACATACATTTGTTTTCCAGTTTTATAGTTAGAGTGATTAACTTACTGAGCCCAACTGGTAGACACATTTTATATGAATCTATTTCTATATTTGATGTTCTTATACACAAATTAAAGATTTATCACTGGTTTATTTTACATGGTTAGTTCTCTTAAGAATGCTTGTAGAATATATCATGTGATAGTTACCATATAGTTCATTCTAAGAATGATGAAGGTTGATCTTGATAAAGCTGAAGTGTTATATTTCACTGAAAAGCACAGATTTGATTTTGAAAAGTTTGGAACATCTCAGTGGTCCTTTGTGTGTATATATATATATATATATGTGTGTGTGTGTGTGTGTGTATTTTAATTTTCCTCCTCATATATATCTAGTAATAGTCAGATCAAGGAGAGTTGATTTTATTTATATCCAAACAATAGTAAAAGTTATTCTGTGTTATATTACCTTTTTCTTTTATCTCCTTGCAGACCTTGAAATTGAAGTTGACACATTTGTAAATATGATTTTCTTTCCTAGGTCTTTGGAAAGTTTATTTATTTGGCAAATAAATTATCCTGAGAATTAAATGGTAACTCTGAGTATATTAGCACACTAGGAAATTAGCTTTCGGAGATCTAGGTTAGTTCTCTATGTGTTACTACTACTATGAAGGTAATTGGTTCTAACATGATAATTAAAAAATTGAGGCTCTCAGTGCATAACTTAGCTCTTGAAATAGGTTAGGTAAGAAAGCTAAAATATATACCACAAATATTAATCTTTTCTGTAACAGTTTTAACTTTGAAACAGCTAGCCAGGCAAAATCTGTACTGAAGCTAACACTTAGCTCAGGTACAGCTATTTAACCCTGATTTTGCCCCTATGACTGACTAACTGACTTGCCCCTATACACTTGATGCCTTAACTTAGAGAGTAATCTCAAAAGAAATACTGTGTTCTCTTTTAAGAACAGGCCAAAGACAGAATGAGGAGAAGGAAATGGCAACCCACTCCAGTATTCTTGCCTGGAGAATTCTATGGACAGAGCAGCCTGGTGGGGCTACAGTCCATAGGGTCCCAAAGAGTTGGACACAACTGAAGGACTAACACACACACAGGCAGAATGAGGAAAAATCACAGTAGTAGTTCACTTTATCCTTCAGATCACATTTACTAGAAAAGGTAGTTTTCACCCTATCACTACTGGTAAAAATAGGAAGAAACACATTTTTATTGAATATTGTTAGAAATAGGTATTATTACTATTGGAATTAAAATATATATTAGGGATAGGGTAAGACAGGTTTTGAAAATATTAATGTAATTTAATATTTTTATTTGAAAAAATGATCAGTTAACTTATAAAAATGAATAACCTTTGATTGCATTATAATTCAGTCATTTGTTTAATTTTCTTCCTTTCTCTCCTTTGCTTTGTGTTTTAATTTTTTCTTTCTCCCTCCCTTTCTCCCTTCTCCTTTCTTCCTCCACCCTTTTTATTCCTTCCTCTGTGTCAGAGATGATCTGTGTCATATATCATCAGATGTCAAGTAGACAGGATTTGAGAATTACTGATATAATTCCTAGGTGGGTGATAGGGAACCCCAAAAGTCCCGTTCAGTATTCTTTGTGTTGTAAATGGTTTGGGATCCAAGGAGAGATATCTGAGAAACAGACAAGGAGAATAGTCAGAAAAAGCTATCTTTTTATCTATATACCATCTCATGCCTTTAAAAGAAATACATAGACGTATGCCTTTTTTATAAAACTATATTTCTTGGACATCTTTCTTTCTTATATCAGCCATGGAGATTTATCATTTATACTGAAGATTTTGAGAATGTTTGTACTTAAATAATGCAGTTCTCCAATCGGAGGAAAAGATACATTGACAGACCTTGGGGTAGGTTATAAATATTCTTTTTGGCCCTTAATGTATTTGTTTTTATCTTGTATGGGGATTCTCTGGACTTTCCATGTGGCTCAGTACTAAAGAATCCACTTGCCAAGCAAGAGACACAGCAAATACAAGTTTGGTCCCTGGGTCAGGAAGATCCCCTGGAGAAAGAAATGGCAACCCACTCCAGTACTGCCTGGAAAATCCCAGTGGACAGAGGAGCCTGGCAAGCTACATAGTCCATGGTGTCGCAAAGAGTTGGACAAAACAGCACACACACAATGGGGTTTCTTTAGCAAAAGAAACAGTATACAGAAGCAGTACAACTTATTGGTACTTAATTTATTTCTTTGTTTAGAATCAGTATTATTCTCTATTTCCAGTGAATGGTACCTTGCATATATTATGTGCTTGATACATATTTACTGAGTCAGTCTAATAAGCAATAATAATTTCTTTTGACGCTCTTGTCAAGCTGCATAAAGCCCAAAATCTGTTGTTCAATTATCATCAGAAGCTCAGTTGCAAAATAAAATATTCATATCTGATTAGTGTTAGCCTAACCTTACCTAAAGTTTTCAACGTTGTATCCCTGGTTGAAGCAGAATTTCATGTTCCATTCTTAGGCCATTGTACAATTTTTTTTTTTTTTTTTATTAAACCGTGCTTTGGCATTATATCATTAGTCTGCATTGAAGAATTTAAAAAGAAATGTTCATTAAAAATGCTATTTCAAGGATATAGTTCACTAAATCAAATCAGATATTCCATTAATGAGGACCCATGGGAAGGTTTTTCACTCAGATTTGTGCATCAGGAAAAGCTTTTTTATACCTATCCAACTGATGTGTTTTTATCTGATGGATATCATGAAACTGTAAATGGCTTCTCTTATAGGTCTGAGTGTGTAGGAGGCACTGGCAGTTGCACCAGACCTTCGGTTTGTATATGTTACTCTGTGATCTGACCCCCTCAATTGATTTTATTTCAAATCTTTCTTCTATATTTTCTTACATATTTTTATTGTTGCATTTTATTTCGTCTATAGCTATGAGATTTAATAAGCAGAGAGCATAAAAATAATGAATATTTCAGTTTTTTCAAGACATTTGCACATCTATTTTAGGTACCATCAACCCTACTTTGATTATACCTAGGATAGTATTATGGAAATACCAATATTAAATAAATATATAAGTAGCTATCCTTTTCGTTGTGTCCACATGTCAAGACAGCTTTCCTTCTTTTCACATTGTTACTCTCTCTGTTGCATCTCAGCTCCAAACAAGAGTACTTTCTCATTTTCCTACTAATTCCCCACTAATGTTGCTGAGCCATGATCATTGAACCTGGAACCATAGTATCATGAGCTTGTAGTTTTGAAATTTCATTTCCTTTACAATAATATCAGTAATATTTTTATATTTTGTAGTTTGTCTGTACTAAGCTGAAGTATCTCTGATTAATTAAAAAGCTAGCAATGTGGTTTATTTCTCAGATAATACATCTTTACACAGAATACAGTATTCTGATAATAACAACTGAATATTCCCATGTTAGCAATGCGTGTTTCTTGTAAGGAATATAATTATAATAAGTTGGTATTGATATATTTCAGATAGCAGTGTTTATCATATGTCCACACTTTGGATCAAGTGTATAATTCTGTTTAATAATAAGGTAAAGAGATTTTTAATTGTCTTCTAGTATAAAGAACATTTTGCTCTTGTCCATATAGCAAAACTGTATGGACTAGATCCCACCTCGGAGGTGGGATCTAGTCCATATAATTCTACTGACACAACATAAAATCTAAATATCAAACTACTTTGTCATTTCAGTTTCCCATTTGTGTAATGTTTAAAATCACCATGAATAATACCTCACCATGACTTTTTAGGACAAATGAGACTTTACAGTGTTGTTGCCATCTGTTCAGAACTTACGGATATAAAATGCTTTGTTTTCTTAAGAATGCAAATGCATTTTAACTCCACTGCCTTGTAAACTTACATGGCCACTATGTTCAGTTCAGTCGCTCAGTCGTGTCCGACTCTTTGGGAACCCATGAATCGCAGCACGCCAGGCCTCCCTGTCCATCACCAACTCCCGGAGTTCACTCAAACTCATGTCCATTGAGTCGGTGATGCCATCAAGCCATCTCATCCTCTGTCATTCCCTTCTCCTCCTGCCCCCAATCCCTGCCAGCATCAGAGTCTTTTCCAATGAGTCAGGTCTTCGCATGAGGTGGCCAAAGTATTGGAGTTTGAGCTTTAGCATCAGTCCTTCCAAAGAACACCCAGGACTGATCTCCTTTAGAATGGACTGGTTGGATCTCCTTGCAGTCCAAGGGACTCTCAAGAGTCTTCTCCAACACCACAGTTCAAAAGCATCAATTCTTCAGCGCTCAGCTTTCTTTACAGTCCAACTGTCACATCCATACGTGACCACTGGAAAAACCATAGCCTTGACTAGACGGACCTCTGTTGGCAAAGTAATGTCTCTAATTTTTAACATGCTGTTTAGGGGTCATAACTTTCCTTCCAAGGAGTAAGCGTCTTTTAATTTCATGGCTGAAATCACCATCTGCAGTGATTTTGGAGCCCCCAAAAATAAAGTCTGACATTGTTTCCACTGTTTCCCCATCTATTTGCCATGAAGTGATGGGACCAGATGCCATGATCTTCATTATCTGAATGTTGAGCTTTAAGCCAACTTTTTCACTCTCCTCTTTTACTTCATCAAGAAGCTCTTTAGTTCTTCACTTTCTGCCATAAGGGTGGTGTCATGTGCATATCTGAGGTTACTGATATTTCTCCCAGCAAACTTGATTCCAGCTTGTGCTTCTTCCAGCCCAGCATTTCTCTTGATGTACTCTGCATATAAATTAAATAAGCAGGGTGAAAATATACAGCCTTGACGTACTCCTTTTCCTATTTGGAACCAGTCTGTTGTTCCATGTCCAGTTCTAACTGTTGCTTCCTAACCTGCATACAGGTTTCTCAAGAGGCAGGTCAGGTGGTCTGGTATTTTCATCTCTTTCAGACTTTTCCATAGTTTATTGTGATCCACACAGTCAAAGGCTTTGGCATAGTCAATAAAGCAGAAATGGATGGTTTTCTGGAACTCTTTTGCTTTTTTGATGATCCAACAGATGTTGGAAATTTGATTTCTGGTTCCTCTGCCTTTTCTAAAACCAGCTTGAACATCTGGAATTTCACGGTTCATATATTGCTAAAGCCTGGCTTGGAGAATTTTGAGCATTACTTTACTAGCATGTGAGATGAGTGCAATTGTGCAGTAGTTTTAGAATTCTTTGGCATTGCCTTTCTTTGGGATTGGAATGAAACTGACCTGTTCCAGGCCTGTGGCCACTGCTGAGTTTTCCAAATTTGGTGTCATATTGAGCGCAGCACTTTCACAGCATCATCTTTCAGGATTTGAAATAGCTCAACTGGAATTCCATCACCTCCACTAGCTTTCCAAGGCCCATTTGACTTCACATTCCAGGATGTCTGGCTCTAGGTCAGTGATCACACCATCGTGATTATCTTGGTCATGAAGATCGTTTTTGTACGGTTCTTCTGTGTATTCTTGCCACCTATTCTTAATACCTTCTGATTCTGTTAGGTCCATACCATTTCTGTCCTTTATCGAGCCCATCTTTACATGAAATATTCCCTTGGTATCTCTAATTTTCTTGAAGAGATCTCTAGTCTTTCCCATTCTATTGTTTCCTCTATTTCTTGCGTTGATTGCTGAGGAAGGCTTTCTTATCTCTCCTTGGTATTCTTTGGAACTCTGCAGTCAGATGCTTATATCTTTCCTTTTCTCCTTTGCTTTTCGCTTCTTTTCTTTTCACAGCTATTTGTAAGGCCTCCCCAGACAGCCATTTTGCTTTTTTGCATTTCTTTTCCATGGGGATGGTCTTGATCCCTGTCTCCTGTACAGTGTCACAAACCTCCATCCATAGTTCATCAGGCACTCTGTCTATCATATCTAGTCCCTTAAATCTATTTCTCACTTCCACTGTATAATCATAAGGGAGTTGAATTAGGTCAAAGCTGAATGGTCTAGTGGTTTTCCCTACTTTCTTCAATTTAAGTCTAAATTTGGCAAAAACCAAATTCATACAGAAATGCAGTTCTTGGATGCAATCTCAGAAACAACCGAATGATCTCTGTTCGTTTCCAAGGCAAACCATTCATTGTCACAGTAATCCAAGCCTATGCACCAACCAGTAACGCTGAAGAAGCTCAAGTTGAACGTTTCTATGAAGACCTACAAGACCTTTTAGAACTATCACCCAAAAATCATGTCCTTTTCATTATAAGGGACTGGAATGCAAAAGTAGGAAATCAAGAAACACCTGGGGTAACAGGCAAATTTGGCCTTGGAGTACAGAATGAAGCAGGGAAAAGGCTAATAGTGTTTTGCCAAGAGAACGCACTGGTCATAGCAAACACCCTCTTCCAACAACACAAGAGAAGACTCTACACATGGACATCACCAGATGGTCAACACCGAAATCAGATTGATTATATTCTTTGCAGCCAAAGATGGAGAAGCTCTATACAGTCAGCAAATCAAGACCAGGAGCTGACTGTGGCTCAGATCATGAACTCCTTATTGCCAAATTCAGACTTAAATGGCCACTATATTAGACCCATGATATTTTTAGGAATTTAAATGTACTGTAGAGTTATATAACCTTAAACTGTCAACGCCACTTAGTTCTGCCCTATATTGATACGTGAAATCTCATGTATTAACTCAATCATTGTTTACTGCCTACGTTCTCTTAGACACTATCCTAACTTTTGGGGATACAAAGAAAATAAGAAAGTAAGATATAGTCTCTTCTCTCAAGGATCTTACTGTTTAGTTGAGAGGCAATTAAAAAAAAAAGTGTATAAGTTATAGCATATCCTTACAGATGTTTTGGTAAGATAAAACTGGTATTCAGCAGGTTTAACATTAAAATCATTCCTTGTCATTAGTAAGATTGCTGTGTTATATCCTTAGTGGTTTAGTCATGTCCAACTCTTTGTGACCCCATGGACTGTAGCCCACCAGGCTCCTCTGTCCATAGAATTCTACAGGCAATAATACTGAAGTAGGTAGCCATTCCCTTCTCCAGTGATATGCAAATCAAACTGGGACCTCAGAGAGCACTATCAAGAGGAGGATGTGCTTAAGCTGACTTCTAAAAAAATGAGTGAGCATTAGTTAGAAAAAGAGAATGATGAACCTATATAGCATCCCCATTAATTGGTTCATCATCAAGTTTTTGTGTGAACCAGTCTTTATTTAAGCAGTAAGTACTTCATGAGGCAACTGAGCTTGCCATGGGTTACTTTCAATTCTCAAAACCTTTTTCTTTTTTAAGTGGCTAGAATGACTAAAAAGCACACCTTACATACCTTCGGCCTTGTTTTATCAAACTTAAATAATTACCAAATTTGAATCTATTTTGTATTTACTGGATTTGAGTTGCTTTTAAAATATAATTATGACAGAATTGATGATGGAAAAAGGTAACCTGAAAGTTTTTCTGTATTTCCTAAAATATTATATTTATACCACAGACAATATTGATAATTCAGAATTTCAGATCACTTCCTGATCCATATGTTCAAAATCTTATGTACTTTACTATGCCATTACGTTTCAGTATCATGAATATTTACTTTATCTGTTGTTTATACTGAGATAAACCTATAGCTCGTTCATTTTTAATGAGTATCTAATTTTTTAAAAGTACAACTTAAAGGGATCTAGACATTATGTGCTTCTAGTTTATTTTCTACCCCTCCACCCCAGTACTTGGGACAGAAAAAGTTTTGTGGTTTACCAAAAGCTAGAGGTAGTTTGGCAGAGTACCCATGGGAGAAACAGTTTCCTGACCTTTTTTGTTCTGCCTTACAAGACCTACATGGACAGTAATAGTGATTCTCAAACCATGATCACAGAGAACCCTGCATTTCACTACTAAAATCAATAGTCCTTCTAAATCATAAAAGAGAAGATAAAAACATATTAATAGAAATTATTTGTTTGATTTCAAGTTGATTTTCTTTTATAATTTTCTCTTAAACTTTTGATGCTATTCTTGGCTTATCTGATATAAAACAAGTGAAAAATGGTATAGATAAATATTAATACACATTCAAAAACAGTAAAACTACCTAGCATGAAATGTACTTTGTGGATTTGTCTTTTTAAAATCATAGTTATCTTTCTACACTATTATTAGAATTTATTCTAGGAAAATAATTCCTGAACAATAGTAGTAGGAGCATAGGTTTTTACCACCAGAGAAGTAGGTGTTTAATAAATATTTATGGAATTGAAATAAATTATTTCAAAACAATATCTTATTCCATCCATGTCACCATTTTCATAGACTCTTCTTAAATTTCTTAGTTACTAATCAAGATATAAGCAATTATTATTATCATTGAAAAGAAAAATATGTATGTTTAAAATAAAGACTTCTTATAATTAAATAACATGTTACCAAGAGAATCTGCTTTTCAGTATTTTAAGTGGAAGGATATCTTCCTGGTATGACTGGAATACCAGCTGTTGTGGGATAAACCAATGATTTCTTGAGATCGTTATCCTGTTATCTATTGTAAAGATAATAGATATTTATCCCTATTACACTAAGGGAAATATCATCCTTGGGAAAAGAATTGGGTGAGTATCAGAAGAAGAATGTCGTAAAGGTTATTTTGAAATTAAAAACACTGAATTGATATCTAGAAAGATGGTACTTATGTTAAGGAAGCTAAAATAACTTATTTTCCCACTATTTTAAATTTCCTCATAGTCTGTTTATAATTCTTGCCCAAACAAGAAAAGGAAATGCCAACATAATTAGAAGAAAAAATTTTAATTTAACATCACCGTTAGAAAAAAAATCTGTAATTCTTCTATTGTTCTTTAGTTTTTGAGAAGTTAAATAGATTTAGATGGACTTATTAAACTTAGGAATCATATGTTTTCTTTATATCAAAGCATTCAAGTGCATTCTGTTTATATATATATATATATGTATTTTTCCCAACTGTCCATCACGTCAGTGTTTTATGAATACTTTTAAAAAATGCGTAGCATTAATTCACATTATTTTCCCAGTAAGTGATTTATTCATGGATTTCTAATGAGTGAATTTTTACTTGATAAAAAATAAAACAAAAAAGTTTTCTCAGCTATGTATTTTGTTTTTGTAATTCTTTCTTAGGAAAATAATTAGATAAAAAATAACCTTTTGAAATAAACATCAAAATTTGCTAAATATTTGTAATGATTTAGACTTTCCATTGAAATGCTTTTATTTAATTTTGCAACCGCCATCCACTTTAATTTTTTCCACAAATAATTCAATGTTTAGTTTAAACACAAATGACACCAATTCATCATTTATACTAATCCTATAACAACAAACGGATGGAAATGGAATAATCATGTATTTAAGAAAGTAGATTTTAATTTACAACTTCTAACAGTGAAACATGAAATCTATGACTGTCCAAATGTCTAAATTCTTAGTAAAAGCTGTCAGGTTGGAAAACAATCACCTCATAAAATTTACTTTATATAACTTATGTTATAAATGTTTTTTAAAAATGCATATCAAAAACACTTGCTAGTTTTTATGATCTTTCCCAAAGAGGAAGTGCAGAGCTTTGATTAATGGATGACAAATTTTTTTTTCTTTTTTAATGCTATGAAGAAAGCATTGCAATACTTCTACAAAACTGAAATAGTCAGTAGCCCTTCAGAGAAGTCTGTATACTCCACAAGAACATTTTTTGCTCCATGTTCCCATTTTATTTGTTTATATATTAATTGATGTGTTAATCAAATAAATTAGAGGTGTCCATAGGTTTCCATGGAACTTAAGATGTTCTCTCAGCCAGCACTTCATCTTGCCAAAGAGAAGCCTACCAGGATGTTATGTTTTATTCAAAGCTATCTAGTGACTGATGGAAGATCCAGGATAGGAACTAGGTCTTTCTACCCTCAAGCCTGTGTTTTTTCCGTTACTACTTGTTTTCTTGTTTTGGTAGGTTTTTAAAAAGATTTTGGGGGAAATTTCAGGGGTAAGTTATTCAACAACTAATTTCTGATTGAATTAGGTTGTTTAAAAGACTAAGCTAATTAGGTCACAGAAGATTAGTTTATTTCTTACACCATTCTTCTGGGTTATTAATTCCATAGAAGGGAGAGTACCCGATGTGTTCACTGATGAATTTCCAGATGCTTGTCCATTGTTTGGTTCATAGTAGAATCTCTGTATGTTGAACGCTGAAGGCATGAACTTGAACTTCCTATTCGGAGGCTCCCATGGCAGTTGAACATTAACAGAATATCTCGCCAATTTTGTTCAGATTTAGTCTGAAGTAAAATGAAAAAAATTTATGTGCATGAGATGGTTTTTGTATGCTAGTTATTAAATCTGGGGATTAATATCTTCCTTTCTGCTTCTTACAGTGGTATTATTAGTATTAACATATAGTATTAGTATCATTTTCTGTTTTGGTAGGACAAAAGCAAAGTGTTGTAGACAGAAAATTTTCAAATTAAATTCATGTTTGGCTAAAGTGAACTTCTCTTTCATTCAGCATTTGGTCCAGTTGCTAAATTTCTAAATAGTACTAAGCTAAAACTATTTTATGTTTTTCTTAATTCTGTGTAGTAAAGCAAAATCATTTAATCATCCCCTAATCACCAACTCCTGGAGTTCACCCAAACTCATGTCCATCGAGTCGATGATACCAATAAGCCATCTCATCCTCTGTCGTCCCCTTCTCCTCCTGCCTGCAATCTCTCCCAGCATCAGAGTCTTTTCCAATGAGTCAGCTCTTCACATGAGGTAGCCAAAGTACTGGAGTTTCAGCTTTAACATCATTCCTTCCAAAGAACACCCAGCACTGATCTCCTTTAGAATGGACTTGTTGGATCTCCTTGCAGGCCAAGGGACTCTCAAGAGTCTTCTCCAACAGCACAGTTCAAAAGCATCAGTTCTTCGGCGCTCAGCTTTCTTCATAGTGCAGTTCTCACATCCATACATGACTACTGGAAAAACCATAGCCTTGACTAGACGGACCTTTGTTGGCAAAGTGTCTGCTTTTGAATATGCTGTCCAGGTTGGTCATAACTTTCCTTCGAAGGAGTAAGCGTCTTTTAATTTCATGGCTGCAGTCACCATCTGCAGTGATTTT